>NW_024038004.1:862500-1412500 GCF_016077235.1 Cyprinodon tularosa
TGTGGGTAAAAAAATCGGATTTGGGTCACTTCAGGCTGCAGTGCGAACGTAGCCTAAGTCTTAGCGCTTTCAACAGGTTTATCTCCAGTAATCTTAAAAAAAATGCCAATTTCCATTTTTGTCCCCAATAAAACAATGAACAGTTTCGACATTGCTGCAAAAATAAAACTCCTCACAGCATCATGCAGCCAACACCTTGCATATTGGCATGGTGCTGTCGTGGTGATGCCCACTTCTGGTACCACTGTGAAATGTTGATACAGTATATTGGTGAAAGTTAAGGTCACCATTAAGAACCACATGGCTCCTAGTTTTAGACACAGCGGCAGAAGGTCCATCATATTCAGATGGAAGCACTGACTAGGTGAGTACATAAAGGCAGTTAAAATATTACATTTATATTTGTTATAATGTCAAATGCAGATAAAAGATAGTCTTCCCATTTTAATTTTATTTTGCTGAAAAGGAGCCTTTCTCTCCATATAGATGTTAAACTAATATTGATCATATTTACCTTCTTTTTCTTACACTCTAGTGATAAAATGTGTTGAGGGGTATTTAATAGTTGAGCATATGAGCCCAGTGAGAACATTTATATATAGGGTACATTTTTTGCTATGGTCCTGGTCGTCCTGTTGACAGATATCTCCTCCTGAGCTGTGTTTATTTCTTCTGCTCTTAGGTTACCATGGGCTGCTTGGCTGCTTCTCTGATGAATGCTCTCCTTGACACTCAAGCCTTGGTTGGGCAAAGCTTGGGATATTGTTTTATAACCTAAAAGTGCTTCAGACTTTTCCACAACTTTATCCCCACCTGCCTGATCTAGCAAACATCAAACCTCATTTAAAGGGCATCTCAATTTATACTGAAATATATTTAAACTTTTTTTATTGGATTAAGTTTGGGGTGAAAGGATCTAAAAATATTCTTCCTTCTATTTCAGAATTCTATTGCATTAAATTCCTCCCCCAAAAATCGAAACTTGTGCCTCTAAATTGGCAAAGTTCAAGAAACGTAAGTTTAGGAAAACCTTTGCAAGGCAGTGCATAGGAAATTGTGTGGCCATGCAAATAAATAAAGCTTTGGTGGTAAATTCATCAATCCTCCCCTCCCCTCCTTCTCATTGCATAAAAAAATCTGAAAGATCAAACTGGTGAAGGCAGGCACTGTTGAGCCCAGACGGTTCAAGAAGCACTGTGCCACCACTTGAGCTGTGTGATCTTGGCGAAGAAAAAGCCCTGATGCATACAGGAAATAATCAGGGCAGTGCAGGCAGGGCTCAGAGGAATGCTAATATTTTCAGAGTGCTTAAAAAACAATGCCACACACAGGCACTGCCAAACACAGACCACCTCTTCCCCACTCCTCATCCTCAATGTGCACGCTTTAAACCACAATACAAAGCCACGCATATATCACACAACAGAGAAACAAGAAACACACACACATAGCCCACTGACAAAACTCTCACCAAGTGCATTTGCATAAAACATTAAGCTTAACAAAATGATTACACCTGACAAGTTGAGTTGGAGGAAGAACATCGCCTGTGGCAGCCGGTTACTTGCAGATCCTGCAATCATTCTCTCGTCAAGCAACTGTTTCATGGCTGCCTTTGTAGACCCTGTCATGCCACCGCATCGTGATTAATCCTTTCCTTTTGTTTTTCTTTTCTCCCTTCCACCCCTCTATGTCCCTCCCACAAATCCAATAAGTTGCCCTTAAATCAGGTTTCCCTGCACCTTGCAGATAGCAGCATTGTGATGGATATGCCGAAATGCATGCCAGGCAGAATGTTTTTATGTGGAAGTACTGTGAAATTGCACTGCTGTGATTTAGCATTATGGCGCTAAGTGTTTTTCTTGTAATGCAATTAAATGTGCATGTAAGCCACCCCCACACTCCCAAAAACTATTGTGTACTCTATTTAATAATTTTATATGCACTCTTTTGTGACACTGCCATTTAACCTGGGGTAAAGTAGAATAATTTAGAGGAGCATTAAAAGAATAACTTTAGAGTGTTTGCTATAGAGAACACAAGCCGGATCGTTTTGGGAAGAAAAGATGACAATCACAACATTAATATCCTTCTCTGTCATATAAGCCTGCTGAAATTTCTGAGCTTAGAATACTTTGCTGAAGGATAGCTTGCAGATAAAGAAAGAGAGATTATTGCCTCCTTTCATTTTTGCCCTCCTGGCAGCGGTAGGTATGGTAATATGGGTTTTGAATATTTGCGAGCGTAAACTTAAGAAATGAGTACTGATAAGGAGTGACAGCAACAGAGGCAGAAGATATCTTCAGCATGACAGGCGATGTCAAAAACCCCGGTGACGCTGTCACTGTGACAAACTTTTCAAAAGAACAATGCACACGGGCATGCCATCATTGAAGTGAGCTGCTGCAAGCCTCTCTGACAGTGTTGTCCCAGCAGTTAAAAAATGGAAACATCACCTAATTATGCATGCTATATTTTAAACCAACAAACCCAACGAGTGTCAACACACTGCACACACTGAAAAAAATGTAAGATGTAGACCATTTTTATACATTAAAAACAACATTTTGATTAATATGTTGGAAATATTTACTGTGGAGTGCAAAAGCAGTCCTACCTCTTGAACCCTTTTGACATTTGTTAAATTTAAGCAACCATCTTTAATGTAATTTAATGGGATTTTGCTGATACATAGTGATAATCAAAAAAGTGTTAATATTCTGAAGCATTATTCTGAAGAATAGTATGATTCTGCAATAACAATATGATGTTGTGATCAGGAGGATGTGTGGTGCACTTTATTTGACAAAAAAGTTTTTGCTAAACAATTATATATGTTTTTAGGTCAAGAGTGGTATTTAATTTTACCTTCTAGACATAGAAGAGTAAAGCTTGCAGGGAAGATCTATGATTGAGGGCAGGGATTTGAAGTTTGGAGAGCTGCATAGGTGGCAAATACTTTATTTATCAATTAAGTGATTTCTGACATATTGCCATTCTTCTTTATATATGTAATGGGCATGGCTAATACACAGATTATTTCAACTGCTTCTCTGAGTATTGCTCTTTTTGGAGCATTATTCTTAGGAGTCACATCTGTGGGAGATTTGCTGTTGTGCCATATTCTTGTCATTATCAGATGATGGAGAGGACTCTGTGATGATCTTGGTGCTGATGTCTGGTCTGATCACACATTTCAGTCAAATGCTTATCTCTGCCCAGTTCTCATTAGCGCTCATCTGATCCACCTGCTTCAGCGTCTATTTAACCAGCGTTCAACCAGTCATCAGTGCCAGACTATTTGAACTTTTGGCGAGAGTTCTCTATCATACCTGAGTGTTTCTAATTGCCTGACCCTGACCTGTTCTACCTCTGGACCTCTAAGCCTGCCTGTCCCAATTTTGATCAGTTTTCCTGACCTGTCCTCGGAGTCCTGGTGGATCTCTGCCTGTTTGTGTACCGAACCTGGAGCTGTTTCCCGACTCCGTCCTGGATTTCCCTTCGCCACCTCTGCAGACCTCTGATCTCCTGGCTCTGAGTCCTGAGCACGTCCTCGACACCTGCTTTGGCTTTGTCCTCATTTGCATTATGCTGCCTTCCTTCGTCTACTCGGTTCTGATGTCCTGCCTGTCCTCCGACCTCCGACATATTGGGGTCTTGGAATCTCTTGGCGGCACCCTCTGTGTCGCGTTGGCAGCCGACTGGCTGGAACCAACCTCAACCTCTGGGCATGGACTGAACTTTAAGACCAGGTTAGTGACTCACATGCATTGTCATCCACTGCCAGATAAATGTAGTCACTAAGTTGTTGTCCCCTCCAGCAGAAGTCCGTGTCTTAGACGTTGACACTGTTCTCTGCATTTACGTCTTACTTCCGAAGTCAAAAAGACCAAAGGAATTTATACTGGAGTACCATAATAAAGGGGTTGAAAACAAACGTATGTCGAATATATTAAATTTTTATTCAAGAAACATTTTATGATTTGTCTTCCATTTCTCAACTTTCCACCATTTTTAATTGGTTAATCACATACAATGGCAATAAGATAAATTGAAGTTTGTGGTTATGAAATCTTTTTTTTTTTTTAAAAACCTCCACCTTTGCAAGATATTATGAGGGAAAATATTATTGGATCTTCAGCATATGCCGGTCACATACTGAGCCCAATGTTAACCTTCCTGAAAAACAGGTGTGAGCAAAAAAAAAAAAAAGAAAAAAGAAAAAATGCACCATCTTTTATTGGGTTCTGGTTGTCTTTTAATCTTTGCCATACTTTTACTGACATCGTTACAGACCCAGTCACATTTCCGAGAGAGACTTTGGCAATCACTGCCTTCTGAAAGAACCAGCTGGCCCATTGTTACGGCTGCTGCAGCTGTGTCTATTTTCATAACTTGTTCTCCTTTTGTTCTGCCGGCCCTCCATATGTAGGTACAGATGCAGGAAGACTGAGTTTTATTTCACAATTTTCATGAACTCTCCTCCTTGTGAAAGCGTAATATTTAACAACTTTTCTGTATGGTACATGTGACTGCATGAATGTATAGAGCCATGCATACCTAGTGTGTCAATGTGCACGTCTGAGTGACTAAGAGGAGGAAGGCAAAGTCTGTAATCACCTAATTCAAACATACACCCGGGGAATCTCATTACTGGACCGAACTGTTCCATTTGAACCTTATCTGGTTTCAATCAGGCAGTGCTGCTTTGTAGAAAAGTGCCAAGACTTGATTCCTTTTGTCTAAAAGTCTCCACCATCATTAGTCTCCTGTTTGTCTTGTCTATAATTGTTTTATAGCTCACAAGGTCCATAATTTACTATTAGAGCAAATTTAACTTGTAACAAAGAATTATTTCTGACAGGTAGCTTTGAATGACATTAAGAGTTTTCCATGTGCAGAATGGATGTGCTGCCATAGGGAACTCCAGCTCAACCCACACCCTTCCCCACTAACCCCAATACAGCCCCCCCGATTTTCAAACGGACATTAAAACGAAACCTGACCCCAGCCCTGGAATCTGTTAGGTGTTGTATGTCCCCCCTTCTATGCTTTTCAACTCAAACAGCGAATCCTGTTCAGTGTGTTTGAGCTCAAGTATGTGTGCTGCACCAACGTCGATGCCGTCAGGAGGGGAGGTCAGACAGAGGTGAGCACAACGCGACATCAGAGACTGCAAGTGAACTGTCGTAGGAATCCCCAGATTAAAAAAAACTGCAGAAGGTTAAGAGTGGGAGATAATCACAGGATCTGGAATTCACAATAACAAACCAGCTATATATCTACCTGTCTCCGGCCTTCCTCCTTAAGACGGCCAAAGGGTCAAACAAATGGCTGCATTCCATCAACAGCTCCCTTTTAAAAAAATCTTCTTCATAGGTCTCAAAGAAGTCCAATTGAGTCCAACATTATACCCAGAGGTACATTTTCTGAGTTTTCCAACTGTTTTTCTTAGGGAAAGGTTTTGAAAATAAACTGGTCTATTTGGGACTGTTGAAGAGAGTTTCAGTGAAAACATCATAACTCTCTTGGTATCTTAATTTAGACCTAATCCAGATCAATTAGCCCAAATAGCCGATAAGTTCTTCATCTTGGCATTTTTTTACTTAGCTCAATAAATGCTGAGTTTATTAATATGAACCATCTGAAAAGCATTTGACAATTGGTAAGTGTTTTCCTCTGCATACAGTTACAGTACATGATTATCATATATTTTTCAGTTTTTGTCATGTTAACAGCAGATATATATTTTTTTGAAAGTAAATTTGGGTAAGAGGCTTGGATCACTTGTTTTCTTTCATTATTAACTGTATGGAAAAGACAACATATTAAGTCAAAGACAAACAGGATCCAATTTGTCATCTGATCTCTTAAAAATCTAATTGTAAGTTGTAGCAATTACACATGGTTGAAGTGGATGGGACCAGGCAGAACACTTGCAATCTTCAAAGCTGTCTCCTCATAATTCTGAACAAGGTAAACTCCTGGTCTATCTAGGCAGAAACTATCTAACAATTGATGGGTAAGTCATGAGTCAGTAGGAGAGACTCAGTGATAAAATAAAACATGTTCGTTTTGCGGAAAATAACGCATAGCTTGGTGCAGAAACAAAGAGTTGAGCAGTGAAAGTGAACAGAAAACAGATATACAAGTGAAGCAGCAATCATCTTTTGACTCGTTTGAGCAGCAGTTGCAGCATTAAGTTTACTGCCTGGCTTGTTTATGCTGGTCAAATATGTTCTACATACTCTGGTGTGGATATCTTCAGAGTCAGGTGGTCAGAAAATAAAAATCAGAACAAGAAGGCCAGATGCAAGTGGTGTGTCTTGAGCTTTAAAGTTCAGTTCTCTGTTTGTCAGACCCATTTTAATGGTAATGAGCTGTTTTGTAAGTTATTTCCCAATGTGAGCATAGTGATAGAGTAAAGTTTTGTTAAATAACCTTCCCAAAATCTCAGGTGAAGTTTTTTTACGGTGGAGTTTAAAATAAATAAATTGCTCTTGATAAAGATACTGAGAAAATGATCTACTGCAGCTAATATATTTTCCCTTTCAACAAAACCCTTTAATCCAAAACACTCATATTTTGGAGTTGGTGCCTGCCCTGCAAAATAACTGATGATGAGATGATGAGGTTGAAGTCTACCTATCCTTATCAATCCCAACCACAAATGTAAATTTTGGCAATACAGATGTCTTGTGTGACTAACTGGCTGGGAGTTTTGGGCAAAAACAATACCTAATTTTACCTTTTGTAGGTTCAACATTAGCAGTAATATGGGGGAGTGTTGGCTTAGTGGTTCGGGCATAGAGCTTGGAATACTAAGGTTGTGAGTTTTAAACCAACTCCCACAGAATGACACTCTGGCTCCCTGAGCGAAGACCCTTAACCCCACACTGTTCCCTGGTCACCGGAAATGGCAGCCCACTGCTCCCCAAGGGGGTTGGTTAAATGCTGAAAGTGAATTTCGTGGCGGTGTACTTGTGACAGTGTAATGACAATAAAACGCTGGAAATATCAAAAAACAAAACTTGGTAAGAAAAACTGATTTATTACATGTAGTAAATTTGAGGTTTTAACCCTGCTTGATCCCAACTCTAAATCTATGTAGGGACTGAGCTAGGAGGAATGTTGTGACCCGGGTTAAATGCTTCCACTGAGACAGACCAATGGGGTGCAGGGAATTCTGGTTTGAATGATCAATTTAGCTGTCAGAGCTGTGCCTGCTTTCCAAAAAGATTGGGGGGGGGGGGGGGGGGGGGGGGGGGTTATACAGAGTCTAACACTGTAAATATGATTTACATAGTTATAAGATAGTCCAGGATCTAACTCTACCCGGATCCCATCCCAAAGAGAAGTGTAAAAGAGGCCGCAACACTGTGATTGTTCGATTTATGTTCCACACTGGACACTTCTTCTACTGACAACTTCATTTCTGACCGATGTGATTATTTTCTCTATCATAGTTAGAATCACTGTGTATTCCTTTGCTTTTCTGAGGAGACTGGTTTGAATCTCTGAGATGATGTATTTTAGACTCCATGCTGTTGCTCCTCCACACACTGTTGAAGATAATTTTTCTGCTTGGTTACAATTCTGCTAGCTTCGATCTCAGGAAGGGATATTATCTTAAAAAGCAAACATGAATTGCCAATCAAAAGTAACTATTTCGTCAGAGAAAAGTGTTGTAAATAGCCTGAGGGTAGGATAAAATAATGATATACTGTTTTATCCGCGGGGAAACTCTATCATGAGACAGAATCAAAAACTTGCAGAAAAAAATTCTGAAATGCTTTTTAGAGGATGTATTTCATCATGCTGAATTCCCACTGAGGATTGTACAACTACTGAATGGTTTTCATATTCATTTGCTTCACATCACGGACACTCTGTGCCGATATTTCTCGAGGATAGCTCAGGGGGTTTAGGACTGCAGGCCATATCTAAATTCAGCTATTGATTAATGCTGCAGCAAGAGAAAACAAAACCCCCCTTTAAAGATGTCGTAGTCTGCAGATCAACGGCAGACTGTTTAATTCCCAACCTCACTGCTGCATTTAAATTATTTGCTTTTGCAGTTAGAGATCGAAAGCTTGTAAAAATTGACTTGTGTTACAGGCAAAGGGAAATAAATTTCTACTGTATTGACAGCAGCAACGCAGGAAAGCTATTGCCTGGCATTTAATTATTGAAGACATTGATCAAGAAAGTGATTTGTTTGCTGTGGTTTGGTTAAAAGATCTAATTGAGTCACTGGGTTTTGTTAAATGTCCTTATTATTTTCATTTGATCTTAATTAGAATTTGTGATAAACTTCCGTCAGAGAGGAATTAAGGGGTTAGGTTAGGAATAAAGTGACTGTAATCAAAGCGTGCATCTGCAAAAGTAACATGTTTTGCTTAGTATAAAAGGTGAACAACTTCCTTTTGAAATCTGTCGCATTGGGATTTTTTTAGGAAACTGTAGTGAACAAAAAAAAAAAAAAATTAAAGCCAAGAGGCTTTAATTGAAAAAGTAAATAAATAAAAGAATATGATAATTGAAATTATTAATGATTTGATTTTCTATTGATATTTAACAAGATAAACATACATTTGACTTTGTGTATGTAATGTGAACGAAATAAAAAAATATATCTAGAAATATATAAAATTAAACCTCACAGTTTTTCTTGGACATAATGACCTTTTCTTAGATTAAATATCCATAACCTTTCAAAGGTTGCTTTGTATTTCTTTAAGAGCAGTGATTAGTTGAATGTGATAGTGTTTTAAGCAAGTGATGTTATTTCCCATGGATACAACTTCAGAATGAGTTTCGCTTTGGTAGTTTCCTGTGTAATCTTGGCTGGTGTACTGTAACTGTACTCTCTTTTCCTTCTGTTTTCTTGCTTTTGTTTATTCTTGTGTTTCTGAACCCCTCTGGCTCCTTTTGCTTTTGTGTTTTATTCTCTTAAAAAACTTAAACTTTAAGTTTAAGTTTTGTTCGGTTTCCTGCTCTATGAGTGTTTTGTTTCTGTTCTGCCATTTATTCCAGTTTTCATTCTGTCCTCTCATGTTCTTACTCAGCTGCTCTCCCTCTGTTGGTTAGTCTCCCACCTGTTTCCTGTTCCACTGGTCACCTGTCCTCTGTTTATTTGCCTTATGGTTCGCTCAATCTATGTTTTTTTTAAATATACAATCCAAACTCATTGTTTTGCACATTGCCTCAAATGTTGAATTATGATATAAGTTTTTCAAATTTTCTTAATTACAACCTGTGCATCTGAACTCGGTAGTGGGACCAGAGACATCTAAAGCCCCACTTTTTGTTTTTTTTCTGAAAATAATAACCATGGATAACATTTAACATCTGTTTAAGTCTTTAAGAATATTATCTCGCTTCATTAATTCAGAATTTAAACATGAACTGTGTTCCATTTATGTGATAGCGGCATTTACAGCCACACAGATGTGGTGACAAGCACCATTTAGTTTTTTCATATAGGGTTTAATTTACAGTGCCATCTCATTATTTGGAATATATTCATCCCCATTACTCTGTATTTCAAAGCTAGGGCGTACATTTTTGTTCACCCTGTTGTTGTTATGATTGTGTTTAATTTGTATTCGTTTGGGTTTTGCAGTTTATCCAGTTTCTTGGCTGAGGAACCAGCAGGTCACCAAGGGGCTGGGTTGATTTGGACCATACCACATCAGTGTAATGGGGGGAAATGGGCTTTTACTTTGGTTAATTCGATTTTTGTATATTTTTTTCCATGAGTTTTTTTTGTGGACAAGTGAATCTGCCACTATTTAAGTTCCCATTTGTTTCATTAAGGAAGGTCAGTTTGTTTGAGTGAGTCTTGTTCTGTTACTAGTTATTTTTAGTAGTTTCTGTTTCTTTAACCTCTTTTCTGGTTTAATTTTTGACAGATTTTTGTACTTGTTACATTAAATTAAAGAACACAGTTTTTCAGACATAAAGGGTTGCCTGACTGTCCTTACTGCTCGGTCTTCACAATTAATGTTCCCTGAAAATACATTTTTATTCTAGCAGTAAATATCATTACTTACTTTTTACGATAATTGACATAATTTAGCTAGTCTGAAGGATAAAGATTTTAATACCAGCCCTGTTTTAGACCTCCTGGGATATTCAAAAGAAATCATACATTATTAAATTTTTTTTTTTACCAGAATTGCAAAATTTCCATACAAAGAAGGACATTATAAATTTTGTCCTATTACAATGACGAATTATTTGGATGCTTTGGGATGTAAAATAACAGCCCTGCAAAATCTTCTATGTGCTTCCCTTCCTTTCTTTACATTTTAAAACAAATCCTAATGAAATGAAGGCAAGAGTAATGCAGGTAGATATGTGTCTCAAATTTGAAACTTGGTCTGACTCTAACTTTTTGGGTTTAGTCCCAGGTCCATTCCAAAAGAAAATCTGGAGCTGCAGGCTGTTTTCCATAAAATAAGTCTGCAAGGGAGAATCAGACAGTGCAACTGGAAGAAATTATGAGATAAAGAGCAGAGGGAGATAAAAATAGTATGGGTGAAGGATTTTCAGGGAAAGACACCACAGGGAAAAAAGGAAGGGGGGGTTTGTGTTCATTTTTTGGGAAAAATGGATCAGATGGAATGGAACCATCCGTCGCAATGAAGGCAGCGGTGCTTTTGGCATCGACTTTTGTCAGTCACCTCTTGGTCCAAAACCAACACACACGCTTTTACACACACACACACACAAAGAAAAGTGGGAGTTTTCATGGACAGGTGATGGTTAGCTTTGCTTTTAGCTATTTGCTGCAGGCCTGGATGAGCTCAGCCAGTGGTTGCTTTCTCCTTGGCAGCAATTTATACAACAGAGTTGTGCTTAGTGGCCAGTGGCCATCTAAGCTGCACAAAGTCATGAAAATGGATCAGATTAGCCGCTCTATATCCAGATAGTTATTCTGGGTTATTCCTGTGTATCTTCTTCACACTTTATTTCTACAGCAGGTTTGCTTTTACTTAAGCTAAAAAGCTCAAAGCTAAAAAGTGACCTTCCAGAATACAATATATGTTCTTTTTAAAATTTGGATTGATTTACCTGAACTGCTTTAATATCATGTTTAGCACAAATATAACCTTTCAGATCAAATAAAAGGGGTGCTAAATTTATATATATTATGATCACATTTTTTACACATTAAAACCCCAAACCTAAGCATATTTTTTAGATTTTTTTGGTGGAGTATTTGTGAAAGACCTTAAAAATAGTAGAGCTTTATTTTGACATTTAAGGAAAAGTCTTCAAGCTTTTATTCTTACTTTCACATACAAATCAACCCACAAGATGCAGTGAGTACATCTCCTCAGTTTTGCACACTAGGAACACAACATTCACAAGTCTCTCCTAAATACCCCAGGCTGAGTAGAATTGGATGGAGGGCATTACAATCAGTTCCTTCTCAAGTCGCTCAAAAGATTCCTAATTTAATAAATGTGTTGACTTTGAATAGGCTTTTCCAACACAAAAACATGTAATTATCTAAATGATTCATCTGCAGCTCTGGCTGTTTGTTTAGGCCTGTTGTCCTGCTTGAAGATGAACCTCTGCTCCAGTATCCGTCTTTGGCAGCCCTTAACCAATTTATTTTCTTTTTTAATTTCTTCTGCCCATTTTTTTTTTCCCATCTGACCCACTTCCCAGAAACTCCTGATCATTTTTGTATTATTTAATTTTATGGTGGTTTCAAATCTGTTTAACATCTCTTTAACCTCTGTGCTACATTTGACTTTTTGAAAGGTGCTCAGTCAATAGATATTTATTATCAACAAAAAGCAGCATGATTGCATCATGCTGTCAGAGTTTATTTCTGCTGCAATGCACATAGAGTCATATTTAATATTGTTTAAGTTGATTTATCTAAATAACAGAATTCACCAAATAAACCAAGTTATATAGATTAATTTCAAATAGACGAATTCTTTCAAATGTTTCTTCCTTGAATGATTATATTTCCACTTAATGAAACACCATTTAGGCCAAGAATATTACATTATTTCAATAAAGAAAACTGTTTAATGCAAAAATGCTGGCTTAATAAAAAGTACAGTTTGTCTTGTACATTTTGTAAATATTATTTTCAAAAGTTCTTATTATTTAACAAATATATGTCATGAACCCCTTTTCTTACTTATTCAATGGGACTGTAGTTTTACCAGAACAGAGGACCTTATTCTACATGCTAGCTCTGTCCATCACAAGGCCTGCAAGACTTTTTATCTTTCATCAACAACTGGCCGTGTTCCACAAAGACCTGTTTTCCAAACAGATTGTTTTTTATGGGTTGTGCCGTGGATCTCCTCAGCCTCTCCAAAGTTTGGGATGATTTGCTCAGGGTGATGAAGGGTGTTAGTATTTTAAAGCAAATTATGTTGTATTCTGGTCTCATTGACATGGAACACCCACTTCCAAGTTTTAGTCTTGTCACATATGTTGTTGGTGGCAAACTAGAATTCTTGTTGTTTCCTTCTTCATATTGTCCCATAACCCAGCTGCAGATGTCTACAATTTTCTGACTGATCTGTTATCTGTGTTCCTTTGTCTTCATGATGCTATTTGTTCACTTATATTCATGAACAATCATCTGAGGCCTTCACAGGGCAGCTGCATTTATATTAGAGCTGAATATACATACCGTAATATAGTTACAGATTAGGCAAATGGTTTCACTGTCTTTTATTTAATAGTATTTTTGCACTACCATTTAAAATTTCACTCCAGTTCATATATCTGCAATTGTTTCTACTGGTCTGTTACATAAAATTCTAATTTGAAAAATAACTAGGAAAGGTCAACTCAAAAGTTGTCACCGACCATTTTAAACAGTTACATACTTGGATTATTGAGTCCCCAATACTGGCCAGTACATTGACAAAAACAAACTATTATCTTTGTAAGTGTCTTTATTGCACTTGGTCACCTGCACATTTATCATGAGGTAATAAATCTTTGTAAGTGAAGGATGTTTAATGACTCTGAGAGACATTGGTATAAGTGCTCTGTCCTCTTCGTTAGATGGGCTGTGATTCTAGCTGAAGAAGACAGAGCTGCAGCTGGTATTTTACTTTACTGGGTCCAACACTCCCCTGGGCTCACTATAATGGAACGCTCTGCATGAGTTCAGGCCCTGGCCTCTTCTGGGCCAGTGTGCATCCAGCAGTTTATGGAGCTGCTGCATATAGGCTGACTCCGACTGACAGCGTGATGTCTGCTTGCAGCCTCGTACCTTCCTGTTTGAGATTGTTTAATCCGTCTCTTTGCAACATAGCCTCTACTTTTTGTCTAAGTTTATACTGCTTTTTGTCATTCTGTGTAAATATAGACTTAAAAGATACATGCAGCTTGCTCTGTTACTATTATGTTTCCTGGATCTGTGGAACTTTGGTCAGAAAATATATCATTCAGCAGAAACATCAATGGTCGGCAGAGTTGTTTAATATTTCCTTTCCTCTGTAGACATAGACACGGGGGAAATATCCATCTCCTGGGATCCTGACCCAGCAGGAACTATCCATATTTCAGTTGGAACCCTAACAATGACATTTGGACAGGGGCAGGGGGTGCTATTTGTAGAGTCAGGTCACTTCCAAGGCATCAGCATCAGACTTTAGTCCATTTTTAAATAAGCATCACCAACAGTTTATATCTTTGGAACCTTATACCATTTCCTGCCTCCCCTTTTTGCTTTTGATCACACTCTCCCATTCTACACAAACACAAGCTCACACCACACTGTGACTCCTCCATCTTTTATCTGTCCTACTAACACTAATGAGTCTTTCAGCTGAGAGATGATAGACTTGTATTTATTCTCCAGGCTGAAAACGTTTGGGAGTGGATATCTACTCTCAGTGCCTGGGGCCCATGCCAGGGACACATCAGCCCCAGATCTGTGCTGCTAGATAGAAATGGGGGGAAAATTGTTTTCCAGCAATCCTCCTGCCCAATTTTACTTTAAATAGCCACACCACGCATAACTTCATTTTCCCGTAGGCATTGTCACTACTTGAATTTTTCCTCCCCAAAACAATTACCCTTCATTTACAGTTGTGCCCCTCCTCACATGTACACACACGCAAAGTTAATCCCGTTGGCTCATAAGACGCAAACAATGGAAAATCTCAGAGCAAGCCCCCCTCCCCAGGGGTAACACTTACCTCCTGCTTCGGTAAACAACGAAAACCTGCCAAAAGACAGACAAAATCATCACATAGCGGAGCTTTTTTTTTCCTTCCTTTTTTGCACAAAGATATATGTCATAGGGAGGCCTTTGGTATGATATGCTAAGTGCTGGGCTGAAGAGGCGAAGCAGCAAAGTGAGACACATAAATCTGACATCCAGCATGTGAGCCCATTAATTCAACTTTGCAGGCCATGTAGATGAGAGGGCTGGGGGCCTATCCAAACACTGTCCCTCTGCAGCGGGGCTCCCAGCCCTCCGAATCACTCACTATTTACTGTGGGCCTGTGTTTGGACTTGTGCCATGTAACACTTTGACCTAGCAAGGGGAGATTGCTCAGACTTGTATGCAAGAAGGAAAACAGTGAGCTATTGTGAGGCTCGGCACAGCAGGGTTTGGTTCTCTTAGGCTTTATCAACTTCTCAGCTTACTGACTTGTGTGATTAGCTGTTTTTTTTAAGTCTTAATCCTGCTTTCCTCCATGACCTTTAAACTGTACTTTTTAGGAAAACACCATAAATATATCAAATCAAAATGTCCAAGGATAGAACGATTTGTAAGTATAGGTTGATAAAACTTTGAAGATTCATCTTTTAGTCATTAAGCGGCTAAAGCAGGGGCCTCAAACTCATATCTTGGAGGGCCTCACTACTGTGTGTCTTGCTACTTTTAAATGTGTCACTTGAATTAAATAGCTAAACTACAATGCTTGCATCAGTTAAGCTCTGCTAATGAGATTATATTGGAGTCAGGTGTGTTGATACAGAGACACATCTAATAGTTGTAGGACATTGACGGTGCAGGACTTGAAATGGTGAAATGGGGACCTGCTTAAAAATGTTTCCACTTTTATTTCAAGCTGGACCATCTAAATCTTTGAAAATGGCAGAGGGTCGTAAGAGAAAAACTGCCTAAGAAATGTATGAGAACAAAAGAAAGGCCTCAGAAGAGGCAGATATATCCCGGAATGCTTTGCACGGAGAGCTCTCCTTGCAAAGCATTATGGGCTTTACTGTCACAGCGGCTCGCTGTAGCCATAGGCTGTCGCCATAGACTGTCGCTACCTGACAGCGGAGACTAATAACAAAGATGGGGCAGGTAAATGAAACACTTTACCAATGGAATAACACAATTTACATTTAAAAAAAGAAAATAAAATCTTGTAATCTCTTATTTCAAGTGCACAATATCTAATTATCTTATTCTAAGGGTAAAATACTAATTACATTAGCAGAGCAATGTATTCACCCTTTCAAATTAGGTGTAATTAGACTTATTTTAAGAAATTTCTACCCATTTTAAGTTTTTGCATGGGAGGGGATGCATTGTTTCATCAGTGTTTTAATTTGTGAATACATTTAAAGTACCAGATATAGCTTTGAGCATTAAATGAATAGGCTAAGGTGGGGTAGCAACATGACTTAAGATTAAACAATGGTCCTGACATGTCTGCAGTACTTGAAATCTAATCTCACAGCTTGGATTTCAATACATTTACTTGGTAAAGTTGTCTTGTTCACATTTTTAATGCCTTACCACGTAATATGTCCTCCTTTGATTGTAACAATACTATTAAATTGGAAACCACCAAAAAACTAAGATCATAAATGGGGCTTGTTACTTTTGCAGTTTTGTTCTTCTACTGTATTTTACTGTTGCTCTACTGTCTATACATGCTTTCCACATCCAGAAAATCTTCTTGCTCGTTTACAAACCAATGGTCTCTCTCAAACCTCTGAGACTTTCATAAAATAATTGGATTTATGCTCAGATCAGATTAAACACAGGTTGACTCTTTTCACAAAGTCGTCAAGGCAATGACTCTAAAATTTACTGGGAGGTGTTTGAGTACAGGGCACTGAATCAAATGTACAACATATCTTTATAGATTCTTATCAAATGCATTTGATTTGCTTTTCACTCCTCCAGTTTCTACAGCTATATAATTTTATTAAGTACAATATGTTTAAGTTATTTGTTCTAAAGAGACAAAACATTCAAAAGGAACTTTACACCCTGATTATAAGAGAATATATAAAAAGACAATGACCCAGCAGATGAGGGGCAGTTATATGACATTTTGGAAAATAGTTTTCTTTTCCAGCTATTGTCTATAGTATAGTGACAATTCATTTAAATCACTTCCAAACTCATTTATTGTATTTAGTTTTCAAATTGAAAGACAAATTCCCCTTTAAAAGTGTAGATTCATTAGTGTTTCATAAGCAGTTGTCCTTTACTTTTACTCCTCTCCACTGTCACGGTGGATGACAGGTAAATGACCTCTGAAAGTGCAAATACTGTCACTCCCCTGTCATAAATGCCCCTGTACCACACAAAGAAACATGTATATTTATGATGCTGCATAAACATGGCCCTTACGTCACACCAGAAGCCAAATGTGTGCCTCGCCATGCCACTCATCTCGCTCCCTTCAGAGCCCCCATGGCACGGCGCCCCAAATGAAAAGATGTTAAGAAGAAAGGATGCCAGCCTTTGTCAAACTCTTCAAGGTGAAATTACATCTAGAAAAAAGGCAGAAAAAATGTAAGAAGCCCATAGGGGATCAATTCCCAAAACATGTCTGGAGTATGTGGTCATTTCATCCTGTTTTGATTCTGAGCAGTGTCTGGTTCAATGAAGTGCATGTTTAGACAGTGCTGCTGGAAGATATCAGTCATCCCTACCTGTCAGGTGAGGGACTTCTATAAACTCTGATGATTAGTTCATGATAGGTCCAGACATGTTGGTGACTGACAGCTTCACTGAAGTGCCAAACCCTTAATTCAGGCAGAATGGCAGTAGGCGGTGCCGACGCATTCATTTTGGGAGTGTTAATAGCACTGGCATTTAAGTTTTTTTTTGCTAAACTTTCTGCTCTGTTTTCTTCCTTGCGCTGCTGGAAGCAGGAATGATTAACAACTTTAACCTTTCTCTTTTGACACTGAACTGTTCTGAGGCGGAGCTGTTTAAAGCATGAGACAAAGTTTGTGTTAAGCCTAAACAATTGGCCACAAGTGGTGTGAAATCCTTTCTGGTCTCATGTGAGGTGCCCCGACCACTGCACCACACCTCTGTTCATCTTTCCTCTGACCAGGGGTGTCCAGCTTCCCCTGGTATATGAGCCAGACTTCCTCTAGTTTGAAGCCAGCAGATATTACATAAAACATGTGAGGTTGTTGGCAGACGGCTCATCAAATCATGCAATAAATTTTAGCTGCCGTCTAGCTGTTAAATGGTTTATGCCAGATTTGTTTTCCTGGCTACTGTAGTAAGGAAACTGTAGTAAGGAAAATTGTATGTCCTTTTGATCCGATAAGTTAGTAGTAAATTTATCCAAAGTTACAGAAAAACAAAGTTCAACCAAGGCATAAATGGTAAAGAGGATGCTGATAAGAGAGTTAATGCGTCCCTATCTGACTTGTCTTGTCTCAAAGGTGGCAGTCCTACCTTAAACGTGAGCTAAAATTCATTCAGCAGCTTCCCACGGGCCTGACAATAGCAGACCCATTCATGAAAGATGCTTCCTAAAAACGAATGTATTGAAAAATGTGTTTCCTCCCTACTTCACTTTACACATCACCTTTGTTCTTAATAGTGCTTTTACAGTGGTCAAATCGAAAAGACTGCTGATCCTCCTGTGCCGGCAGTGCTGTCTGGACAGAAAGTCACATGATTATGACTCATGTCAACATCCGCTGCAGCTGGTTTTCTCAAGGTCCTTAATGGGTGAGCAAAGCCTTGAGGGCAGAATGTTTGGTTTTGAGTTCTTGATCTTTTCTAAAGGAATGTTTAAGAAATCTTTATTTGAAGACAGATTTTAGAGGTATGCCAATAACATCTTATGTGCTAAGTTTACTTTCTTAACATTTTAGATTGCTTGTCAGAAAATTTTAGCTTGTCAGAAAAAGGCTAAGTTAAAGGGACCTAACGCCCATTTCAGTTTAATTAAATTCATTCAAATGGCACCCATTCACAAACACTCATCTCAATTGACTTTACATAGAGAATTTATTCCGATAATACAAAAACATTTTTTTCATAGTTTTCTTTGCAAGGAAAACCAGCGAATTGCATCAGCTGACTGTCAGGTCATCCTGGATAAACATGTGGTAACGGTAGATATTAACTTGCAATTTTTTGACTCTACGGCAATCCCTAACATAGAGGGTGCATGCAGCGACAGTGGAGAGGAATAATCAGAAACCTCCAGCAGAACCAAACAGTGTGAGCTGCCTTTTGCTGAGGCAAACTGGGGGTTCAAGGAGAGGGAAGCGGTAAAACAAAAGGAACATTAAAGCACTGATCCACAAATACTGTCTATTATAGAAAAGGTAAATGTTAACTAGCTCCACAGCTGCTCTCTTTGGGAAAGAAACAATAAAACAGACAAGCTCTGAACCAGTTTTCATGTGGGGAACAAAGAGAGCACATAAAAGTTAACCCCACTGCTATGTCTAGGAGAGAAACAGGACTAAATACCAAACAAACAGGCCCAACTCTATCAGCCATAACTAGAGTTAATGATAACAGCAGGCCAGACGACATTTCTCTCCCAGATGGCCTAAAAAGAGTTTCAAACTGATATATGTTTGTCTACTTAGTTTGGAGATATAAGAATAAAAATAAATGTGTGTGTGTGTGTGTGTATGTATGTTTTTATGTATGCGTGTGTGGGTGTTTGTGTCTGGGTGGTACAGTACGTAGGTGTGAACAGTGGCAAGATCCACTGAAATAATGTCACAGTACATTCTGGCTGCTCGACTTATAGCTCCATGTGAAAATAGTTAGTATTTTTGGTGTAGATATTCATTTTTTTTTTTGCCAGATAATTAATATTCATTCCATCCATCCATTTTCTGACACGCTTTATCCCAAGCGGGGTAACGAGGGGTGCTGGTGCCTTTCCCTGGCAGTCTACGGGCAAGAGGCGGGGTACACCCTGGACAGGACGCCAGTCCATCGCAGGGAAAATAAATAATATTTATTAATATTTGAAAAGATTATAGTTGGATGACTCCAGGTTATTAACTAAAGATAACTAATTTCTGAAGGGTAACTAAAACAAAAATCTTATTTTACTTTTTAAATCGAAATTTTCAGTGTGGGATAGACGTACTACCTAGGGGTGGGTATTGGCAAAGAAGTCACGATTCGATTCGAATCACGATTCACATGCCACGATGCGATTCTATCACGATGCATCACGATACTTGAAATATTGCGATGCATTGCAATATTTTCACTGAACACTGTAGTAAAAGGATACAGCCCTTACCAGTGGCTGTATCTGGATAGTGTCTTCAATTAATACATAACTGAAAGCAACCGAATTCATACATAGCTGTATTTATTGAAATGACTTTTGGAGGTGTTGCCATGAAAACAAATACTGGACAGAAATATTACTATTACCGGCGTGGACACACTGACAAAAAGATCTTAGGATTCATCAAACTTAAAATAACAAAATAAGGATAATCAGTGCCGTTTACATGGCCTCAGTGGTCCTTCAAACCAATGAAACGAAAACATTAAAATGTTTCAACTTGAAAACTGAAATGATAAAAAAAAAAAAAAAAAAAAAAAAAAAAAAAAATTTTTTTTTTTTTTTTTATAATCGATTCTTGCCTTCAAGAATCGATGCAGTAGATCACAACAATTAGAATCGCGATGCATCGATATGACGATTATTTTGCACACCCCTAGTACTACCTATGTTGTGCTCTCATTAATTTGCTTACCCCCTTGTGTGCAACTACTGTAAATGTCTCAAGTTTGATTGTTGTATGTTGTTATAAGGTTTTGGACCTTAGCTTTAGACAGACTGCTCGTCACTGATTTATATAGTTTCTTTTTTAAGAAGATCTCATCTTTAGAAGACTAAGGGACTGATCAATTGGAGAGAAGGAAATAGGAAAACTGACAGAAAAAAATTGGTAAAAGAAGGGTGAAAGAAGAAACTGCAAGACAGAAAACAGAGGAATAGAGTAAAAGTCTTGGAAAGAAAAATGAGAAGGGAAGAAAATCATCAAATCAAAAAAGCATTATTGAAGCATTAATGATGCACCACCCTGTCTAACACTTTATCATTCCTATAGCTTTTATCATGTTAATTGCAACTCTCCTATCAAAAACATAATACACCTGTGAACTTTTAAACAGTTTTCATGTTTTCATTGGAGTTCTTAATTATTCAAACAAGGAAATGAATGTTTTTCTATCCTTGTAATCAAGGTCAGTTTGTCTGCTACAATTGATTTTATTTAGTGAAACATCTAATGGGAAGTTTCTCTGGCCAAGATAAATGTCTTATATTAAAATGAAGCTCTACAGGGAAGATAATGTTGGTAGTTATGTGTCCAACCAATCTGAGTTGTTAATGTTTTTAACCAATCTTTATTGGTTAAAGAGCAAACCAATAAGATTGGTCACTTAAACCAAAGTATACTAGTTATTTCTAATGTTACAACCAAGGTTAATGCCAAGATTTGCATGCTGTACATGTACACATCATTGTAATTGTTCTCTAGGTCCATAACATTACACACTTGACTCCAGCCAAACAGTCAGATTAGTAAACCATCGGTTACCATTATTGGTTATTTAGTTAACCAATTAAATCGGTTAATCTGAAACCAATGACTTGGTCTGATCAATATGTTTAATCCAACCAAAATTGTTTTAACCAACTAGATCAGATGCTTTTTCAACCAATCCATTCTTAGAGTGCTATCAAGCTTTTCGGTTTAACAGTCCCGCTGCCTGCCCCAAGTTCTAAGTCTCTGGTTGAATATTTTTACCTCTTTTTTTTTTTTTAGAAAAGGTAGAAAGTAATGCATCTTGTTCTTGGCATAGACGTGGCCTTTTGGTGAATGATACCATTTCAGATGCTTCAGAGTCCTAACTTGGTATTTTACCCATATAATCCTTTTGTAATTGTCTATGAATTTAATATGTAATAAGTTTTAGTGGAAAAAAAAAACACAAATAAAGCAATTTTTTACTGCCTTTCATGCACCTTCTCTTTTATCTCAGCCAAGGGGACCAACTAATAAAGACTTATGCCAGTGAAGCCAGAGAGTTATCAGCCTGAAGTAAGATATCAACTGATCTCAATATGTACACAGAATCTACGTACAAAAACCCTGAACCCTCCATTTTGAACAAACCAAAATCCTCCAATTTCCCCCTGTAGGTAAATGTGCAGGGGGGTCAATTTGTCAGTAATGTTGGTGTTTACACATCATAGTGTCAGTAGTAATACTACACTCAAACATGGAGCCAATAATATATTTCAAAACATGTTCCTGGTGTGACTAAAACAGCTACACTGCACTCAGTGTAACTTGTCTTTGAAAGCACCGCCCCTGCAGATGGATATTTATCCTCGTAGGTGTGAGCTGACTGACAGGTGCTTTGGAATGTTCCATGAAGCTGTTTCACAGTTCAGTGTCAAGGTTATGGTGCATCACACAAATCCACGCTAATCGTAGCCCCTAGTAAGCTCCTCCTGACAGCAAGGAACTCGTGCTGACGAGGGATTGTTGACATGTTTTCCTTAACCAGCATGCCCAGCACATTATTTTCCCTTAAGCCTATTCACAGTAATGTGGAGTGCTGAAAGGATTTTGATTGTCTGCTAAAGTATTTAATGCACAGCAAATATTTTAGACACTGCTCATGGTGCGGAAACAATACACACAGTTTCCAGCATTCTTGATTAATCAAGCAGAACAAAACAAACCGAGCCAGTGGGAAGGAACGAAAAAAAAAAAGCTAAAAAGAAATCCCCTGCTTATTTCTCTGTGGTTACCATGCTTCTGATTCTGGAGCAATAGCTTTACTTTCTAAGAGACAAGACTTATAAAAGTACACTTTTCTGCACAGGAATACCAGCTTTTAGGCATTTGATAAATGATTAATAGAACCTTTCATCAATGAAACTCAAAAGCATTACAGTGAAATGAAGTGTATGATTCTGCCCTGTGGTGTTTAAAAGGATTACTGGAAAAAAATACAATATCTTCTTTGTCAGCACTTAAGGTCTATATAGCCATGCCTCAGGATATCCCTTTCCCAAAAGGAAGGATTGCCCTATTTTTTTTCCAAGCTTCACGCTGCTCATCATGTTAAAACCTCATAGACTTTCTTTCATAATGGGATTAGTATGAGGAAAGTTTCTACTTTCTAATACTACAGACACATGTCAAGCATAATAGTATATTTAGTCATTTTTGATCATTTGTAATAAAATTCAAAAATGTTAAAATACATTTTTTTACTGATAGAAGCAGAGACTTAGATTTTTCTCTTTGAAATTTGTACTTTTCTGACAAAGCTTCTGACTTCAAAAGGATTATCTTTAGTGCAATCCTTCTGTATCATCTATCATCTGAGGCCCATCGTGCACCCTTGTCCCCTTCCAGATGTTCTCTTTTGACTTCCTCTCCATCTGCCATTCTCTCCTTCTCTGACAAAATCAATAGGAGGTCCATTTGCTGTATCATACAGCAGCGTCTCTGCAAACTCCGGATGGTAATGATGCGATGATAACCCAGGGGTGAGGTGCCCAGGGTGGGTGATTTTTACTCTGATCAATACAGCTGGTTTACAAGGTTCCTTTTCAGGATGCACCATAGTTTTGCGGCTCCTCTAAAGTAATAGTGTTATAACTGACTGTGTTTCTGTGAATCTAAGACCCTGGTATGAGGCTCTTTAGTTTTACTATTTTTTTGTTGATCATAAATCCCCAGTTATCAGACACCTTATAGAACTTAAAATTTCTGCCTTTCCCTGGATAATAGTAGTCATATGAGCCACCATGACATCACTCCATTAATGTACTCCTCAGCCAAAGAGAGCTCGAGAGTGACCTTCCCTTTGGGAAGATTTCAGCAAAGGTCTTTTATTCAAGAAAAAAAAAAACTGCTTAAAGCCAGCCTTCTGCTTCCTAAACATGGATTTAATACCCTCATTAATGATATATGACAAGGGAAATCAATGCAGACTGCACGTTAGGACCCCTTGTGCATGTTAGTGTGTCTGTGTGTGTGAGCGTAAGTTTATAAGTTCATGTTACTGCAAGTGTGCAGCTCTTTGTGCATTGCCTTTAATAAGTACATGGTGTTGAACATCATATACTCAGGTCTACCTCTGGATAACTTACAGGAAGAATTTGGATCATTTAGTGTTGATGTCTGAGCAGTTCCGCTGTTCTGGGCTGTAGTTTGCATTTACTCATCATCAGATGGAATTTCAAGTTTAATTTGGACTATTGATGGTGAATTCAACATTTATTTTCTATAGTGCATAATGAACTGATCCCTTCGATTGGTACAGCTCAGTTAAACCTAAGATTAGCTTATGTTTCAGTGCTGTTTACTGTCAGGTTTGGTAGAAGTTAGTTGAGGACCCAAATACAAGAGGAGGAGGCAGAATGATTTCTTTCAGATTTAATTTAGATGTAGATGGTAAATGAAGCACAAATCAATGAATGATAAACAGGTAACAAAAACTAGGAGACACCAGGGAGAAACATACATGAGAAGTGAAGTAATAAAGAGAATCCAGCAATGAGGAACTGCACAGGGGGTGTATATATGGGAGACAGTACAAAGAAGGGGTTAATCAGTTGATGGGGGCAGGTTTGGATAGAAGTAACTAGAAGGCAGCTAAGGGAATGGAGACAGGCAAAAGGGGGTAGAGGGTAACTCAAAGAATACTTCTTAAATATAACACAAAGTACAAAAGAAACAAATGACCAAGAAAATATAGAAGTTTGCATACTCTCATAATACATACTGTTGTGCTTTCATTAAGTTGCTTACCCGCTTGTGAGCAACTACTGTAAATGTCTGAAGTTTGATTGTTGCATGTTGTCATAAGGTTTTGGACCTTAGCTTTAGACAGACTGCTCGTCACTGATTTATATGTTGTTCTGAAAGCTGACTCCCTGCTCTTCTGCAAAATTTGAGACCTACAAGAGGGAACGTCTATTAAACGTGTGTGAGAGCATGGTGCACGCTCAGTTTAAAGGTTTCTGTTTGCATCGCTCAAACAGGCATTCTTTCCAAGAGAAGATTTGCAATTTTTCCACTATGTCAGACTCACCACCAGTAAGTGAAAATGGGGAGGAACACGTAGGATGGCCTTGCGTAAACATATCACCAGAATGATTGACAATTAGAAGGAGAACTTATTTTGAGGATACATCTGGAAAAAGAACAGCCTCCCCTTTAAGCCACTAATGCTCTCTAGGTGTCCAAACTTGACAATGGATGCATGGTTGATTGACCTGCTTGTCTAATTGTTGAAATCTCCTGCACCCCTCTTCAATTATAATAATAATTGAACATCATTGATCTCACAATCGAGACATTCATTTCTGCACCGTAACCCATCCCCTTAGGGAGTATTTGGCTGCCACAGTGTCACGCCTGGGGAGCAATCCGGGGTAGGGTCTTGCTCAGGGACCCAGAATGCAGGCTGTGGGGATCAAATAGGGTACTTGTTAGATTTATATTGTTTACATGAACTGTAAGAACCGTACCACTGAGAAAAAAATAGCCTGATTTAGGTTGAGTGCATCAGTCAGTAACTCAGTATATCATAATAATTATTACCGGGTTTTATTGAGAGCAATATCTGCATTAAGATCCGAAGATGTTGAGCTCAGACGCTGTTGGCCAGTCTTCAACTCCGGGATTGAATTCCTATTTACAGAACATCAAGGTTAAAGCCCATGTTTTAAAAGGTAAAACTAAATCACCTTGTACTTGACCCTGCAACACTCTCATTGGAAGAACTCATAGATAAGGTGATAAACCCCCAAGATCAAAGCTTGGATTTGATTTCCAGCCAGCATGGTAGGGTGAACAGCGTTCCAATAAGCCCATCCAACAGCTATCGCAACCATTCAGCACTTTATTTTCTTATTAGATTGCTCTCCCAGAATTCCATTTTTATCCACATAGATCTGGGCAGTGAATCACCAGTGAAGGCCTCATCAAGCTGTCAGGCTATCTGGAGTGCAGGTGCACTGTAAACAAGCAGTGCAAGCCCTCCCTGAGTAATGGAGACCCAGGTTGTTTTATGTTGTTCAGAGGTGTTAAACAGGTTCATATCCTGCTGAATTTTAGGGGATACGCTTCTTAATTTTGGGAGGAGTTGCTTACATTAAGAAGGGGTCCTCAGATGAAGAGAGGTTGGAAAAGTAAGAGAAAAATATGTTTTGCTACAATTATAGATGATCCCTTTCTGTACTTCTGTGTAAGACAGCTTTGTTTCATAAAAAGTGTCTAAAAGAAGTATTTTATGCTGAGCTGAGCAGTGCCACAAAAAGCACGGTCTGCTTCACATCGGACACATTTTCTATTATTATAATTTCTCTGTAATTTCTTCAGTAGTTAAAGGGGCTACAGTTATTATAGAGTGGAGAAATGTCTGGCTTAACTACTCTAGACACTAGACAATTGCCCAGAGGTCCTTCTTCCCTCAAGGTCATGGAGAAATAATAGAAGGGCCCGGGAAAAACAAATGCAGACCATAGTGTAGTTGTCTCTTTCTCCGTTAACACATGTGAGGGCTGCTCCTCTTATCCTGAAATAAATTGCCCTGAAGATAAGCTCACACATTATTGTCTTGAATAAACTGCACCGTTTTTTTCATTTGTATGTTTAAATGGTCCTTGGTGCTAAAACTATTTACTGCCATCATCCTTTTAAATAAAATATATACAATATAGCAGTTTTTTTTGTCAAAGCAATGGAAGATTTAGCTTGTATAGGTTAAGTTGTTCTCAGAAAAAAAGGGACTCAGGGAAATTTGAGAAGACTGCAACCTTTAACTTAAGGATATTCATTTAAGTAAAAAACAAATGTTTGGAAATAATAGTTTTTAATTTATCTTCTGGTAGCACAATTAATGATATTTCTGCTTTGAAACTTACAAACTCCTTTTGTGAACATTTTAAAAGTTTACGAGTTTACAGAATATAAAGATTGGCTCATATTATCATGAACCGTCACTTTTTCAAAATCCCACATATATTCTTTAAAATTAAGGCAAGGCTGGATTAGTAACCACAGGGGCCTCTTGGGCACTGTGGTTTCTAGGGCCCAAGACCCATATCCTCAAAATAGGTGATAACAAAGTTATTAACCCAACAATCTTCAGACACCTGTTGAACCCTTGTCAGACAGACTTAAAGGAATAGTACACCCAAAACATGATTAGCCTTCATTTTCTACTCACCCCCATGCTGAACAACACTCTGGAGTACTTTTTTGATATCTCAAATGCATCTGGAGATCTGGGAGGCTTCTTGCTGTCTGCTGACATTCAAATAATGGAGGTGCCCAGCGCCCGAGGCAGAAAGGTCCATAAAAGTCCACAAAAAACGTGTCAATATTCCTCCATACTGCTCGTCCAATGTATTCCAAGTGTCCTGAGTGGGTAGCATCCAGAATTTACTCGAAACGAAGTCATTTAGAATGTTTTTAGAGCATAAACAGTAGTGTACAGGATTTCCTGAAAGCGCGCACATGCGTGTTCAAGAGCCTACGGAAGCCGGCAGACCAAACCAGATGAAAGTGTGCATTCAGCGTCTGCTCTGCCAATAATGCAAGCGTAGAGGAAGAAATGTGCTGTTTACCTGTGCAAAGAAAGAAACAACGAAAGAAAAATGTCTGAGGACTTCAGTGTTGAGGAAGAGCATGAGTTCTTTGCCGAGCTGAATGCGCTGGTTTGGTCTGCCGGCTTCCGTAGCGTCGTGAACGTGCACGTGCGCGCTTTCAGGAAATCCTATACACTACTGTTTATGCTCTAAAAACATTCTAAATGACTTCGTTTCGAGTAAATTCTGGATGCTACCCACTCAGGACACTTGGAATACATTGGACGAGCAGTATGGAGGAATATTGACACGTTTGTTGTGGACTTTTATGGACCTTTCTGCCTCGGGCACCATAGACCTCCATTATTTGAATGTCAGCAGACAGCAAGAAGCCTCCCAGATCTCCAGATGCATTTGAAATAACAAAAAAGTACTCCAGAGTGTTGTTCAGCATGGGGGTGAGTAGAAAATGAAGGCTAATCATGTTTTGGGTGTACTATTCCTTTAACACACGTAATGCTAAGACCCATCTTAAAAGCACACACACCTGTTTATTAAAAGCTGAATAAATGGTCCAGCTGAAAGTATGCCTTTTCACTATGAGAAACCAAGTACTGCTATCTTATTTACAACTTACATGATAAAGTCAATTAAATTGTCGAAAGCCAGAGTTTGGATCAAAATGATAGCTGTACAACTCCTAGGGTTGCCACCCTGTCACGTAAAAAATATTCCTCCTTTGTTTAACAGTTAAATATTGTGTCCCATACTGAACCAATACAGGACTCAATGTGTTCTGTATTTTCATAAATGCCAGTCACACACACAAATCAATACTAAAGCCAACAATAATTAATAAGATATAGTGGTTGAAACACTAAGGCCAGAAAAATTCTAGTGGGGGATCTAAGCAGGACCCCTAAGCTTCAAATGTGCTGCCGTCACAGTTGATTGGTCTTATGCTAGATTTGCGCCGAACTTGATTTGAGCAAAAAAGCACCTGCTGATACTTTTTGATGCTTGTACACATTAAGGTCCGACGCGGCTCAAGAGCATATTTGATGCTCCTGAAGCACATCCAGTAAAGTGTGTACAGATGCGTCTGATACTTCTGCTGCTCCTGTGTTCAATGGCAGAGAGCGGCTTTACGATATTTGCTGTTATCAGTGGGTAAAAGGTAGTTTTAATATGTTTTTAAGTGAGAAAGTCTACATCAAAACATCATCTGTGCAGTCAGTTAATCATGATTACGATCCTGCCTTCAAATAATATTTCGCTGTTGAACCAGCATGAAGCCCCTGTACACCGCCCTGTACTGTCACTGGAAATCCCCAGCAACAGCTGACTCTGGCTCGGTCACCTCTTCTGGGTTTTCTGCTACTGTTTGTGGCAGCTGGAAGGAGATGTTAGTAGTTTTCATGTACATAATCCAAACTGCACAAACCAGAATAATAAAATCCACATTTCGAGAGTGGTGAAACCAACAGAGAGGATCATCGGAGCCCCTCTTCCCTCCATAGAAAATACCGGTCTCGAGACCATTTTTTGATGGTCTGGGTCTTGTCTCGGACTTGACCGCATTTGGTCTCTGTCTTGTCTCGGTCTCGGGCGCTGAGGACTCGGCATTTTATTTCAAGACCAGTCAAGACCACAGCTGTGGAAATAACACTAATCATCAGAATATTATCAGTTTCTTTAAGATCCTTCTTTTTATTGGATGCTTGGATTCAAATCCAAGCAATAACCTGTCTCATTGGTAAATGCAGTAAAGGAGATCAATCTATTTTTTCAACAAATTATCTGTCTCATAACATATTTCACAACTTGGTGACAGATATAGATTTATTTAAGAAAAGTTATATAATATAGCTTTAATCTGTATATGAGAGAGAAACAAGAGAAATGATTGGCTTTTTTTTCAGTTTTACACATTTTACAGAATTTTGCACATTGTTTTGAAATAGCACATTTAAAAACAACATAAATGTATGTACTGTTCATGAACGGCAGAGAAAATACAATTTTGATCGACTTTGATTAATTGTTTGAAATTCTGTGATTACTACACAGAAGTACTAAATAAAGATGTTAATGTTTAGTCCAGTTCTGTGTGTTAAATATCTAGGTGTTTTTATGTAAATGTGGGTCTTTTAGATAAATTTTTGTGATTTTGATCATGTTTCACATTTTATTGTCACATACTGGCGCTGGTCTTGGTCTTGACTCGGTCTCGACTTCCCTCGGTCTTGGTCTTGACTTGGTCTCGGACCCTAAAAGTCTTGGTCTTGTCTCGGTCTTAATACACTCTGGTCTTGGTCTCGGGTTAGGTGGTCTTGACCACAACACTGGTGTCCCAAGCCCGTAACATTATCAATGAGCCCTCACACTCCCCCCATGGACTGTTCTCCCTGCTGCCCTCTGGAAACAGGCTTTGCAGCATTCACTGCAGGTCCAGCAGATTCTACAACAGCTTCTTCCCCACCACCATCAGACGGCTGAACCGTTAAAAAAAATAACTAAATCATGTCACAAACTCTGTATCACACTGATAACACTAAACCAAAAATACTGCATATTTGCACCATATATGCTTTAAACTTTCATATCAATGTGTTTTTTGCACCATTTTTTTCCTTCCCACTCTGATGTTTGATGCATTACTGTATTTTGGTTTCTTATTTCAGGTAATTTCAGGTAATCTCTTTTCAGGTTTTATTTCTTTAATGTAATTTAATAAATTAAATTTTCATTTGATCAGAAAATCCTTGTGTGGTCTCCTTTAATGTTACCCCACCAAACAAGCCTGGTGTACGTAACAAAGAGGAGGAGTGATCATAGTAATTTTTATCAGCAGTGCTGTGTCTCTCTCCCTGCAAGCTCCCAGATCAGCTTTTCTGATTGGTTGATGTGGTGTGTCAATCGGCAAAAGTTAAATTTTTCCAATTCCAGCAGCTGCTGCTTGCTAAGCTCACAACATGCCTCAGATGCTCAGAAGCTCATGAGGCACTGCTTCTCCTGCTGTTTGAAATGCACTGCAGGACCTTTTGATGCGCGTCAACCATTGACTTTGCATGTAAACCAGATGCTTTTGCTGCTTCTATCGCATGCAGTCTGAAAGTAGCATTAGCCACTTGAGTTAGACCTGATCCTCCACAACATCCTCAGAAGAATACTCAACCAAAAAACAGACATGAGTGGGAAGAAGTAAATTCCTGGCTGAACAGCACCAGTGGGTATGAGGCTGAAGAAAAAAATTATAAAATATGTTGGGCTGTAGGATTATTTACAGTTGCACACAGTGTTACTAGACGCATAGTACTACCATTTTGTGTCTATGGACCAGTTCTGTTTCAAAAAACCCGCCCAGAGACTATTTGTAGAGAAGAAATAAAAAGGGGATTTTCTTAATCCATCTGAGTACTCTGTTTATGTATTTACAAAGGATCTACTTCCACATTATTCTGACATTTGAAGCTAGTTTGCAGATTTTCCTAGAACAGAACTGCACTGTCACAAAATGTTACAGTCTTCCTTGATATCTTGGAATCTGGTAGTAGACCACTTTGGGTCAGTAAACTGAAAGGTGTCGCTTGGATTAGATCCTTCATCACAAAACCAAAAATTAATCTGATCAGGCCAGTTTCATATGTGTTTGGTTTTTTAGCAAAAGCTTTTATCGTAGGTAGCTATTGTGGTTCAAACAAGCTCAGACTGCTGTAAAAAGGCTCTTATAATCACATGACTCAGTCAGTGACAGATTTGACCTTCCTACTTACATCGGCAAGTTTTGAGATGGGCAGCCCACACAGTGCATCAATACTCACCAAGTGCTATATTGACCAAAGAAAATGATTACATGCGTCTCAAATAAGCAATACTTGGGTCAACAGTTATACATTGTTGCTTTAACTGGCAGTGCTTCCCTTTGTGTTTTGCACCTCAGTGAGTCAGCATCATCCATGTGTTAGCCGGAGGTTTTACCTTTGCAAATCATTTTACCTTTGCATCTCCCTATTTTCCATGCCTACAGTCTTCCTTTGCATTTTTGTGTTTTATTTTGTGGCATTTGGTAGTCTGGTTTTTGTGTTTGCAGGACTTTTTGAATTTGCTGTCAGTTTATGCGTTTTCACAGCCTTGGTGTCAGGTTGGGTGGAGTTTTTTTAGGACCAAAATGCAGATATGAGCAGGCATAGTTTGTAGACTTAATACATTTCCACCGGCAACTGAGGCAAAAATAAAAAAAATCAAATATATTAAAGAGAAAAATCTAGGATAACTTCAGGGAAAAACACACACGAGGAGGCAGGAAAAGACAAACAGAAGAAACCAGCATGGAGAGGACTGTGCTGCTCTTTAAAGCCTAACACTCTGATGAGACTGATGAGCTCCACCTGTGTAGACTAACCAGGTTCTCCAGAAAGATCCTCTCTTGAGAGATGCATAACTCACACACACACGTGAACCCTGACACTTGGTAGATGCCTCTTTTCTTATTTGTTGTTGTATAACAAGCTCAAATGAGGCATCTGTTTCATCAACCCCACTTACTTTAGCAAATGTTTACATATTTATGTTTGTAATGGCAGAATAAAATAGGTAACTAAATATTATTATGGAGTTTTGAGGGTTTTAGATTCCATTTAAGTCCCCTTTTTGCTTCGCAAAGCATACTGAATTTACTCTTCTATTACAGTGGAAGCCTATGGAATGAATGACGAGCTAAATTAGTAAGTCATTGTTTAATCTGCTATTACACATTAAACATTGCCTCAGTTCTCTTTGCTTGAACAATAACCTTGAAGTGTGACCTAAACATGTCTCCATTAGTTCTTGTACACATAACTGAGGTCATTTTCAATCACTTGCATTAAAATAGTTTTTACTTGACTCTCATGAGGACACACACCGCATTCAAATGTTAGAGTAAGTAAGGTTTGCACAGCAAAAGCTCAAAGCCAATCGGTGGTCTACAGCTCAGTTGAGTATCTCCCACTGCTTGGAGAATATGAGTAGGTACAAGTGAGCTAGCGACAGCTCTGTGGGGTAGTTAACACCTTAGTGCCCTTGCTTAGACGGTATCTGGTTGTCATTAGGGGCGATGGGCAATGGGGCTGCCAGGTGGGATCAGTGCTTTTTTGTGTGCTGACAGTTTTGTGAAACTGTAAGAGAAATTACCCAGAGGAATGAAAACAGCACTTAGCCAGTCTGACAGAGAAGACAGACAAGTTAAAACAGATGATGCACATCCCAGTGATTTCCGCCCATCTTTTAGTACCTTGCTGCATATGCAGCTGCAGGGCCGTGCAGAGACCGCTAAAGGGGCAGGTGCTCAAAAAAAAAAAAAGGGCACATCTTATTGCATTTTAGGACAGAATATTAACAAAGTCACATAGCTTTCAGAGTTTAATGAACAATGATAAATTACAAAATTGTGAGACATACAATCAAAGCTAAGGGAAATCTCTACATATAACATAGAACTATGCATATGTAAAATATTTTATTAGTAATTTCGTTCTGCAGGTCTATTTTGTTATAGGAAAGTATTACAATATTCAAACCTGCAATTTAGCCAAAGATGTAAATCAGAGCTGGACCACCAGACATATTTTGTCTTTACAGAATTAAACTGTTAAAAATGCATACAAGGGCACAATGCAACCTTTCAGTGTACTGTAATCTATAAAAAAGAATGTCTGCCTGGTTTGCTGTACTGACAGTGGAGATGGAGACGGTCCATTCAGAAAAGCAGAGCTGCTGCATCAAACTTTAACGTGGAACTGCAGAAAAAAAAGAACAAAACAAACATTTTATTAATGCATGTCACCATGAGAAAAGCCTACTCTGTTTGTGTCTTAGTGTATTTTGTAAGTACCTATATACATTTTCTTCAATCTTTCCCCTTCGTTTTTTCTTGTCAGTTTCTCTTTTCTTTTTTTCCTCATTGTCTCATCTTTTCTGTGTTGAGTGAAGGTCAATGTCTTATTTATTTCAGTCTCTTGCCTTTCTTTTTCCCCCAAACTAAATCCAAGATTATGATCCAAAAACTTATTTTCCGTCATGGTGATTTAACTGTTTAAAAACAAATTTCCAACTTTTAAGTATTTTTGCTATTTTTGTTCTCTTTTGTTCACAGCAGCAGTTTTCTGTTAGCCATGTCTTTAAAAATGTTAACCTCACTGTGAATGATTGGCACATCCTTCTCGATTGCCAACAAAAGAAGGTCTGACAACCGATCCTCCTTGCATAAGCTGCGCAGTTTTGTTTTCACCAGCTTCATACATTATATCTATCATATATCTATCATGGTAGTTCTGGATGAGTTCTCCTTTAAGATACATTTACCTAACGCTAGAATAAATGAAATGTACATCATGCAGCAAAGGAAATGAGAAAATCAGACATATATCCATTATGGAGATAATAGGTTTTTGACGGGCGATGTGCCCCTATTGCATAAGTAATACTGAAGAATGTCCTACTATCATTACCGATACAGGGAAGCTTTTTAGTTATCTTGCTTTGCTAGCAAAGTCATTAGCTAGCAGCTAGCTCATAGCACAAGAACAACAGCCTAATGTCTGTATGATAAAAATACTGAATCGATAGATAAGAACAGCTTTTCCTCACCTGGCTGTCTCCTCCCGTTCAGTAGTTCTTCAGAGAAAGGCGCGCCACGTCCTATACTTTCCTCCGTTTAAACCGCTACTCTTTGCTAAAGTAGAGAAATTATACAAAGTTCAAAGTTTTCCGTTGTCTGACAAGTAGCAAGCCTACTCCAGTATTTTCACCAAAAATTATGTTTTTTAATTCACAAAAAAACTGTTCTGTAATCATTACAGAACAGTTTTTTGTGAATTAAAAAACATAATTTTCAATGTAAAAGACTAAAAGCACAGAGTAAACAGTGTTTTAGATCAAACAATACTGCATCATCCATGGGGCTCATTTGGTTTCACTTACATGTCTATTCAGGTTGACATTGGAGAGGCGGTGCAGACTGAAGACATAGCCATCCGTCCGATCATGGTTGATCTTGCTTAGGGCCAAATGAGCAGCGGCCACAGTGTAATGTGGAATATTCGCTACCTTTAGCTCCGCAGTCAGCCGCCTTATCTGACTGTGCGAGAGGCAAGTGCGTCGTCACCGGCAAAAGGTCAAAGGTAACAATGTGACCGGAGGGCTTGTTGTATTGTTTTTCTTGCCAAAAAAAAAAAAAGATAATAATAATAATTTCAGTACATGTGTCAAATAAAAAAAAAAATAAATAAATAAATAAAAAAAAAAAAAAAAAAAAAAAAGGGACCAAAAGGGCACATTGGGATCATGGAGCAAAAGGGGCAGGTGCTCAAGCCCCCTTAGCCCCCCCCCTCTGCACGTGCCTGTGCAGCTGTATAAAGCTTTTGGCTGCCACATCTGGATGGGTTTACCTCAAGGTTTAGGAACGCTAGGGGGCCTTTAGGGACAGAGAGCTGAGACTAAGGGAGACCTGTCAGGACACACCGAACAAAGACTCGCTGGCTACTGACAGGTTTCACATAGGGAGATTCTGTTCCTGCTATTAAAGATGACACCTCCAGTGGAAGGGAAGGCTTTTATTTTACTGTGTACAATAAGTGGCTGGTCTCTGTTTACAGCATAGAAAGAGTGATTTGATGGTCTGACAAAAGAGAGCTGAAACAAAGTGCACAAATTACTCAGTGATGTAAGACATAGAAAGGTGTTGTGGGTTGTTCTGTTACACGGGCGGACTTTTAACTCATAAGAATTGCTTTGTCCCTTTAAAATACCAATTGTGAACCTTTTAGATCAGTCTAAACAAATTCTTCTAGAGCATTAACCTGTTAATTTTTTTTCATGCCCATGATTGTTTTTGTGCTCCTTCAGTTAACAGGTGTCAGATGATCTATTCTGAGAATGGTCTTATTTTTCTAAACAGAAAATGAATCAGAAAAAGCTTTCAAAATAGCTGATCGGATCATTTTTATTGTAAGATGTGTAAAATGTTTGACATTCAAAAATGAAATGGGGAACTGTGTAAAATCCTACATGGGAAAAAAGCTCCAGCTAGTTAATAGGAAAATGTTTGTCTTTTAGTTTGAATCCCTTTTTGAAGGATATTTTATTTTACTCTAATTTTTGATAACTTTCCTGTTATGTTGTGCTTTTTTTTCTTGCACTGTCCAACAGTTTTGTCTGGTCTACTTCCTGGAGAGGTTACCATGAAAATACAGAAACCCATCTGTTAAGTTAATGAAATCACCTTCTTTCTTCTTCTCTATTATGATAGAAAACCTTTCAATACGCTCAACTTAATGATGAATTACAATCAGTTTAGATAATATTTTGAGCATTCAGTTTCCAATTAAGAAATTTTGTGCTGAATCAGCGTCAACATCTTTGATTTCTGAGTTTGTTTAATGGTTGTCTAACTAAACGAAAAAAGAATTGGAATAACAAAGGAATTAGAGCTTAGTATGATCTTTATTCATTAAAATATAATCCTTCATCACCTTTAATTAAATTGGTTAACACTAAATAATTCCAACAATGAAAATATATACATAAACCTCCAGCTTCCTTAGATTAATTATTGAAATTATTTAGTGCAATAAGTAAAAATGACATCCTTAAACTGTTTCGATAAATTATATAATTGCCAATGCATTTTTAGTTTAATGAATATCATCTGTTGCAATATTTTAGTCTATATTGCTTGACTTTTTTAAGCTTTTTGAATTCAGTGTAACACTCCACTGACATACTGTAAACAGTGTAGACTTTCCAGTCTATCAAACCGCTGGGTTTTCCACTGCACTCTGTTTAAGTTCAGCGTGTGGCCTTTGGCGTTGAGGACTCTAGAGAAGAAGAGGCCCAGGCCAAAGAGGGCGAAGGGCAGCATGGAGTGACCCAAGGACGCAGCGTGGGGTCATGCTGGGGCTCTTCCTTTTCTGTGTGCTGCATGCCCCAGTGCTCTGGAGGCCGGGGCCTGATTACTGCTCTGGGATCCAGGCACAGAGCGTTTTCATTAGGGAGAGGGCCAAGATCATCCAGGAAGGTTCCGGCCCATTAATACATTTGAAACAGCAAATGAAAGGAGGGGGCAGTTGTGAACGTTTTTCAGGGGTGGTGTAGGGTTATTTTGAAAGAGGAGAGCCCTGTGGAACAGCCATGAGAGCTTTGGTGAATAAATACCCTGTGGAGCATCTTAACCTCGCTGTACTCTTTTTTCCCCCCGCTTTCCTTTCTAAGATCTGTAGCCAATTTTCCTGTAATTTGGGATAAATTGTTTGTGAAATCCATGTCGATGCTTCCACTGGGAATTCATTCACAAAAGGTGGAGAGAGGAGGAGGAGGCAGAGGAATTGGCTGGTTGTATAACTGCAGAGAAAATGAGAGCAATGTATGGAGAATCTGGTTAATGACATCATCTGCTTCCTCTTTCCAAATTTTCAAACAAGGCGATTTCAACATGGCACAAAAAACAGATTTTTTTCCTGTTGGATCTTAAAGTAGCTTGAAGTGATCAAAGTATCTGTATTAAAGTGAAACCATGAGAGGACACAGACAGATGTTTTCACAAAGCCGTGATATAATTTAGATTAATGTTTTGAAATTTGGGATCAGCTCAAGATTATAAATGCATGATGCCGAATTCCCAGGATTTCCTTTACTAATCAAGCACCTTTTTTATTTGCCCCCACTGGATTGAAAAAAACATACAAAAGACCGCTATGATCTAATTATAATGAAGGTTAACTGCTTGTCTCCCCTATTTTCAGTATTTCCCAAGCTAGCTGTTAGACCTTTGTAGATGTTTATTACCTAGAACGGCGTGAAGCCTTGACTGCGAGTGGAAGGGAGATGTCTTTAGGTCAGTTTGCAGACCAGTTAATATTTTATCCAGCACATGACAACTATTGATTCATCATCATCACTTATTAATGGTGTCTGCTGTTACAGCAAATGTTAATCATCAACAATTCTAAATTTCTTACAAATACAGTGTCCACCATATTCAGACTTTATTCGCAGTAGCAATGAAAACATTAGATCTGGAATCAAAGTACATATGTAAGGTGCAGAAGAAAAAGTAATTTTTCATGCCTGAGATGGATAATGCTGTCCTGAGACACTGGGACATGATTGGCACCAAGGGGCAACCATCTGTGTTCTGTGTTCATCAATCTATCTGTGTTCTGTATGATACGTCACTTCCTGCTTTCCTAGGGTGTTACTGTTTGCATACATATTGTAACAGTGTGGATCTTGGTGCTGATGTCTGGTCTGATTACTAATTTAATTCACCTGCTTATTTCTGCCCAGTTCTCATTATCATGTGATCCACCTGCTCCAGGCTATATTTCACCGGCCTTCAACCAGTCATCAGTGCCAGATTATTCGAGCCTGTGGTGAGAGTTCTCTAGCGTACCTGATTGCCTGATCTTGACCCGTTCTGCCTGTGGACCTTTGAGCCTACCTGTTCCCATTCTGTTCTGTTTGCCTGACCTGTCTTCAGACTCCTGACAGATTTCTGCCTGCCTGTTAACCGAACCTGGAGCTGTTCCCAGACTCTGTTCTGGATTTCCCTTCGACACTTCTTCGGACCTCTGATCTCCTGGCTCTGACTACCGAACATGTCTTCGACACCGCCTTTGGCTTTGGCCTCTGGATTATCTCGCCTTCCTCCGTCTGCTTAGTTCTGATCTCCTGCCTGTCCTCCAACCTCCGAGACACCAGTTCTGACTCTGACAACACGGTTCACTATACTCTCCGGTGTTGTTTGTTCTCCACCACTGTTTGAATGAAGCTTCCTACATTCCCAACGGAGCAAACAGTCTGAGGAAATTATGTTTCTGATTAAAGCAAAACAAATATCCCTGCAATAAGGCATCCTGAAACAGAGCTTTTCAGGTAGCTTGGGGATGAAACAAAGGATTGTGTAGAGTGTGAAAATGCAGTGAATCTGGGAACCTTGTGAGAGATAGAGCCTGGCATGAATAACTCTGTTAAACCTCCAAAAATTACAGAGGTGTCAAGTAACAAAGTACAAATACTTCGTTACTGTACTTAAGTACACTTTTTAGGTATCTATACTTTACTCAATTACTTATTTTTCTTCCTACTTCTGATTTCTACTCATTACATTTTCACAAAAGTATCTGTACTTTCTATTCCTTACATTTTTAAAACAAATATTGCTTGTTACTCTTGGCTTGGTTTAATGTTTATAAATATTTATTTCAGGTCATGTGCGCCATCCAATTCAGCTCATTGGCACCATCCACATCTAGTGAAAACTAGTGTAATTGGATGAGTCATATAATGCAAACACTCATTGGTTAGCTAAAGGAAATCATCAGAAGCAAGCATTTGTTCTTCAAACTACAAACGTGAATTGTCTATGCTATGCTACAATGACGGATTCAGAAAAAGATGTTGAAATGTCTGAAAGGTCGGACACAGGCGAGAGCGTATCGGGAGATGGAGACGGGTCAACAAGACCTCCCTCATCCTTGGCCCTATCTCAAACAATTTTTCGAAATATTTTTCAAATCTGTGTACTTTTGACACCACCAAAAAATAATAATACTTTACCCATAAACTGAAAATGCATGAAAATGTAACCATTATACCTAAAAAGGTCTGTGGAATTAATATTCTTAGTAAGAAATAAACAAAACAAGGTTCCACCTTGATACCAAATTTACAGTGAAGATTTTTTGGCCTGATGATGATCCAGGTAATCTAACTGGAACAAGAAAAATAACCTTGCATGTTCCTCTGACCTGCCACTCACCAAAGATAACAGCCCCGCCAGCATCCTAAAAGCTGAACTGGGACCGCCAAGCTGGTGCAAAGTGAGCTGTTAATGCCTGACGTGTGTTTTGTCACTGCAGCACGACGGGGGAAGAGGTTGACGGTAAGCACCGAGCTCAGGGAGCGGCGGGGGTACAAAGGCTCTGCGACTTGGCAGAAAGCGTTGCTTTGCGTGCCAGCACAGCTGTCCGGCAGGCGTCTCATTCAGGGCTGCTCCCAACGTGCAACCAATAACCAATCTATCACTACAAAGGCCAAAAGTACAAGGACACAAAGGTGTGAACCCAGCATGCAGTGCTGATTGAATGCCAGAGTTTTACACATCAATGTCTTCTGTTTCAGACTTGCGTAACATTTGTTAAGTAGCTTACACAGCTCGGTGCACGAAAAAAAATACATTTTGACAACTTTAATATACCTCTTAATCAGTTTTTTTTTTTTTTTTTTTGGAGCATTATTTTCTGCAAAAAAGAAAACTTATTGTATCCGCTCCATACTTTACAAACTTAAAACTGCTCAATTTCTAAAGTAAGAAGTAATTCAGTCAACTGTTAATAACATGTATGGCGCCACATCTACTGTATGGGCATGTTAGAAAGACAACAGTGAGAGAGAAGATTTTATGATCAGGCATTCTCTCATGCTAGGTTTTTGTTTACACTTTTTACTATCTGTACTGTATTATCGCATGGTTTAATCCATAGCTCAGGCGCACGGTTAGGTTTTAATCTCCTGACACACTCGTCTCACTCGTCCCCTGACTTGTGGCACACAAGGAATCAGAGAGGTTTTATATTACAGCACATAAATCAAGGCAAAATTAAATGCATTCCAGACGCTTTCAGATGCTTTTAATTTATGGCAGAGACATTCAGATACCAAAAAAATGCATTAAATGTAATCTGATCACTTTATTTAATGCTTAATTTATGGGCAATCAGACTCTTCTTAGCTGATTGATCATAGTAAATCTAGTGGTAGATTATACAATTTTAACATTATGACATTAATGTTTTTATTGCTACATGAGATCGCAATAAATCATACAAACTGCTTACAAACTTACATGAATGCTTGTATCTGATAACAGATCTTTACAAAGCAAAACTGAAATCCATTTGTTCTAATGGCCAGCAGCATCATTTTAATTTATTCAGTGTCAGATTTAGCAAGGATCGAGTTTCTCCATCCCCTCACTTGTGGCTTGTGTTCCATTGATGCCTCAATTGTAAAAAATTATCCCTCATCCTCTATCCTCTGAGATCAAATCAATTTATGAGAGCAGGATATCTGTCATTCGACCAAACCCATTACGGTCAATCCAACCCTGCACGACGTTTGCAGGCTCCTGCATTGAAAGGTTCTCAGGCATTTAGAGTGAAGTGAAGAGAAGCATCAAATTTTAATGCTCAAAGCCACAGAAACCAATGAAGGATTAGTCATTACTTGGCGCTGATGCCTTATGGGAGTTAAGGAGGACTGCAAAAGGCTGTCAAACAATTAATTTTTGACTTAAAAACAGAACTGATTTAAGGTTGTTTTTAATCTTTTGCTCTGTTGAGCACATAATACGTGGCCACAAGCAAAAGCATTAGCATACGGTCACATCATTTGTTCCGGCATGTGTGTGGATGCAAAGACTCAGGAAGTGCATCCATCAGCAGTTTTGGGTGCATGATGAAAAACAAAATGGCCTCTTCCTTCCTTCAACTTTGGCCTCTTCCCTCAAATGGTGACACCTGGTTAGTGAGGATGTTCCACTGAACCCAAAAAGAACATGTCATTCAAAAAGGCTTCATTTGGAAAAATCTCAAAATGGATCATTTGTTATATGTGCACAATTTTACAGAGGGTTTTCATTTGGAAAAGAGGCTCAAGATTCAGTAAGAGAAGCAACAACATCTCTAAGAGACAGGTTTTCATATCAATCTAATATTCGTTAAATCCAGGTCAACATTAAGTCTGTTTCTTGTTTTCATCTATTTGTTTCCCTATGGAATTTAAGTTAGCTGCCAAATTCGTATTGGATGCGCTGCACAAAGGACAGAATCTCCTTAGCCTCTTTTGCCACTTATTCTCTCAGTCTGTGAATGCCCTAAATACACAAAAAGTATTAATATTTTGCACAATCAGCATATTTTCTATGAGTACGGCTAGTAGATAATTGATTCTACCCAAAAGGGAAGGCCCTTTAGGTCTGTTTAACCCTTTTGCCAGTTGAAATTATATCGATTTAATTCAATTCAGTTTATTTATATAGCGCCAATTCACAACACAAGTCATCTCAAGGAACTTTACAGTTCAACCAGATCATACAGTCAAATTGATCCAAACTTTTCTATCTAAGGAAAACCAATTGATTGCATCGACTCATTCACTCAAATGCAATCCCTCACACTAAGCATGCTTGTAGTGACAGTGGAGAGGAAAAAGTCCCTTTTAACAGGATTTAGGCTCTGATTTCTGTTTGGAAGAAAAGAAACCATAGTCAAAGAATATATAAGTTTGTATCACTTGATTAAAATAAATAACATTACTAACATGATGCTGGTAGCTGATATGTTTCAGAATGAATTAATCAAATGTTTTCTACTGTAGATTTTAAGAAAATAGTTGGAAATTATCATAAATAACTTTTTTTTAAAGTAGACACGAAAGATGGATTCAATTGGTATCATAGTTCACTTAGTTATTTTGTTCCTCAGTTCCATAGCCACTTACTGCCTTTTTGTTTCAAAGTAATTCAGTGAACAATACTAATTAAAAATACCCCGTACATGATCAATAGGTTAAAGCATGTAAAGTTAAACCATTGGATTCCATATTCATTTAATACACATTAAAATATAACATGTCAATACACTAAAGGGCAAAATATTTCATTCATATTATTATTAATATTAATTCCAACTTTTGGTGCCCAAAAAAAGTTGGAAAGAAAATGCACCATTTTGCCGAAGGAAAAAACCGAAATGCTCTTTATGAAATGTCCTAAAATAGTTGGAGATGAAACAACCTTAACTGCAAAAGCCCAAATGACAAAGATACAAAACCACCAGCCATGGTTTCTATTTCTAATTTGATTTTGCTGCAACAAATCTAACTAAACACACAGATTTAGTTCATATTAATTCAAAACTATTAGATCTATGGTAATAAATCAATAACTTTCTGGTCTGCATGCAAACTCACACAATGCCAATGGTGGAGATAAAGAGTTTTTCAGCCTCATCTCCACATCGCTATCACCATTATTTCCATCCATCATGGCGGCGCCTGTAGGCAGCAGCTTAAAACAACAAATCCACAACATATGCCACTTGGAATGCTAGAAACTACTGTCTGAAAGCTTAACAAAACCAAATTTCAGTACACATAGTGTACACAAAATGGAGATAAAAGTTGTCTAAGTCTAACCATTACCAATGTTCATTTAAGAGTTGAATGAAAAATATATACAGTATATTAATCCTTCTTCTACTATACATGTGAGCTGCTTGACTTCCAACTAGTTTCTTCTAATGAAATACCTCACACTAAGTGATGCGGCTAATCAAAACAACCAAACAAAGAAAAAGTTTCAGCTTTCGCAGTTAAAACCCTAGTGGAAAAAGTAAATATCTTGTTTCTTTCAGAGATGACGCACAAAGAAAAAAAAAAAAAAGACACAGCCCAACGATGATGCAATAATTGTAAGTGGTGCTTGGGATAAATCTTTTCATGCCGTTGTTTCTTCAGCTGCACGGCACCTTTCTTGGAGTAATTGCTACAATTGTACCCTCAAACTGTTATCATAAAAGGCCTGTCTGGATGCAAACAGAATCGCGGCCTAGCAGAATCACAGGCAGCCATGTTTTGACAAGAGCATGATGAGTGTCCATACACTTTTGTGCTGCTTTACAATTAGATAAGCTAACCCCTTTGCCAGGGTTTCTTTCAAAGCCCATCGCCTTGACATCACATCTCCCTCTCTGCTCACATATGCTCTTTCTTTTAATGTCAAGTTCTAAAGCACAGTTTTGCAAACTTTCTGCAGTTAAACAAAGAGAGACTACTACTGTATTCCATCTCTTTGCTTTCTCCGTTGCGCGTGTTGAAATGGTTACAGTGACTTGGCTGTGTAAAGAAAAAAGAAGGCTTTTGGATCTTGAAGAAATTATTCACGGCTGTAGTTCAGAGGAGCTCTCATATCATGCGCTGTGACAAGTGTGCGGCTCTAAGCACATCCCTGCCAGGCTGGAACTCGATGCCGCGCCTTCCACAGACACCATTAAGGCTGTGAAGAGGCAGAGCGGCACGTCATCGCGCTCACAGAGGAACCCCGGTAATGTTTCTAAGAGTTTGGCACAAGCAAAGTTTGTTTTGAAGGCTCACCAAAGTGATCTAAAATTTCAATTTTGAGAGTTGTTTTTTGTATGTTTTTCTCTAACACTTAAAGCTGTGGGAACAAAAAAAAAAAAGCTTTTGAAGTTTGCCTGTTTGCATGAGCACCTTGGAGTATTTGTGTTAATTTTAATGCATTGAATGGATTGGGCTCTTTGAGTAATAATAAATGTATCCTATCATCCACCCGTGCATCGGTTCCTCCTAGTTACTTTGGTATTTGATTTTGGCATTTTAAAATGAGAAGCTGGGGAGAAACAAAAAAGTATTTCAAAAGCATTATGGTCTTTTTTAGTATAATTGCCCAATCCTCTGTTTTGAGGTCCAAACAAGAAAGGTTTGTGAATTCAGAGACAATAACAAAGGAGCTTTGCTTTAGGCCGGGCATGAGGACAATGACATGTCACCCTTTTACACACACATCAGAGAAAGTGATGGGCTGGGGCCATCCTAGGCTACCATAACGACCCCGCACTCCCCTCTCATTCATTTATTGGGATTTGAGTGCCTTTGTACCTTTGGTCTATTATCTGGGTCTGACTTGGCCTCCAGCTATCCACATGAGCTTGGGTGCCTACGTTGTGTAGACCTACAGTTGTCTGATTGGGAGAAAAGGGGTTCAAACAAGCCTTATCCTATAATTCAGAGGCTTGTGAATTATGGGGTAAGGCTTGCTCTAAGCGTCATCTAAATTAGCCTGGTTACATATGCAGAGTCCTTTTCATACCCAGAGGTCACACACTAGTCTAAAGATGCTGGCCATATTCCTCTTAAGATTTTTGGTGTTTGTTTTTTTTTCAGAACATCAGAATTACCAGTAAAAAACAAAATGAAAAACAAAACAATGTATATCTGCCTGGTGTTGTCTGTATCCTTATGCTCATCAAACTCAAACTCACCTTTATCTGTAAATGAGGGAGAATGGCTGCTGCTTCCTGACAGGTTACTATTGATCTTTTCAATGGACTGTCAAAATTAAATCTGCAAAATTGTGGGGTTAGGCTCTGCATATGCTTTAGTCATACTGTAGCTGCACAGCAGGTCACCAGCTGACCAGTCAAACGTTCATCTTAAAGGGCAATTCAATTCTGACAGTGACAGCATAAGGTAAGAGGTGCCAGGGTCAATACCAAACAAGTCTGTCCATCAGAAGTGAACACAGATGGGATCTTTGCTGCATCTGATTTATCCTTTAAAACAAACAATTGCCAGTTTAAAAATAGTGTTTAACTTTGCATAAATGTATAAAAAAATTATGTACAAGTCAATTTGACCTTAAAATTTAGCAAGCGCTATCACACAGAGCTGCGGCAGTGATTTTAATCATAAAAGAAAGCAGAAAAACATTTTATTAATTTCACATCCTATTCGATTCATGTTTTACCTTTCAAGCTAAGCAGCAGAAGAACACATTGAGTTTAGGAAAACCACAACTGATTTTACTTTTGTCCATTTCAGTTTGGGGTCGAAACCAATAAGCAATGATTTTTGTAACAATTCTTGATAGCTGGGTATTGGTGTACTAGCTATGATTTAATATCAGTCAAAGCTTTGGTCTAAGCCAGTATCAAGTACAGTCTCTTCTGTGCATTTTCTTTTGACTGCAGCCTATTTTCATGTGCAGAGTTTATAAAACTGCATTAAAAGCGAGAGATGCAAAATAACACTATTAAAACAAACAGAAGTCAAACAAAATCATAGACATTTACCAAGATTTCATCAATCTATAGATTTATAAGTACTCCCTTTATTTTAATGGCCTTAAAGTGCATTTTAACGGGGCTTTTACTAGTTGTTAAAACATAAGGATATTGATAACCACATATTTTGTATGTTTAACTTTTGTTAGATTTTTATATTTAATTCAACTCACTTTTCACTTCAGCCCAATATTTAAAAAAAAATCTGCATCTATGCTTGATGTCCTGTATAGGAGAGAGAAAAAAACCTTATCAATGAGCAGATTTCAGACAAGCTGCCCAAGCAGAACCTGGTGAACCTGTGAACCTGCAACCCTTGAAATGCAGATCTAAGACCTGCTGAGGAGAGATGGCAGCTGTCATCTGTGTGATAAAGTCAAACAAAGAAATGAAGAGAGAGGGGAGAAGAAAAGAAGAAGAAGGAGAAGCAACTTCAACACTTTTGCACTTAAGACTGAACAGTGTAACATTTTTTTTTTCCAACCCTTTTCAGTGCTGGGTTTGAAGGGGGGCTGAGATGTGTGCAGAATTTTACCAGTCAGCATAAAATATGTTGGATTGAGAAATAAATAACGGCAGCAAGTGACCACATGAAACGCTGCTGCGCTGCAGGGGATTCTGCTTCTTTTGTTTAGATGCTAATATGTTGCTGTGATAGCAATATGGAATGAAGGGGTCCTCCTCTGCCTTTGATAAACATTATCCTCTGCATCTTTTTTCACTAGCCTGGCACAACAAGAATAGTATCCCTTGGAGAGTAAATGAAGCCCTTTTGTTACAGGCTGACCTGCAGGCACTGAGCTGCTTTCACTATAAGCATATGGTTAATATCTGAAATTCCTGCCTTCTTCTTCTCTGTGCAAGAAATGGTGATCTCTTACTAATATGACTATGCTGGTGTCAAGGACTACTTCTAAAGGGTCTGAAACTAAATTTTATTTGCAAATAAAAAAGAAAGGTGTTAAAAGGTGTAGAACACATGAATACAATGAGCAGTAGCTGATTTTACATCAATAATGAAATTATGTAAATGCTACTTACAAAAACAAGTGCTAAAAAATGAACACACAGCAATAAAAAAACATGTTGTCTGCAGAGTTTTTTTTTCGTGAACAAACATATTCACCAGCAATTTTAATTAGATTTTTTTTAATTAATGGAAATACCGTAATTGCAAAATTTTGCAGTTTTAAAATTTGCAGAATAACGGCATACCTGCTATACAGTAAGCGATTCCTTTAAATGCTTGAGGTCAAAGCATGTGTTAAAAAGGTTCAGTTAAACTACAGATCATTCCCATTGAGGATAACAAAAAAATTCCTGGAAATTGATGTTTAAAGATCCTTCAAACAGCTAAGATTGAGCTATAATGCAAATATGAATTGGACAGATTTCCAGTGTACCTGGTAGTGCATTTGCTATAGGCTGTAAGGCAACAAGGGATATAGATAGAATTGCAAGGTACCATATGTATGACTAATGCAATGCCAAGGTTATTCTTAGATGTTATTAAGTGTCCTAGATTCAGACTGTCCCATACATGATTTGGGCTTGCAGCCTTTGTGAAATCAGCCCCCCTGCTACGCAGAGTCATTGCATCTCGTATGCTGAGAGTGGGCGAGCAGACCTAAAAGAGAGAGCCTGAACAGGAAATGGACAGGGGGGATTCAGAATGAGTGAAGGAGGGACAGATTTTAACCAGGAAAAAAAAAAGAAAAAAAGAAAACACCTCACCAAGAGCAAAGACCTTCTCAGGTTTCATTTTAATAGCACCAGACCATTTTTCTCCTTTTACTCTGCGAACATGCAATGCCATTAGGGCCTCCCGGTAGAATGTGTAAACCTCCTGCTATTAAAAACACAGTTTGCACTGTCAGCTCCTACAAGCCAAATCTGCAACCACATTTCCCCATCCCTCCTCTGTACAACTCAGACCCCCTCTTTCTCCTTTAGCAACAACTTTCAAGCCACAATAACCATCATCAGTTAAAGGCAGCGGGTCCATTACACTTCCCTGTTCACACAGTCTGCATTAAGCTAATATTGCCTATTCCCAGAGTGGCCCAGCCCTTCACACACCCCATCAATTATTAATCTCTCTGCTCACAGCTAATGTTTGGTTTGAATTATTTAAACCTATCTTCATTTATCAATAAACATAAATGTTAAACAAAGAATGCTGATGAGCTCTGTAAAAAAAAGTTTATGAGATTATTTCCAAGGGAGTTGATTTATGGATGTCATTTTCAGTGGTAATGTTTTAAAGAATGTAAAGGGTGATTACAAAGGCAGACAGTGGCATAGAGGGATACACCATGGCACGGTCATTTGGTTTCCACCAAACACAAGACTGTCAGCACTTCTGCAAGGTAAAACCCAACATCCAGTGAATGGATTCTTTCATGAAATAAGTGAATCCAAAGCTGTGTCTCTAATATCTGGTGTTGCTGAAAGCGCTTACATATTAGTCCAGCCCTCCCCAGGGTGCCATTAGCGCTCAATACCCCTGCAGAGAGAACAAAATGAATCTGTCTTTGAGATGTCCAACCTGTTAAAAGGCGAATCAAGCCGACATGAGTGCAACCTCTTGGGTGGATGTTGCTGCTATATGGAAGAGGATTTGAATCCAGACGCTGCTGATTTTGACTAATGAGGGAAGATAGGCAAACGGTGCAGCTCTTTCCAAAGGAAACACATTTGGATATCACAGAAGCTCCACAGAGGCAGCAGTAATAGAAGATCTAAAGGTGCGTAAGATCACAGCTTGGGCTTTGGCGGCATTGCAAGCAGATATCACCCAAGAAGTCAGTTCCAAATTTTCCTTGGAATACTGGGAATTTGGTGCCATCATGCCCTGCAGGAGACAGAACAGCTTCGGAGATACTATTTATGTCGGGTGTTTAAGTGCTCCAGGAGGATGTTGGTGGAGTGGGTGAGCTTGATTCATCTCCAAAATACCTCCAGCTTTCATATGAAACCCACCTGCTATTATTCAAACAGTTTGAATCAACAGATTATGTTTCCAGGAGCACAAAGAGTATCAGTCTGGAGTCATGAAGATATGAGACAGAGCGGACATTTACAACAATCCGTCCTGGATTTATTTCTATGCAGTTTCTAACTTACCACATGTAAAATTCGATGCCCCCTCTGCAGCATCTCTCCCCTTAAATCAACCCCCACCCCCATGTGCACGCTGGCGTCTCCCACATTGGGTAAACAAGGCGGAACCTTCGTCGACATGGTTAAGCCGGTGGCTCATGACAAGAACGCTGAACGAGTGATTTAAGGTTTCAAGTGTGCGGCTTTCACAGCTAATTAACCTGCTGATGGGTGTGCATGGGGGGAGAGGAGCGAGGGATTCCTCCTCAAACGCGGTGCCACTTCAAGTTAAGACAGCCGCACACATTTGTAGCACAAAGGCTGAAAGTCTTCTAGTAGTCTTCTAGCATTTCCTCATCTTCCCACTTTTATGAGCATGTTCCAGCGCATGGAGTTCACTCTTGTAATGATAGGCCTTTGGGGCTCAGGAAGGAGAGGAATATAAGATCAATCTATATAAGCTAGGAGTGACTTATTGATGGACAGCTTGCCAAATTCTGCAGAAATATGTGAAAAATGATTTCAATTAAGTCTAAAACAGTCTATGAAACTTTTGCAGTAAAATGAGCTGCTGGAATCCTTCTAACACTGATATGACAAAATAACAGAACTGGCTTGATTTTCAGCTCTAAAACTACAAGGACATCATTCCAACAGAAATGCCACTTAGAGTTTTAGAACAGGATCTTTGGATACAAGTATGTGTTATTAACGGAAAAAACACACCTCGCTTTGAACTTGAAACATTAACAGTTGCAAACGGCTCCGTGTTTCTTTGGCAGAATTTTTTTTTTTTTTTTTTAGAAACATAATCTGTGGTGTGTTGAAAGGTGGTTCCTCAGCCATTAGCAGATCACCCATCGCTCCCTGGGGTCACCGCCTGTTTTTCCGCTGGTCTGCCACCCAGGCAGCAATACTTCTCTCACACAGAATAGTGTTTGTGATTCATGTCTTTGTAATTACTGTTTATGTCCCTCCATTATTAGCAGCTGACAATTTGAACAAATAGAATGAAAATGTCCCATAACACAATATTTTATACCCATTTTGTCAGATTAAAACTAAAATCTTGGGGTTTTTAATATTCTGTAATAGACCAAGAAGAAGTAGTGGGTAGGTATGAAAAATAATACAATTATATTAAATGTATTTAAAAATAAATCATTCCAAAGGTTTTCAGTTAGATTTAGTTCAGGTATTAGATTTTTAGGTTTTGCCTGCTTTTATCATAATATTAGTGCAATGGTATGACTAGTGTTACTTAATAAATAATCTTTCCAGTAATTTTTTGGTTTATTTGGTCTGACTGGACATAAAAATATTTAAAAATGTATCTCTGGATATAAGTTTAGAGCTATTGCCCTACTGCAATGTGAAGTTGTATCCCAAACCCTGTTCTTGCTGAAAAAAAACCTCCCCACTGCATGATACTGCCATCACCAAATATAACAAGATATTAATTTCATGGTAAATTGTAGCACTATAGGTATGCCAAATATACCCTGATCTGCTAATATCCCAGATAAGTAGAGCTTACATTTCTTGTACAAACAAAAAGCTTGTACTTACACTAAGCGGATTTGTGAGTGATTTACAGAAAGTGTGTGTTCAATTTAGAAAAGGTGCAAAAGATGGATTGCTCTATGTAAATTTGAGGCTCCAGTGGTGTTTTTAAAAAAATATTTTCTAGTTGGTAGGCAAACAGGAAATGGGATTAGAAAGAGGGGAAAGACATGCTGCAAAGGTCACCAGGCCCAGACTCGAACCTGTGACAGCCATGTCAAAGACCAAAGCCTCTTTACATGGGTCATGCACTTAACCCCTGTACCACAGCCATGCCTGGACTGCTCTTTTTCTGGGGATTTTCTGGGTTGCAAGCACTGTGTGACTTGGAGCAAATTTGAGCTCTAAAAAGCTGTATTTATGCCACCCAATTCCATTACAACCTCTACGTGACCCCCCAAAAAACAAACTAAGGTGGGTCCATAATGATTTAAGACAACATAACTGTTTTGAGCCCTTAAAGTAACACTGAGGTAGATGCCACAATATCAAAGTTCTTTCATGATTTTTTTTTTTTTTTTTTAGTTTTGCCTCAGTTAAATTTATTGTTTATAGTGTTGTTGCATTAACCTGTTCTTTGCAGGTGTCTTTTACTTTAAGATCACAATTCCACTACAGCTATATTAATAAGTCTGAATATTTTTACATGCATATATTTGTCTGGCATTGATTGTGACTTTGTAGATCACATTTAAACATTAAAAAAAAATTATAATCTAGATATTGCATCCATGTTTTAGGTTCATCAGTTGGTATTTACATAACCCCTCCCACTATTTTATAGGATTTGATGAGCAGTATATGTTCTACATATTGATAAACACAAAATGGATAGCTTCAACATTTTCATCAAAATGACATTTTTTCCATATCAATACCATAGAAAATCTAGAGTTGTGCAGAATAAAGGTATTAATCTACATAGAAAAAAAGAGCAGACAATGTATGCAATTTATGAGCCAGAAGAGGTGAAATTTGTAGCTATCAGCTTTAATTTTATGGTTGAAATGTGACAAAATGTGGAAAGATTCGACTGGTATGCATACATGTAAAAGGTGCTTGGGCATCTGCAATTAATTAATGTGAAGATGAATGCATGCTGTACCGGCAATCTTCAAATGAGTAATTGCTGTCTAACATAAAGCTTTTTCCTTCATCTGAGCAGCTGCAGTAACTCATTTTCATCATCCTTGAGGCAGTTCAGTAACAAAAAAACTAAACAATTTCTAAGTAGGACAAAGGCTCTTGCAAAAACAAATAGGATCATGTAAGTCATTACAGACCCTTAGCCTCTCTTAACTACTCTCCTAAGAACATTATTATTGTCTATTTGCATATGCAGCTCCAGGTTATTTTAGATTGCTCTGTGATGAGTTCATGTATTCCTTTTCAGTAAATTTTATAATCATATGTTGGACTGTTATGGTTTGTGAGGTAATTGGAAAACCTTTGTTTGCATTTAGTCGGTGACGTTCAATTTAAACGTTTTCATGTTTAAATGGAACACGATGTATTAACTGTTCTATGTATATAACATTTAAAGAACTATGACTGTTCTAACCAGAACCAGAATTGAACAGCAATCATATTTTTACCATACAGGACAAGTAGAGGGTGTACTTAGTCAATGTTAGTTACTGATATTGTTAAAATAAGACCTAATTCAGGTAAGGATGCAGGAATCTGTGGCGCAGCAGCCATTTGATTCACCCTGGAATCCATTAAGGGAATGGATGAAGAAAACAAAGGAGAGCTTATCAACAGAGAGTGATAAATCAGTCTCATTAATCCCTTCGTCTTATTCTCCCAGGCTGGGAGGAAGAGCAGTGCTCCTTGGATCTGCAACACAGATGGGGAGAGAGGAAGAGCAAGAAAAGGGGGAGGCGCTTAATATCTATCTGAGCGTCGTTAGACATTACAGTGAGGGTTGGACCAAAATAAAAAAGATAAGAAATTTAACTATAACAATTAACTATGGTCAAATATACTCATTCCTCTAAAGCAACACAATTTATTTATTAAACTTTGCTTTCAGAACAAATTCTTTCAAATTATATAAGGTATTCCTTTTTAAATAGGAATCAAAATCCATTTTGCCTAAATATTGAAATCTTTTATAAGTTCACATTACATACTCATAGGTTTGCTATTTAACTACTCTGTTGTATTGCAGCATGGCCATATTATCACCAGTAAATTCAATTGATTTCAGTCAAAAATGCCATTGATTTTTACCCATCTGCGATGGCCAGGGAGTCCATAAAACAGATAAAGAGGTCATAACCATTTTACCAGCCTGTAGAATTCCACAGAAAGATTTAAAGGGTCGTGAAAACCGGATGGTTCACAATGAGGCCAACAAAATTACACAAGAAGGCTACATCCCAACCCTCATTTCTAAGTAAATGTTAAGATGACTGCCATGACAACAGTTGTGTTAATGGAAAAATAATTATCTAGGCATTCACGTTTATTGCAATTTTGGGTAGTTTGGCAGCCAAACTAATTTTAAAATGAAACAGTTAATATCTAAAATTTAAAAGTAGTCACATGAAAGGAGATTTATAAGAAATGTCCACTATACTCAGGGATAGTGAGAGGGAGGAAGGTTGAGAAACTGCTTAAAGGAGAAGTTCGGTTTTTTACACTTTAAGCCCATTTTCTGTAGTGTCCAGGATGAAATCGAATGAAGGACACCAAAATTTTGACAATTGGTCCTGTCTCTGCTTTTTGGCTCATTTAGAATCAACCCCTGGCTGCTTTAGAATGGCTAGCATAGAGCATGTCCGATAATGTCCTTAAAACAACCTTAAACGTTCTTTTTTTAAAATATGCTACTCACCGTGTCGTCAGCGCTGTTCAATGACGTTCCAAAAAAAGTTTCGTGAATAAAAAACGTTCCTGTAGTGTTTTATTTAGCATTTTGTAAATCCCATTGAGTTCTGTAGGAATAGTCAATATTCCGCTGCCACCGGAAACGGAAATGGGGCCTGTTTACACAGTTGTAGTCTTTTCGCTTCACTCTGTGTACTCCGACGTCGAGAATCAAGAATCCACCTTTCGTATTCCATTTTCAGAGTTTTTTAAAGTGTTTAACAGAGACGTTAGCACCTCGACGTCGGAGTACGCAGAGTGAAGCGAAAAGACTACAACTGTGTAAACAGGCCCCATTTCCGTTTCCGGTGGCAGCGGAATATTGACTATTCCTACAGAACTCAATGGGATTTACAAAATGCTAAATAAAACACTACAGGAACGTTTTTTCTTTACGAAACTTTTTTTGGAACGTCATTGAACAGCGCTGACGACATGGTGAGTAGCATATTTTAAAAAAAGAACGTTTAAGGTTGTTTTAAGGACATTATCGGACATGCTCTATGCTAGCCATTCTAAAGCAGCCAGGGGTTGATTCTAAATGAGCCAAAAAGCAGAGACAGGAGCAATTGTCAAAATTTTGGTGTCCTTCATTCGATTTCATCCTGGACACTACAGAAAATGGGCTTAAAGTGTAAAAAACCGAACTTCTCCTTTAAATCCTATTAACCTACAAGCAATCTATCCTACTTAAATCCTATTGTTGAATATTTTCATGCACATTTTGCATTTTTTAGGGATGCATGTGGCTAAATATTTAATGTTTTAGATCAGAATTATTCATAGACTAGAACTTCCCTTTAGAGCTATGCCATTTTGGCCTTATCCATCTGCATTTTTCCTACGATAAATGCTTAAATGTTGGCCCAGTCTTTCCTAAAGAAAGAACTAGCAAAACTGCGTCAGGGTTTGCCAAGATCCCTTGTTCAAACATTTGTTTCAGCTCTGCCCTCAAATAATTGGTAAAAAGAGGAATGTGGCACCTGTTTTTCATTCTGGATTAGCTAGACTTGGAGAAGAAATCATTGCACTCAATTCCATTTAGTTTACTTATATAGCGCCAATTACAACACATGCCGTGCCAAGACACTTACAGAGACAATTCCGCCAGATCATACAGTCAGATTGCTTCAAAGTTTTAAATCTAAGGAAGACCAGCCGATTGCTTTGACTCATAAACTCAACAGCAATCCCGTACACCGAGCACGGATGCAGCGACAGTGGATAGGAAATTTCCCTTTTAACAGGAAGAAACCTCCAGCAGAGGTTTTCTTCCTGTTAAAGGCTCAGTGTGAACGGCCAGCTGATGAAGCCAACTGTGGTTCAAGGAGATAGAAGCAGACATACAGAAAGTAGCAGAGATACAAAAGGTAACTGTCAACAAGCTCCGCAAATTGACCCTTACAGTAAAAACAAAGCCAGGCACACAAGTTCCAAGCAAGCTCCTATGTCAGATGATGAAAGAGAGCTCCAACATCTATAAACAAAGGTATTGATGGCAGCAGCACAGCTGATATTTCTCTTTGGATGGTGTTACAACCAAACAGGATGAAGTTACTATGATGAGAAAAAGCAGAGAGAGCATAATATTAGAGATTGAATTTACAAATACTCCAGAATGGGAGAATACATTTAGAATAAAGCAGAGTGATGGAAAGTGGTCCCTATGTCCTCCAGCAGTCTAAGCCTATAGCAGCATAACTATAGAGATACTCAAGATAACCTGAGCCACACTAACTATAAGCTTTACCAAAAATTTAACTTTTAAGCGTAGCCTTAAAAGTAGACAGAGTGTCTGCCTCACAGATTAAAACTGGTAGTTGGTTTCCCAGGAGAGGAGCCTGATGACTAAAAGAAAACTGCTCTGTTTGCAACATAAGGAACAATCAGATCTCTGATCCAAGTTGGAGCTGGCCATATGTTAAAGTTTTATAAGTGAGAAGGAGGATTTAAAATTCTATTCTAGATTTAACATAGAATAAAGAAAGAATAGAATAGGAGTAAGATGATTTCTCTTTTTAATTTTCATTATAACGATGGCTGCAGCATTTTGGATCAGCTGAAGGCTTTTAACTAAACTTAATAAATACCAGATTTATAGTCCACAGATATTGGAATCTTTGCTTACAGTAAATATCAGCCAACACTGTTTGCAAAAGGACAGATAAAGCCTTTCAATAAACCTAACATTACCCGCCACATATCTGACTAAATATCCATTTAAAACAACTATTTTCATTAATTTCACACAAAACTATTCACATATTTGTATTTAATTTAACTGCACTTGCAATATATTTACCACGGTTCCGTGCCCTTTCCCTTTTTCCTCTGAGCATGGAGCAGCCGGCCTGTTTGGATTTACAATGAACTGCTAGATACCCAAGGCTACGTAGGATACAGCAGACCTGTCCATCAAAACAGGGGAGAAAAAAGCTGCATTTGTCGGCTGCATGTGAGGAGTCTTCCAATCCGAACAGGCCTTGGCGTAATCGGCTGAAGAATGTGGCCTTCTAAGGATACAGCTGCTGAATTCGACCTCAGCAAATCTGAAATGGAGTCCCAAACAATGTGCATTAATTTCTGATTTTAAGGAGGCTTGATGTTTTAAGAAATAAGAAAATACTCACTAAATTGTATGGGTTAAGGCGTCTGTAGGTTTTAAAGCAACCCACATCATCAGAAAAAAATAATGAACACAGAGGCAAGATTATGCAACCCTAAAATAACTTCATTTTAGCTGTATTTACCTTAGTGCACTGAGTGGTGCAACTAGAGAAATCAGGAAAAAAACATGGTTATTATATCAAAACTCTACCTGTGGATGACGATTTTAGATAACAATGTTATATATAATTATGCATCATTAAATACTAAATTAAGATTAGCAATGAATCTTATAGTGTCTGATCAGTTTACAGCGGTAAAGTAGTTAAAATTGCATCAGCTTATCACATCTGTGCACCTGCACTTTACAGGAAGTAAACTGAAAGTACAACTGCTAAAAAATGTTTGAGACATTCACTCTGTTTGTGACATTGACTGATAAAGAACCTACAACTAATTCATAATGCACATGTCCAGAGAATCAAGTTGGATCTCAGTCCTGTCAATGTTTTTTTTCTTTTTTTTCCACTTGTCATCACAATAACTGATATACAAGCTCAGGTTTGCCCCTTCATCACCTTTAGCTGCATCGACTAAGGCAGGTTCTGCGGAGCAAATGAAAAGGGTGAATACTTTGGAGACCCCCCACAGCATCTTTGTTTACCTGGGCTTTCTCTGAGACTCTGGGATTTGAAAAATGAGGTAACCCCTCCTTGCTTTCCTCCTTTTGGGATATTATTTACTCCTACTATATAAAAAAGAGAAGGTAATATGATAGGTGAAAGAGAGCTTGTGGGGAGAATAAAACCACTTAAGTATGTAAAGAAAAATGTGATGTTAAGTTACTAATGCAAAGCCTTAGACTATTATTTTTTTATATAAAATTCTAATAAAACTTCAACAACTGAACAACTTTAAAAAATAAAAAATAAAAAAAGAACATAGAAAATTATTATTTCAAAAAAAAAGTTGCCATTGAAGATTTTATGAAGAGATGACATATGTTGGTTTTGTGGAGGTTTTTTTTCTTCTTCTCTGATGTAGATGTGCATCTGAGCCAAATCCACATAATAATTTTAGATTATACCTTTCAAGCCCATAAAAATAAATATGTCTTGCTGCTGCTTTGACTTTGAGGTCAGTCTGTGAGGTTGAAAGGCACCGATGTTTTGGATGTGCATGAAAGATTCAGTCATTATTTTGGTGATTTTAGTGGAAGTGGTAACGATTTTCCTGTATAAACTGCTCAGAACGACAGATTTGTAGCAAACCAAGATGACAGGCTAGTAGGACACATGTGCAAGTTTTGAGTTAAATCCAAACTGAAACAAAAAAAAAAGATTTTGGATACAATTTTATGTATCTAGCGTCTGAGTTTTCATCTGATATATTGTATTTATATTTGATAAATGTATTCGTTTTTTTGTTTCTTATAATATGACCTATAAATCTAAATTGATGAACTGGCATTCACTTGAATTTTTCAATGCATGTAAATGCCTGAAAAGAATACATAAAATAAAAAAATTAATTAAAAGTTCATGTTTTATTTAACATTTTTTTCATTCAAATGGTACATTCCTGTTAAACATTCCTTAGAAACGAAATGACGTTTTACATATCACCAATAACTGCTTAGTGTTTAGTAAAATATATAACAATGAACAGTTTTAATATAATTGCAAATATATAGTCGCATACAGTTAGAGTTGCATTCATGTCTTCCATCATATTTCACTTTTTATTGATCTTAATTTCTCACTGTCTACCTTGCCTCTGCTAAGTTTATTTTTAAATGTACAAGTTGCTAGATTCGTCCACATTTTGGTGCTTAAAATAACACATTGCAGTCAAAATGCCTGTGGGTTTTTTATCATCTCAGAAAATATTTATGAATTAAGATAAAATGAAAATAATAGACATGAAAAAGAAAATTAATAAAAATCCTGATATGGTGCAGCTTCTTTTAAGTCCAAAATGATAAACTCTTAGTGTTTTCTTTATTATTATTATTCGTAATCTTCTGCCAATGTCTGATATATATGTCTTATAACTGTAGTCTGGCATCAGACCTCACTTGAACCAAATTTTACATTCCTCGTGTCAAAAAAAAGTAACGTGGAAAAGATCCTGCTCTGGGAAACACATGTGAAAACACAAAGCCTGAAAAATGTCTGATTCTGATCCTCTGGATGTTTTTATAAAGATCAAGTGTGTAAATCGAAAAATCTTGTGGAAATGCCAGCATATATTTTGTAAACTTCTGTGTAGAGCTACCGATGGTTTCAAATCATCAAAGCTAGCCCCAACAGCATGACTTAAACAAAGCCTAAAAAAAGACTAAAACTTATCAATTAACAAACAATAAACTACATTCTTTTTCCCAGTTTAAATGAAACTTTATTTCTTAAGCTATAAAGTCATCATAATGAGTAAAACTAACCTTTTGTAATAAAAAGAGCTTAATAAAATAAACTATCTAAACACACAACTCTCTTGTTCATCCAAATTGAATTCCACCACAATTTTCAGGAAAATCTTCTATGTTCATAACCAAAGCCTCCAGAATGTTGTTTGCTATCAGTGTTTAGAATCGTCCAAACTGAACTGTTGCATTTTCCAAGTCCATATAGGAAAGAAACCAATGGGCAGAGAGAAATACACGTGCAGAAAGAAAGGACTCCTCAGAAGTGAATTTCTAATAAATTAAGGTCTATATTTTTGTAGAAGGTAAATTCCTTATGCAGTCCTGTCTTTAAGCTTTATATATATATATATATATATGGTTATATGACTTTTACATGAATGTACTGTAGCAGCGCTCTGTTGTTTAAACCATAAATACATAGGCCTACTCTGGCTATTCTTATTCTAATTTTAAATCTAAACATACAGGTATCTTGCCTTTTCTATGCACGTATTAACAGATGGATGTTATTCAGATGTTTGCTTGAAAAGAAAAATTGAAATTTTGCCTTATAATCTTGCAATATTTTGAGATGATTATTCATTTAAATTTGAAATAGAATATAAAGAGATTTTCTTGTTAAACATGTGAAAACAAGAAAAGTTCAAGCAGGATAAATGCATACCTTTCGGAGGTACTGCATGAGGTAGCATTCAGGTGAATCCTATAACAGGGCCTCATTTGTTGCCTGTGATGTGTCCACTGATAGAAATGAGCACTGCCTGAGGGGTGGAGTCCACGTCTCTCTCTCTCTGTCAGACACCTAGAAACCCAGCACAGGGGAACTTTAGAATGAGTCTTTGTTTTGGTCGGCTCTCCTCCTCTCGCTCTTCTGTCATCCTTTGATCATTTCTATCTTCCTCACTGTCTGTCAAGCCTCATGGGGTTGATGGGGGAGAAGATGCATTGAGGACTGTGCCAGGAGAGAGACAAAAGTATGTCGTCCATTTCTCCCCTCAGGGCCATTCCTAGCCTCAGCTCTAAGCTCCCATCTCCTCAAGCTCTCATGTCAGGTGACGGGGAGAAGAGTTATTAAGATTAGAGTTCTCATGCAAAGGCCTGTGTAAGATACCTGTAGTTTTGGCCAGTAGAGATTGCATTATACAGTAGGTCATTGGTTTTTAAAAATGGGGTACATTTATCAGTGATGATTAGAGAACCTCGGAGGAGATTTTTAGAGGTACCGGTATATAAAAAACAAAAAATAAAAGAATGAAATAAACAGTTAAACTTAAATAATTACACTTAAGAGGGAGCAGTTTTGTGATTTAAATGATATCTTGATTTATTCTATTGAAATGTATAATTTACGTTGTTCAACTACACCGTTGGCAACAAGAAAAGTTTGGGAACTAGGGAAATAAACAGAGCACATATAGGATAAAGCCACATTCCAAAACTAATCAAGCATTGCAGATAGTAAAAAGGCTTTTATAAAATATGAAAAGTACATGTTTTGCTTTTTTTTTTTTTTATATCTGTCAAGATGGTGAAAAACCTGCTGAGAACAAAGCTGAAATCTATGAAAAGACTAAAACCTTATTTGCTCATAATCTCTTTAAAATATTTTGAAAAACATATTTGAATATTTTTTTCGTTTTCTTTTATTCACAATTCTATTTCCACTGAAAGCTGAACCCTTCAGATTTTCCTCCAACATGATGTACCTTTGCAGTTTTGTGTTTTAAGATATATGTGTGTTGTTTTTTTCATAATCATGACTCTATAACTAATAAACCACTCAGTTGGTTTTATTTGTTTTTTTTTACTTATAAATTTCTCCAAAAGAAAGAAACCAAAAAGCTTCATTAAAATAAACAAACTGCTCACATTGCATCTCTTTCTTCTTCCTTTTTCTTTAAGCAGTGCATTGATTTTTGCCTATATCCCAGACATGTCCATACATCTTTCCAACTCTTGTCTTCTCCCTGGTTCTCTTTAAAGCCTTGGTTCGGACGCAGGAAGTGTCGGCTCTCTGTTCTCCGATTGGGTGCCGCTGCTTCCCAGCTTTTAATGCCCCCAACTGTCAATACTATCGATGTACTCCACAGGCATTTTTGAGTGATCCTGCTGTCACCGAGACGTAATGACAGCCAGCGGAGGCCTGATTGGATCTGCACAACAGCAAGGTTGGTCGGCACGCAGCCAAACATTGATAAAGTGTCACGGACTTCAGTGCTTTGATTAGCCCTTCGACTAATGCCACGCTAAGCAGAAACATTACTCTGCCCCTGCTGGCTGCACAGCTAGAGGAGGGGAGGGCTGACTGAGGGAAAGGGAAAATATACTCTACAGGGAAATTAACCAATGTGGATGAAATGGTGTACCAAGGAAATTCTTGGATAAATTAACAACGCAATTACATTACATGACACACCACAAGATGGATGAGGAAAACTTGGCTGGTATTGTGTTCTGTTTTCCAAATTGCAATTTATTTGAGGGCTCTAATGGATGCCGCATTAAAACATGTTGGGCTGCGGTCAGATTTCATTGTGTCACCCAGATGTGATTGATGACCCTCTCCTCCACGCCTATCGACCCCCACTCCCAGCCATGTCCTCTCCTGGAACCTTTTACTTCTCCTGTTCCCTTCGCTGTCTGCATTCTCTGCACATTGGCTGGGAATTTTAAACATTTGCAAAGGATTCAGGAGGATTCAATTGATTTTCTTATCACTTAATTTCCTTGCTTGCTCCTGCAACGAGGCGATAAATTCTGGGTTGCTTGCAAAGTGAAAGCTGCACTCCATCTCTTCTCTCAAGCTGTAGTAAAATTCTATCAAATCTTTTTTTCTAGAATTCCAACCTCTCATCATATCCCTCTGATCTTCCTTAGCCTTTTCATCTGCTTTTGTTCCAGCTGCAATAAGAGCTCTAGCTATTCTTTGAGGGGAAAAATGTAATCAAAAGTATTTTTATTGCTGTAGCAAATGCATTATTGTATAAGGAACATCTGGAAATAATTTTCAGCAAGTATGCTCAGTTATGACAGTATCACAGCGACTTTGTTTTCATAGTTACCTAAAGGACAGGGTAAAAAAAAAAGTGACATGTACATGGGGCAAGCAGAGATTTTCGGCATGATTCTAAATAAATGGGTAGCAGTCTGATTTTTTTTCCCTTTCAATCAAACAACATCCCATTTGACTTGATGCAAGAATTTGTTAACAATATTTAGAAGAAATCACCCTGCAAGCACGTCCTCTGCATGACATCACCAACTGCTTCTCAGACGTAAAGTCCTATAAACACCTTTTTTTTTCTTCAAGGTTTGTTACATATGTGAACAAACAGATTAATAATGAATGAGCAGCCCTGACAAGACACATATTTCACTTAGTGGAAATGGTTTAATGCAGTCGGCCTGTATTACACCCCAATTACTGGTAAAGGAGTGAGAGCTGCATGGAGGAAAGATATTCAGAGGAAGTACAAAGAAGGTTAAAAAACATGTGTGTTGACAATGACAATGACCTAGTTTCTAAAGAACTTTTAAAATTGTCACTGCCAGCTACTTTCAAATTTCAATATAATGGTTCAGAGGGTTAAAATTCCATTTACCAACAATAGGTTTCGATGTATGCCTTCCATCAATGCAGGATGATAAAACACAGCAACAGCCAGAACAAATATTTTCATTTACAGTTTTCTTCAGGAAAAGATGCAAAACTTTCTCAGTTTACAGGTCATCATGAGGGTTACAGGACTATCGTTAAAAAACAAAACAAAAAAACAAACACTTTTTCACCATTCTTAATGAAGCCAAGATGCCTATTGATGCATTTTCTACACATATCGAAAATCTGACTGGAAGCCTGGCTTCTGCGACATTGCTTTATCTACCTTGTCAAGTGATGCTGAGATTTATTCACATTATCAAGTATCAAGGTTTTTAAAATCCTGTTTTAATTTAGACCTTTTCAAATCCTAACTCCAGCACAGACACAGATCAGCTGCTTCTTCTCTCCACCGTTCACTCTAGTCACACGATTCTCTGATCCTTAGCGGGCCCTTGTCTATCTCTAGCAGTTAGCCTCCAGGGCCTTGCCTTGGCCTAATGTCGTCTCTTCCTGCTCTGTCGACCTGGCTGGGTCCTCCTATGTCACGCCATCCTCCTCACAATAAGCCACAGCCACTTTACCCTGCCTTCAGACCTGTCTTATTGGCCAGCTGTAGCCTCTGGGCATCAGCGATCTGTTTCCTGGCAGGCCTCTCCGAGCTACCGCTGTGCTCCTCAGCTCTCTACTTGATCTAGCAGCGCCAAGCAGGTGCGATTTTTTTCCTACAAACAAAAACGCAACAACCGGCGATTTAAATTGGTCATCTTCATAACAACCACTTGGTTGCTGATGGTGGCCATTATAAGTCTAGTTTACATAGATATAATAATATTATTATAAATAGTAGTTTATAAGTATGTGTAGAATTGTATGTAGGTCCATAACTCTCTACAGTCCCATTTGAGCATAGTGGCGATCTGCACAGTAACTAGTTTTTCAGCTTTGTGCTGCCATAGTGTAAAAGATGTCTGCCTCCACAAATACAAACCCACTCCTATGTAATAATAAATAGCAATTTCTAAGGCAAGGCAAACCTAAAGATTGAGACTTTCAGTTCATATGTGATGATAAATAACATACATATAGATTATATATACCAGCAATACCTGTAAATAGCTGTAATTATAACTCTGTACCTTTAAAGTACAAATGACACATGGTTTTAATTTTGCAATATTAAATTCTTTTGAACATATGTAAAAATGGGCAATTTGTTTCACTACTTTTACACATTTTAGATTGTCTGTATTCTTGTCAAACAGATCCTGTTTTAAAGAGACACACATTGCAACACGATAGCAGGGGCTACAACTACCTGAAACAGAAATGAATTAACACTTTTAATAAATAGACAAACTCCCAATAACTGTTGTACTGTTATCCTTTTTTTAGTTAGGGAAACCCATTGGTTATTTTGGTGTGACCATTTCTTAAAGTCATATTGTAATATATTTTTAAGGTACAGTTTTTGAGACTGGGTTGCATCTAATTCTGTTAAGCTGCAGAGAGTAGATAAAACACAATTTTTTTTAATGTTTTGCAGCAAAGAGAAGAAATGCACTGACAGAAATAAGCTTTAAATATTATTTTTAAAAGATTATTAACTTAAACCGCAATTAATTATTTTACAGATCAGCAGTCGTATTTGAATAGAGAGGAAACAAGCTAACAATAATGAAAGATGTTGGCAAACTGCTTTGGGAAAAATTTATAAGAAAAGTAGCAAGAAATTACTTTATTAAAGAGTGTTGCTGTATTTGGTGAGTCATAAATCCGGACATATAAATAATAGGGTATGTGCATGTGAAAAGACACATGTCAAAACATTTATTCTAGCTTTCCAACCCATATTACATTCAGCAGCATAAAGAAACTGACCTACAAGAGAACACCATTTGGGACAAAGTGCTGTAAACAAAAGGATAGAAGAGGTTGCAGAGTCACGAACATCATTTGTGAGGTAAGTGCAACACAATTCTAATGTAGACCATGTTATATATATTGTATGAAATACAATGTGCTCTATTTCATTCATAGTAGTGATTTAAAGAAGAAGCAGATGATGATGATGATCAAATTGATATTCTTAACAGATCTCTATTAGTATTGCAGGCACATGTTGGGATGGTTGTCGCTCATTCCTTTGTAATCATGTTCATCATCATTTTTATACCCAACAAAATCAGATGGAAAGTGTTGCCATCTACCCCAGGGTGTTTCAGACCCACCTTAATCTATTTCATCCTTATGTTAGAGCTGCTGCAGAGAGATTCTTAGGCTTAAATTTAGTTATTTATCATAAATCTGGTGGCCTGATCATTAGCAGCATGAATATTTGGTCCAATCTAAGTTTTTCCACAGTATAATTATTATGAATTCAATAATAAATTAAATGAAGACACTATAGTTATCATTTATCAATGTTTTAAAACATTTACATCAATATGCAAATGTTGAGGTACATGAGGTAAAATGTGTTTTAACAGGTTCAAAAATACGCTACAAAATTTTTCAAATGCATTTAAGGTTAACTAAAAGTAGGTTTAATTTTGTTAACTTGATTTGAGTAGGTAAGTAGCAGTTACCTGCAAATCAAATAAGATTTTTTACCATAGAATCTTATTTCAAAAGCAATATATATATATTTTTTTATTTTATTTTAAGGCCCAAAATACTGGTTCCACTGAAGGATGATGTTGCCTCCTTAAATGATGGGTAAACATACTTCTGTCAAGTACTTATTTTTAGCTCAATATTTCCAGTATAATAATACATTTTTTTGTTTTATTTCTAGTGCTTCCAAACTTATTACCACAAAACTGTATAACGCATTCATATTAACAGTTCTTATGAAGGTTTGTGTAACAAGGATCATGAGCTTTTCACTCTGGCATGCAAAACCTCTGCAATTTTATTCTAATAGTCTATTTATTGACTTACTTGGCATTCTTTGTGGCTTTGGGGGAAATTCAGCATGACATTCTTCGTTCCCCCTCGGTTCTCAGTGGTTAAAAACAACAGCGAGCCTTGGTGTTTCTTTTGGCCATCACGTGGCTTTTAGAGGGTTTGTCTAAACAAAGTTTTTGGTTTGTAAATAACAAAGCTTATCTTGCCATCAAGGTCTCCAGATGGTGGTTGAGCCAGACCACCTGCTATGGAAACCTCTTTGCAGCGAGTGCCGGGTTGACATTATTCAGATCACGGCTCTCCTGCTCACTCTCAGGGATTCTTTCACATACGTGCAAACACATTATCCCAGCTGATATGGCTGACGGAAGTATGAACCAAAGCCCTCTTCACATTTTCCCCTTTGAGTTCTCTGCTAAGGGGACTTCCCATCTTCCTCCTCCTCCACTTCCACTTTCTGACCACCCCAACCCCCAATAACCCTCCCTAGACTGTCTGTTGAACAAATCGCTGGACAGGGAGGGCTTTCCTGCAGGTCTAGATATATCATGTAAAAAGATGACACATATTTTGAGGAAAACGGGCAAAAAGGGAGAAGAGACGGTTTCATGAGAGAAAACATAGCAGCAATGTTTTCCTGTAATGGTCGCCAGTGGCATGTAGAGATTGTGGCAGGAAAGTAGAGGAGGGCAAAAGAAAAAGTGCTTACACCAGAATATGTTTGAATGTCAGCCTTAAGGAAATTAAGCTGGAAACATTCTAATCCTTGCTTTAAAAGTTTGATTCCATATATATATATATATATATATATATATATATATATATATATATATATATATATATATATATATAAAAAGAAAATTCCCTGATGGTCTGTTTTGACACTTGATTTTGATAGATGGAGTCTCAGCACTGTGGTTGAACACATGCACAGCTATCTTCAACCCTGTAAAAAATTCCCACTGCACATCAAAACAACCAACATAGCTCCCGCCACGCCATCCAACATGACACGTGACACGACACTGACCACAACAATGCTTTGTCCTCTTTGATGGTAAAACGCTTGAGCTTTTTGTTTCCATCGGACAGCCTCCTTGCCTGTCTGTCAGTGAAGCGTGGCACGCTGGGGTCTTTTGAAGTCGCCGGGGGGCAATGGTGGAGTGTCCCACCCAGGGAGCGTGAAGAGAGGTGGCCATATTGGCTGCACTTGTTGTTTGGAGACACATGGGCAGGATCAGACACACTGTTTGATCGGGGGAACATTTTTTTGGCCTTCATGGATTTGAAGGACCAGAATAAAGCTGCTCCGTGGGTTTTTGATCAGTCAGAAGTCACTTTGAAGTAAAAGAGCTTTGGATGGGGATAGACCTATTTTTTTTTTTTTTTTACTTTTTATTGATACAGGGAAAAAACATGAGGAAAACATATCTGAACACATGCATATCAACTTGGCCAGACTTAAGCAGGGGCTAACCGTGGCAGGAGGTAAAAAGGACTCTAAAATAAACAGAGGCTTTTTTGCCCTTATTTATTGTAACGTATTCCAGAGAGCAAATCATGAAACTAAAGCTTCTTGTTGTTACATCTGAGGTGCTTAAATCAAACACATCAGATGTAAGGCTTCATTGGAGCTAAGAACTTGTTTTAATTTTTTCTGTTTTTGGAATAAACATAAAAAGTAATTAACTGATTTTTTTCTGCATTATAACAAGGCTTCTTGACATAAACTTAACAACAGTCACATAACCTAATGCTAGTCACTAAGTTTTGTGGGTTGGCTTCTGAGCCTTCAGTGACATTGGTCATAAAGCTCACAGTATGCCATGGCCTACAAGAGAAAAGAACAAAATAAAAAAAAAAACAGGTCCTCTTGGTAGATGGAGTTTTGCCCCTGTTATGGGAATTAACCGAATTGGAATATGTTTTTTTCTGATGTACCACACCAACAGTGGCTGAGGGGTGGAAACGCCCTGCAGATGAATAAATTCACATCAATTTCAAAAAGCACTCCAAAAGCAGAAATTATGCAAACAGATAATAACAAAGAACCCATGCAAAAGAAAAAAGCTTCAAAAGAAAAATGGTCCAATCAAAGAAGTGCAAAGGAAATGCTAATACAATACCTACTTTGTTGGCATATTGGTGCTTTGTTGTGTTTGCTTGACCCCTATATATATATATATATATATACACTATATTGCCAAAAGTATTTGCTCACCTGCCTTGACTCACATATGAGCTTAAGTGACATCCCGTTCCTAATCCATAGGGTTCAATATGACGTCGGTCCACCCTTTGCAGCTAGAACAGCTTCAACTCTTCTGGGAAGGCTGTCCACAAGGTTTAGGAGTGTGTTTATGGGAATTTTTGACCATTCTTCCAGAAGCGCATTTGTGAGGTCGCACACTGATGTTGGACGAGAAGGCCTGGCTCTCAGTCTCCGCTCTAATTCATCCCAAAGGTGTTCTATCGGGTTGAGGTCAGGACTCTGTGCAGGCCAGTCAAGTTCATCCACACCAGACTCTGTCATCCATGTCTTTATGGACCTTGCTTTGTGCACTGGTGCACAGTCATGTTGGAAGAGGAAGGGGCCAGCTCCAAACTGTTCCCACAAAGTTGGGAGCATGGAATTGTCCAAAATGTCTTGGTATGCTGAAGCATTCAGAGTTCCTTTCACTGGAACTAAGGGGCCAAGCCCAGCTCCTGAAAAACAACCTCACACCATAATCCCCCCTCCACCAAACTTTACACTTGGCACAATGCAGTCAGACAAGTACCGTTCTCCTGGCAACCGCCAAACCCAGACCCGTCCATCAGATTGCCAGATGGAGAAGCGCGATTCGTCACTCCAGAGAACGCGTCTCCACTGCTCTAGAGTCCAGTGGCGGCGTGCTTTACACCACCGCATCCGACGCTTTGCATTGCACTTGGTGATGTATGGCTTGGATGCAGCTGCTCGACCATGGAAACCCATTCCATGAAGCTCTCTGCGCACTGTTCTTGAGCTAATCTGAAGGCCACATGAAGTTTGGAGGTCTGTAGTGATTGACTCTGCAGAAAGTTGGCGACCTCTTCGCACTATGCGCGTCAGCATCCGCTGACCCCGCTCCGTCAGTTTACGTGGCCTACCACTTCGTGGCTGAGTTGCTGTCGTTCCCAAACACTTCCATTTTCTTATAATACAGCTGACAGTTGACTGTGGAATATTTAGGAGCGAGGAAATTTCACGACTGGATTTGTTGCACAGGTGGCATCCTATCACAGTTCCACGCTGGAATTCACTGAGCTCCTGAGAGCGACCCATTCTTTCACAAATGTTTGTAAAAACAGTCTGCATGCCTAGGTGCTTGAATTTATACACCTGTGGCCATGGAAGTGATTGGAACACGTGATTCCAATAATTTGTATGGGTGAGCAAATACTTTTGGCAATATAGTGTATATATATATATATATATATATATATATATATATATATATATATATATATATATATATATATATATATATATATATATATATATATATATATATATATATATATATAAAATAAGGGGTCAAGCAAAAAAACATAATTTTTTTTTGAGAGAGAACTTTTTGCATTTGCTGTACATTCATGTATTGATTACTCACCATCAAAAACTGCTTGTTATTGAGAAAGACGATTCCAAAAGAAAGCTATTTGTTTTTGTGTATTTCAGTAACTGTGTTCATCATCACATACAAGTCTTGCTCAGTTTTTATAACATTTCTTTTTCCTTTTTCTTTTTGCATAGAAGTATACCATTCTATAAATGATGCTGGATCAAGGAAAATCAAGGAAAATTAATAATCAATCAATTAATCAAGAAGAAATACCATTAATCAGTTAATATCTTTGGATGTTAAACGTTCATGTTTACCAATTTATCAATTGTTTGTATTTGCATACATAAAAAGAGCAAAAAACAAGAAACTACATCCTCCTAAATCTGCTGCTATCTATCCAGAATAATATCTTCATAAACATTAACAAAACGGGGCACATTCACAGAAACTTGTTCCCTTTTCATAGACCAACCTCTTTCCCCTCTGTGTTAATTAAAGCTAAGAGGACACAAAAGGTTTGAGCCAATAACAAGGCCACATATTACAATTAAGTTGCCTCTTTTTCTTACACTTACTCAATAATTCATGGTATCACAGTGTCTACAAGGAGGTGAGGCTCCCCCACAGACAGGGATCGTTCTGTGGCCAGCAATGCATACCAAAACCAACCCCAGGTTCATAAATAAATACAATGATTGTTAATGGGGTTTAAAATTACGGATGCCCTGCTCTGTCAACTGCTAGTGTGACCACTATGCAGGGTATACAAGCACTTGGAGGCAAAATGGTCCACAAGATAGAATATCTGGCACCACTGATATCACTAAATGGCCATAATGCCTCAACTTCCACTTCGCCCTTGTCATCATTCTTATCTCAAGACGCATCGTCTTCCATACCCTTTCCCTCGAGCTTCAAGGTGGATGCATTTTTCACACTTTTATTCTTCAGATTACAGAGTGTTGCTCCAAACAACACATTTCATTTTCTTTCATTGCACTATAATTAGTTTGCACATGTTCTGGTAAATGATCTCTACCAGAATTAGGATGCTGCCTGTGCTATAGGTGTTCTATTTACCTTCCTTCTGGATCGATCCAACTTTCCTTCGCCGTTTACATCCAGCAGACTGATGGTCCTGCTGGAGTCATGTAAGGAAATATGGTTCAAGCATGTAAAAGATACGGAAGGATACTCTGTGTTGATGGTGCGCTCTGTAAAACTGTCTGGCTCTGGCAGATATTGTTATAGGTTTTACAGTACTGTTTTGAAAAAAAATGAAATATAATACACAAGTGTCGTCGTCTGTTTCGGACCACGTGTGCTTGAAGATGTATTTTTCTCTTAATACTGAGAGAGCGCAGAACATTCTCTCTAATAGAAATGTAAACTGTCTGTGCTCTGTGTTTATAGGAGAGTTGATAAACATCATGAATTAGGGCAGCATCTGGTCTTAAGGACAGTGTTTATTTTTTCTACTGTACATAAGGGATGATATATTCTGTCCAGATTTTTCTGGTTCAGTTACAATTCTGGATGTTGGAGTTTATTTACCTTTCAGCTTGTTTTATGAAGCAAATTGTGTAAACATATACTCCAGTACCCCAGTAGCTTTTGATAGATAAAAAAAATATAAGAAGGATTCAATTTTGATCATTTTAATGATATTATTTTATTTGTATTTTAATTGTCAATTTTCTGACTATATTCCATAGTATTTAACTGTTCATGTTTCAATTGTGAATATAATTAATAGTAACACTAATATAATTATATAACATTTTTCATGTTATTTCATAGCTAGTAATTCATTTCTAACAATAATAGTTTGTATAATAATAATCCTCATAATGGTCATGGTATTAATAATAATCCTCATCATCATCATAATTATCTTTATTGTGCTAATCTTTATACCATTTCTCTATTTCTTTTTCCCTTAAACATCTGATGTGCTTTTTTTTCCAGTTTTTTTTTTTTGCACTAGCTTGTCTGCATGCCTGTATCTCCCCCTCCAGGACAACTTGGATTATGTTCCTACTCTCCCTCAATACATTGACTCAAACAGCCATTGAAGTAAAGGGCCACATCTCCATCTTCAATCTCATATCGGGAAATCTACAATTAAAAAAAATGTGTTCAGATTGGGGGTGGGGTCTAAAATAACTTTTACAGCCAAATGATGCTTCTCCAACAAAACATTAGAGAAATCCAGTTGGTTTGTCTAATTTTTGTTATCCTCAGCTTTCTTCTCCAGTCCCCCAGCGCCAGCCTGAGCTGATAACAAGTGAGTGCACTCCCTAGAATGATGGATGGGCTTTAGCTATGTGCTTGTCAGGAGAGGGTGCAGGGCCATATGGAAGTGGCATATGGAAGCTCATAGTAGAAGATGGGGCAAAAGGAGGGGAGTGACAGAGATATACATTAAAGGCACTATTCTGCTCTTAAAAATGCAAGGTTCATCAGTTTGGTGGGTAGTATCAGTCAGTGGTGCTTCCTTCCATGGGACTGGAGGCAGGCAAATGCAGCCAGATGCAAGAGGGTTGTTGTTTTTAAGCTTGTAGCAAGTTTTCCTCCTGATTTATTTCAAAATGTCAGCAGTGTATTCTTTTTATGTTAGCGGAAATTTCTTCAGAACATTAAAAAGATCTCAAAGAGATGTTGCTGAACAGTTGGTTCCATTATAACATTTAGTGTAAATTGTTTTTTCTCCTTTGTGCACTCATCAGTCACATTTAATTTTAGGTTCAATTTGGAAGAATGTCTGAGCTCAAGTTCTTCCCAGCATTCCTTTGACAAAGCATTAATTATGTCTTCAGATCAGGTCCTCATCAGTCTATTTTTACCTTTCTAATTTTTGCCTCCCTGCATGTGTACCATCATCCATGAAAATATGTGTTCGTATCTCTGACTGTCTGTCTTTTCTTAGTACCCCATGGAGTGTCTGCGGGCCCTTAGGAACTCTGTTTGATTGTTTAAAGCCCTTCTTAATTGGCGCTTTGTCTGCACACTCCCAAATTAGGCGGGACACCCACGGTGGGGGGTTCCCGTGGAGACTGTGGGCCGTTTGACAGCCCCCATGGTGGGGCCTGTCCCACAACCCCTCAAACTGCCAGGCAAATGACAGCGGCCCGTGCTGCACCACCCTGGCCAATTAAAACTCAGCTGTCAGGACCAGACACTGTACCAACACTGTGTGACTGAGTGTGACTGGGAGATAGCAGAGTGAGTGGGATAATGTGTGTATGCTCATGTGCAGTAACAAGCTGATTAATGAACCCCATATATATATATATATATATATATATATATATATATATATATATATATATATATATATATATATATATATATATATATGTATATATATATATATATATATATATATTGTCCATGCAGCTTTTTAAGTTATTTGTATGTGTTAAAGCCTGAGTGAAAAGTGTACAAACAGTATTGTTTTATATTGAGACAGTACTCTAATTTAATGTAATCACTTAGGACAAGCCCTCACACCATTTTATCCAGTCCTAACTCGAGGCTAAAGTCAATACTACTCTAAACAGTAATGAGTAGGGGCTAACTTAGCACTTTTTTCTATCCCTCTAAAGAGGGAATCTAAAGTCAGACGATGTTCAAATGAAAAGATCTCGTTATTTTTCTTTAATACCTTTCCCATTTTGTTTACCTGCACCACCTTAACCTTGGGCCTTTGATTTGCAGTGATAATACCTCATCCCTTGGTTCTTTATGTCTATGAACAGGATAACTGGAATTATCTCATGGTTTTCAACTGATAAAACAAATTGGTAGAGTATAAACAATAAAATATAGTTTAAAAATATGCAGTCAGTGTATCTACTTGAAGATAGATAATAAGCTTGATTATGTTAGTTCCCAGTATTCAAGGATTATAAATACATTAAGTAGCATTATTTTAATTCTTTACTCTTTGTAATTCCTAAACTATTCACTGAAAACATTTTTAAGGTTTTTGTGAAGAGTAATTCCCTTTATTTAATCATACTGGAATCTGGTAGGGAGAAGGGGTCAGACATGTGGGGAAGGTCTCAGGGTTGGGATTTAAACAATAAATGGCTGTGCTGAGTACTGTAGTAATAGCCCCCCTATGCATAAGGCATCCTTAGGCATTATTATTGATTTTAACTAGTATTTGTCCTCTCTAAATTTGTCTTTTTACTGTGTAATAGCCTTCAAGCGAATCCCAAAGATAATTCATAAAGTTCTGCAGGTTTGATAAAAATCTAAATTTTTGTACCAAAGAATTAAAATCAAAAAAGGAGTTACAGCGATAAATTCACCCTTTTGGCAAAGAATGGATATGTAATCCAAGATATGCCCTTCATTGGGCAAAGATTCACTTTAATCCCAGCTAAGGGCAATGTACAGTTATTGGAAACTTTTCACCTCATCATAACCATGTTCAAGGAAGACATAAAGGCTCCACTCAGCGAGAGAATCCAGAGCATTCCTCCTCAACAAAGGGGTTCATCTTTCCTTATGGTCTCCTTATTGAATCCTCTGCCTCTCTGTGGTAGATATGCTATATGTAGTGAACAATGTAACATTGTTGTGAAGGTGCGCTGGTACTCTACCCTTGGGCTACTCTGTGAAGGAGCCTGATCTGATTGACAGACAGTTTCTATGGGGGTAAGTAATAAAGTCAGTTTCAAAAGCAGCGCAGCAATATATCTGCCTTTACCTCTTGCATGGCTGTGCAGAAATATTAGATGTTGATATCTGATGTTGATATCTGTCTTGTTATTAGTTGTTTAAAAACATGATTTATGCACAATTTACAGTTAAGATTAAAAAGCATTGAATCAGAGGTTATTCTCTCAAAATTCTAACAGAAATTAAAATGTAAAAAAATGAGTTGTCACTTAAAAGTGTGGCCATTATAATATTCTGGTTGCTTCATTAGTGAGATGGTATTTGAGAGTAGGCCTACTTGGCATAAATGTGAAAAAGTAATGACATACACATGGAAAAATACACACTCACATGCTTTTACACACATATGCACTCGTCTCATCTTCGTTGTCCTGCATCTGGAAGTTGCTTCATGAAAAGTGGCTTCTTCCTGCTCTTGCTGGAAACATTTTCCAAGCAGTGTTATACGCTTCTTCTGGGAGCTGGCCTATATCCAGGAACACTCAGACTTCACAGCTGTCTTACAGTGCTTAAGCGCAGCATATGGTACCAGAGTACCATTGTTTCACCACTAAAGATCATGTTTTTTTCTGTATCAAGGAAGTGAGCCCATTTAATGTCAGCTTCACTAGGGGAGAAGAAAGAAGTTCTGAAAATTAAAGCTGGGCCGCTGTGAGAAGTGAAGTGATTTTTTTTTTTTCAAATATCTTTTTTTTTCTCAGACCATCACTAATTCTGGCAGTGATGACATTTTGATTCTCAGTCTGTGAGTTTGTGAAACAACACCATCTGTGTTCTTTCCTCTAATTAGGGTAATAGCCACAAATATTGCTGCAACAGTTCCTCATGACAAGCTGTTACATGCCAAAGTGTGAAGACTTTTCTGGGTTTGATAGACACAAGTTAGCAATTACAGTGATGTAACTGGACAGCAATGTTGCATTTTGATGGCAAAGAGGAGATCTCATATCAGTCTTATTTGACTTGTTTTCCCTTTAAACAAATTATCCTGTTTAATTGCAATTTTATCTTTTATTTCTGTATTCTCTGCATCACTTTTTTTGGGTCACATCTTCTAAAAAAACAAAATAGGAATAAATATCCTCTTTTCTAAAAACAATCCAACCTTTGTGCTGTATTTGATGAGTGCATGACTGCAATTATCAGGCTTCACCTGGAGTGCAACATGCTTCACACTACATCAAAAACTGAATTGTCTTCATCAATAAAAGGCTGACAAAACATTTCATTTTAGGAAGTGAGGTGCATATCGTTATCTACTCAATCTCCTCACTTCATTTTCTTTCGTACCTTTTGAACCCAAAATCTGACACTAACAAATGGAAGTTAATTTGCCTCCCTCCGAAGCCGTTCTAATCAGTCTAAAGGTTAATGTTTCTGCTAATTTATAAATGCAGGATTGCTGTCAGCATGAGGGGGAAATGGTTTTGAAAGGTCTGACATTGTAAATTAAGCCTGTCAGATTGTCTCTCTGTGCCGACGGATCATAAGACGCCACAGTCTATGATGTCAGACAAGCAGTCAAACAGCCCAGGGGGACAGACCTTGCTTCTTCGCTTCCAAACACTGGAATCCCAGGAATCGTGCAGCATTAGGAAGTTGGATAGATGAACAGCCAGGGAGATGTGAGGGTCTAATCTCTGGGGCCCGCACTTGATGGTCAGAGTGCCATATAATGATGGCATTGTTATTAATTTGGCAAGACAAATGTAGAGAAAGCATTCTGATGAAGATGTCATGCTCTACCAATGCAATCATTCTTGGGAGCCACCATTGCATTTATGCTACAGATTTACCTGCATTTGTTTTTGTCCTACAATTGATACCACTTTTGATATTTCTTTTTCAACATAATCTTAATCGCATATTATTTCCTGGATGTTCTAATCCTGTGTGCTTAAATGCATTTATGTTAGTAATACACCATCAAACGACCTTTGGTGTGTCATATCCTGTGAATACATGCCCAAATGGCTGTGGTGTTGGCACAAGAGATGAAAGAGTGAATTAGAGCCAGGATGATGTCAAAAAGAATATTCAGCATACATATGGAATATATAAATATGATGATGAGTTGGAACATGGACGCAAACTATACAACAATGCTGGACCAGCAAAATGTTGTTTTCATGCTGTAGGCGCAATTAACTCCTTTTTAGGACATTCCCAAGGAAGGAGAATTCCTGGGACATCCTCTAGAGATATGAAATCCCTGTTGGACAAACTTTCCTTGTTCCATTGCCCACACCAGACCCATTGGCCTGTCTGGCAAGAGGCAACAAAAACCAACAAAATCAGCAGAGTGCATAAGAAATGGGCTGTCTGAGTTTTGCAGGAAAGACTAAAACTAGAGAACTAGGCAGAGACTGGGGGGAGTCAGCCTTCTCCTTCCACAATGGTAAGCGATAGCCAGTAACTGCATAGAAGCTGGTTATTGTGGGTTAACCCCAGGAGAATACAGTGAGCTGCCCTTTCAGCCACCCTGATAACCCTTTGACATAGCTATACTTTCCTGACTATTAAAAAAGTAAACTCATTTTCTTCTTGGAATGGAGACACAGAAAGGTACCAGGTCTGACAATAACATGGAAAGCTGTTTTTAACAAGCAAAACTGGGTACTTTTCTATTTCATTTCTATTTACTGTGTTTTTACAGAGTTCTTGAAGCCAACCTCAAAGCTAAGCTAACAGGTTGGCCTGCACCATTGGTTCCTAGAGTTTGGGTCATGATCTCACTTGGGGTCCTTGACCAATAAGTATGGGATCCACAAAAGAAATTAAACTATCATTTTAAATCTTACAAAACCAGCTACTTTGGTTCTTGCCGTTTGTAATATCATTAAGCCCATGCTTAATTTATATAGTCAAAATGTTTGTATACTCATCCAATAGTTTAGGTCATGTGGTGACTCTGGTACTATTATGTTAGTCAGAAGCTGAAAATGTTGGAAATCTCTAGTAGCATCTTAAGACAGATCCTAAAATGTTTTGACAGTTATTCATAAAATCCTGAAAAGTTTAACCTTAATAAGGGTTAAAATGTCAGGTATCATATTAATAATCTATACCTGAATTTATTGTCTGTTAAGACAAAGGCTTTTTCTATATGCATTATAAATTAAAAGATGTGATTTGATAATAACAGACCAAAGTTAAACCATAAACAAGTCTACCTGGCGTAGGCAAACTTGTGGAAATTGGAAAAGAATTGAAGCAGATATGAGCATTTGAATGTTGTCTCTCTCCACAGTCACTTAAGGACATAAAACCTCCTTTTTGTTACGTTAACTTTGGAAGCTAGTTGGACGGCAACATAAACTATTAACTGAATAACTTCAACTAGCAACTCCTCCCCTCAACAATGTTTTGTCCATTTGTAAACTGCATAGTCAAAGTTGTCTCTCTACACTGTAGTCCTGAGTATCGAACAAGGCAGCTGACGGTCCTGGGCTGCTACCTTGTCACTAGGCATGGAAACGGAAAACCGGTTCCTGTTCAGAACCGGTTCCGTGTGTTCCATTTTCATGGCACCGCTTAACACGCCAGAGCCTAGAGCTGGTCAACAGGACTTACGTCATGTTTTTTACGCAAGTTGCGCACAGGACATTCAGAGAGCAAGTATGACGTGACCAGGCGTATATCTAGAAAAGCAAAACAAAACATGCTGAAACACCTGCACACACAACATGGCATTCATTTTAACGAATGCCGTGTTGTTGATGCTTCCGGACAGAAGCTAAAGTTACGATCATCATGGAAGGCAACTCTGGTGGTAAAAAGCTAATTTTATATCTCTGGCTGTGCTTAATGTGGTTCATAGTAAATCATATGCCATTTATGGAAATAAACAAATTTCCTATCCCTCTTTGGGGTCATTAAACATGCTACTGTCATGATTCTATCAAGTGCTCTGACCCACATGCAGTAAACCAACACAGAGAGACCAAGGAAAAGTTTACCAGGTTTATTGAGATGGATGTGATGAGTCCAGTGTAGCTCTGAACACTGTTCAACCGGAACTGGAAAGTGAGGGGAAGACACTGTGGTTAGTTCAGGCTCAGTGGGAAATTTGATTCTTGAACTTGAAGAGGGGAAAAAGGTTGCAGACTCACATTTCCAGAAAATGGTTGTCTCTTATTGACTCCAGTAGATGTGGGATGTTCCACTGTTTGTCTTTTTTGATGGAGGGCGGACAGGATTTACCCAGAATGCGGTTGTTTGTTGGAGAGGCTGACTGCGACTTAGATATCTGCGGTACTAGTTGTTGTTGTTGAGACGGATCCCCTGCTCAGAGAGAAGCCCCAAACGATCCTTGGGGAAAAGGTTTGACCAGAACCACAAAGTTGAATCCTCAGCTCAGCTTGATTCTCAGAAGATACTTCCAGGTTCTTTATTAACAGAATCGATAAGAGAATCGATCATGGGTGGAATCGTTTCACACAATCGATAAGGAAATCAGAATTGTGAAAATTGTATCAATTCCGAACCCTACTTGACACTGCCTTGGCATGAAGTTAAGCAGTCACAATGCCTTTTGTGACCAAGTATATATTTTTTATTTCTTTTGCTTTTAACTCATTGTTAGGTAGGAGTGGATAAGGAAAATAAAGTGGTTCATTTTTTCACTCTTCCCTGTCCTCTGTTGATAGGGCTTCTTATTTCAGCCTGAGTACCAAATAGCTTGTAATCTGACCAATCACAATGCACAAAAAGGAGCTGCAGTCTGATGGGTGTGTATTTATTATAAGACATGCATAACAGATCCAGGACCAGTTTGACAGACATGAGAGCACACAGAGAAGACATTGATGCCATGATTTTATATCCAGATTCTTCAAGATAAAGTTTGGTTCTCAAATATAAAATCCATAATATATCATGATTCATAGTTTAGTTGAATTTCAAAAGTTTAGTTAAGATTTTTTTTCTGAAATATGTTAATATAATACCACAAGTTAATTTATTTGTGTTCATAAATTTTTGTTTAGAATAGAAATAATAAATTTTCTATTGACAAACTGATTAACAGATAACTTTTTCATCTGTTGTCCTAATGCCACAGTTTGATTATATATTGGACATTTTAAACTATATTTTCAATCTGCAACATCAATAAACAGTCATGAGTCATAAACAGAATTTCTCTCTATACAGCCAGTTTTTATCAGAGAAATCGATGAACATATCATTGTTTTTCTCTTTTTATATTATTATATATGATAAGAACATAAACAAGTAAAATAAAAGGAAGAATGTAAAAACATATATAGGTACAAGATATATAACTCTTTTACAGTATACCTGCTCAATTGTATGTTTGAAAAATGTTAGAAACAAATGCAAACTTATCAAATACTACTTCCATATTTCACACTAGCCTTCTCTTATGCTGATCAAATCCATTGACATCATTAGTGCAGTGCTACAAATATGACCTCCATATTATTTAGTACCTCTGTATACAGGCAGCATGTTGTTTTTTCATTTGTACATTATTTGTTCCGTTTTGCATTCGACCAGATTGAAAAAAAAAACAGCTTATTTCTAAGCTCCTAATAGTTGGGATTGTTAATTCTTCTTGCTGTTGTTACTTCCCTTATGGTTTTAGACACGTTTTATATATGTTGCCCCAAATATTTAAATCAGATTTTGCACAGGGGGAGAGGAGTTCAGCTTTTGGAGTTATTTCTTTTTTATAAAGAGGTGCCTTGCTTTTCTTCAAATTTAAAGCTACAGTGTGTAATTTTCAGCGACATCTAACGTCCAGACTGCAGACTGCAGCAACATGAACATCTCCCCCCCACCGCTTCTCCCCCCCAACAGTACGGCGAGCGTTACGGGACAAAATGTCTTCCACGACGTCGGAATCACCTACCTTCTCAAGTGATGAGGTTTGTTTACATAGATAATTTTACAGATAGTATTTCATTAGTCTGTGTAGGGTATAGATTTCATGTAGACTTTAGATAATAAATATACCCGTTATTTTTTCTACGTCGTTGTGACGTTTTGGTGTGCTGCTTTGCATGGTGATATAAACAGACGAAGTAATTGTAGTCATTAGTTTAACAGCGAGATTGTGTTCGCTGGAAGAATATATATTCCCCGTTTACAGAGTCCAAGTCTTGTTTGTGGCGCGGGGGTTACAAGGCGAGGAAGAGGGCGAGGAAGAGGGAGAGGGCGAGGAAGAGGGCAGAGAGGCCAGGGTGGGCGTGCAGCTAGGGCCAGGCGAGGGAGGGGAGCCAGCGGGGTGACTAGAGCACAGGAGGAAAGGCTTGAAGATCTCCAAAGGAGCCGGAGAGAAGTAACCGAGGTATATATCCAGAAAATTATTTTACAGAAAATTACTGAATCATTACCTGTGAAACGTCAGGGACGTTGCTGAATAAGTATACTGGAGAGTAACATCATCATCACGCAGCATGTTATTGTTTTAGACAGGTCTGAGCATCCTGTACTCCAAAAACTGCAGTGATATTAGACAATTGTGTGTGTAGGATTAATTACCTGTCCAAGAGAAAACTGGCAACTTGAGCGTCACTTTGAAAACCTCCATCAGTGACTTCCATCGTGTAAATGCCGTGCCGTTGATCCGTTGATCCGTGTTTTTTGTCGTTTCTTGTCACGCTTATGTTTATTCTCGTCGTGTTTCCGCTTCTTAGATGACGGGGGTTCGGTTTTCGCCGCTTTTCGTTGTGATACAGAGTAGGCATGATCCTCCATTCGTCTGATGTTTGGCCAAACAGTGCCAAACAGTTTGCAAAGTCACTCACGCCTGCCGCCTTGTTCACCTTTCTTGTTACTGAGGCGCAGTATACCTGCTTCTTCTTCTTCTTTGGTTTCAGGCAGACTAAACGCTTCTCAGGCATAATACTGCCATCTACTGTTCAGTACCGTCTCAGTTCATCTCTCTCAACTTGCCGTAGTCATTTTCGAGCGTAATGGGAGATCTCGCAATTGCTAGTTTGTTGCCTCTGCGCTGCCGTAGCGCAAAGATGTCAGCCTCCATGGCTGCGAGACCCGCTCCTATGTAATTATAAATAACGAATTCTAAGGCAACGCAAATATTATGGTTAAAAGGCTGAGCTCATAGGTGATGATAAATAACATAGTTATGTATAATATATTAAATTTCTGACTTTATATCCCTGTAATTATTACACACTGTAGCTTTAACTAATTCTTGATATTTTATTGTGTAGTTGTCTAAATCTAAGTACTGTATAGCAGGATCTGGGTCGTTTCGCGGCTTTGCAAATTCTTATTCGAATTTCAAATATACGTGCTGCTATTGTGCCCAAACTTATACCTGCAGAGAAACCATTTTCTACTCAAGTGCTTAAACTATAGGCTATCAGGTAGTCCATCATGGTCATTAAAATACAAAGATTCTAAAATTGTTGTAATGTCCAGTAATATGACATTTAAAAGAAATAATTGTAAATTATTTCTTCTAAATATCATATGACTGGAAAACAGTTTTTTTGGTGACCATTTCTCCGTTTATTTTGTATCTGATCTGTGCATGACTAGCTGACTGCTTTACAATATGGAGCCAGATTGAAGCTATATTGTTCTTGCAGCTGTTATTTATTGCAGCCATATAACAACACTACCTAACAGCAGACTGTGAGTAAAGAATTACTTTAAACATCAGAGATCAATGCAAGCATAAAACCTCCCCAGGTGGGTGCCAACTGACACACTGAGGTGTCTGACACAGATGGCTCATTTTATACCCAAGTGACTATTAGAATTTTTAATAAGGTCTCACTTTTATTTTATTTTATTTTTTTTATTTTTTTTTTTACAAATTTTAAGCAGCTGGTTGGGTTTGGTCCAGATACTTTTTCCTTTAATTTTCTTCCCTAACTTCTTGAATATGCAGGGAAATGTATTAAGTATCATCCTCTTGGAGTTACTGTCATTTTTCAACTCTTAGTGCAAAGGTTAAAAAATAATGATACCACATCACATACATTAACATTCTGAATACTAGGTCTGGTCTATTGTCAAGTATATTTAACTACTGGAACTATTTTAGATTTCCTTTCCTTTGATTAGAGTCTGTTCCATCACCCACACCTCATCTGTCATTCCTGGCCCAAGTGCTGGTTTGATTCAGGATTCAACACACCTGTCAGCTCCGCCCCATTCCCAATCAGCTTTCATCTGATTCACCTGCTTACCTGATTATATAACCAGCTCTTATACTAGTCACTCGTGCCAGATTATTTTGAGCCGTTGGTGAGGTTTATACCTCTCTACCTGTCTGTATGCCTGTTTTTCTTGTTTTTTTCCCCATTTAAGTTCATTTGACAGTTTTAATGATTGGTGTATACAATAAAATCTGTTGTAAGTTTTTTGTGTGTAAAAAATAATTTAGGGTACACTGTTTTTCTGCCATTTAAGTGAAATAAGCTCAAGCAGACAGTGAAAGGGCTTGTGCAATTGGGAAATGATGAGCAAAATAAAAGGTGTTAGTCATTTTTGTTAAAGAAATAATCGTTTTCTCACAGTTTTTGGTTTTAATCGGGTTGGAAGTTATGTGTTCAACCAATCTTATTTGGTTTTATTTTTACCCAATCTATATTTGTACAAGGGCAAAGCAATACAAAATTAATCACATTGTCCAAAATACTTGTTAAGTGTTATCGCAACTTTCAAACCAACAACTTCAGGATTGAAAGTGGACGACTTACAGCTGACGCCACTAGCAATGGTAACTGCATACCAGAAAGTAATACTACTTAACACTAATCTTACAACTGTAACCAGTGGCTTGCTCATATTTTGATCATTTTATTGTTTAATCTACCCAAAATTGTTTTAACCAATTAGATTGGTTGTTTTTTCAACCAATTAGATTGGTTGTTTTTACAACCAATCTAGTAGAATATATCCAAACTCTATCCAACTGACCGCAACTCTCCTACAAACATCTGGGCTGAATACTGAGGCTGATTAGATGCCTGTCAAAGTTCCGGCCAAGCTGAACCAATAACCGAAGCGGTGATGTGGTATGGCGGCGTAGCGAGGCTTCTGACGTCATCTAATTTGGCTCCTCCCCCAAATGAAGCAAGACTCAATTCCCGCTTCATGGAAACCCCCCACTACTCGACAAACGCCTCGAAGCCTCGGCTCAAATCATAACATCACTACTTGAATCCTATCCGACCCGTTATGGTGTGTTTTTGGAACTCTGACCTGTTTTCTGTGCCCTGACCTCGCTGTCAGATTCTCATCTAGATTGTCCTTGGATCTCGGATCACCCGGGTTTGACTCTGCACCGGGTCTCGGATTCCGAACTCTGGCTTGTCCCCTTGATCATCCTGCCTGTGTCTGCTCTCACGGATCTGACTCTGTGCATTCCCTTGGACCAACGATTGACAATCAAAATATTCCTCCAAATCAGGCCGGAAGGATTCAGGAATCCTCAGAAGTTCAACAGTGATGTTGCACGCCAACTGGCATCTTCAGAAAATCTCAAAGTTTGTCAGTAAACACAAGAAGGTTAGTGAACCAGAATTTAACATTGGAAACATCTCCCTCTGTTTCTGTCTGGTCACTCAACTGTTCAATCTCATTCAGAAGTTCTAGTTGCTGATTCTGGTGAATCCCTCCTGACCTGCGGCAGTTTCACATTCCAAAAAACTGTGAAATAATAAATAATAAAATAAAACTAAGGCAGAATTTACACTTGTAAAAACAGAATGTGATAAACGAATAGAAATATTTTCTCAAAGTTAGAAAATAGGAAAATCTATTCCATATAAAAAGGAAATGTATACCAACTGGTAAGATGTTTGTGTTTATCTGTGTAAAATGTTAAGCATTTAATTTTTGCCACTGAAGCAGAGTATGCTCAATCAAAACCCAAGCACTAATTATAAGAAAAATAACAAAAGCAACTCAAAAAAAATTTATTTTAAGTGCAAGTCTTTATTGGAGATTGCCAGTATGAACTTTAATGTAACAACACTGGAACCAAATTTACACCAACTTGAACATAAAAAATATCGGATGCAGAGAATTATCCTACATATCTTTTGAACAGTTATTTCTTCTGGTTTCTTTTGTCCCTTTTCTTATTCTTATATGTTTGTATTGCTATTGTACCTTAAATAACATGGCAATTTCACTTGTCATGTTTTAGGCCTTTTCTTTATAATCACCTGGATACTTCTTCTTAATGTTTTTCTCCTGGAACCTACACTTGTCTAATTGTATCTTTGAGATGATATTCTGGGCTGTCTGACTGTCCCTGATGGGTTTGACTGTGATGACCCCATGCTGAGGCTTCTAGGGGTAACAAAAGGACCCTGAGGTGCTTCACCAGGGTGACCTAAAGCTGCTCTGAAGAAAAATAAGTTTATGAATTTTGACACACTTTCATGCATTCTCAAGCACATACAGTCTGTGCATTGTGCCACTGGATAATCTCTTGTTTCTACATAATACCAAGCACACATGCGTACGCACACCTGGCCTGACACTTTTTGCTCCATTCTTGCTTTAAACTTACCCCACCCAGTGTAGAACAAGAAGTGCATGACGGTGCTCTCTTGGACATGAGGATTTAATAGGTGACCCAATGCTGCACGCTGGGGTCCTTGCTGCTTGGGCTCATCCAGCCATAAAATGAGACACAGGCAAAGCTCGGCTGGTAATGAGAACTGGCATTTTGCTCAGGATAACCTCAGGAAAATCGCTTCTATAAATATCTACCATAAATAAAAGTGCACATAGGCCCAAACTGTGTAAAGGCTCCTCTCAATGAAAAGGTCATCTGTTGCCCCAACTCTGCCATGACTCTTGTTTTCCTTTTCTTGTGATAATCTTGGTCCTCCTCTCTACATTACTTTTGCTTTGAATAATTTGTTGCAGCTTTGTCAACCCCCTCCACCAAAACAAAAAAGAAACTTGTGTTTTATGATTCATGGTCTGTAATGCCGCTGTAAATCATAAAATAATCTATATCCTTATCATCTACAAATGGAAAGAATATCAGATTTGCAATCCTGCCCGTCCCTACAAACAGTGGGGACCAGCAAAGACAGGACTAGAACGGTGGCCATGAGGCCCACTGTTACTCAGGAGAAGCTGTGGAAATCCAGTTTTACGATGATGGAATTATTATATCCAATGGCACTGTGTAACAGATATCTTCTTTTAAAATATTTTTGCAATTTCTGTACATCAAAACATGTCTCATTGATTGAGAAAAAAAGAGCTCAGCAGTTAATAAAGTGAGGAAACTTGTCAAACATGTGGGATACTGAACAGGTTCCAGGGTTTGATACACTTTCTCTGTGTTAATTACCCCCCTAAAGGCTTGTGTGAGTCTCTTTGTGTGTGTCGACACCATGGCCATGTCTCATTTGTCAGTGCCACGCCTAATCTGCTGGCTTTAATTGTACCCACTGTGCTCTCTGCTACCCACATTAAGCTGAAAATTTGTGCCATGTTTTTCAATGTAAGTATGTTCTGGTTACTGGTGACAAACTAAGAAAATAAAGAGTTTCAATTTATGTCATTCTATTGGGGGTAAATTGAACCTCTGCAATTAAAGGTAGTTTACATTTAAAGATTTTGTAATGCAGATCTTTGTGCTTTTTGGATTTTTAAGAGAATTAATAAATATTATTTTAAAAATCCCTACTGGGACATGCCTGACTGACTGTGTAAATCTAGGGAAATGCTTTGCTGTATGATTGCATTAAACAATCTGACATATTAAACAATATTTTTTTTCATTCCTCATATCCCACCTCCTTTACTGTGGGAGCTTTCATAACACAGCAGGGGCCACCTACCCTCTCTGCAGGCCAGGTCACCATTTAAACTTCGCTTAGCCCCAATTCCACTGCTTTTGGATAACTTAAACTGATTAGCCTCAACCTCAAAGAACCAAATGACCTCCCAATACATCCAGGACCACTTATTGATCAATATACATATTGATTCAAATCCCTCCCCCATGCTGGATCAACAGTCAATGTTTCCATTGATTTTCCCAGATTAGGGAAGACTAAAGGTTTCTAAACCAGTTTAGATCTGACCTGCCAATGGGATATGACAGCAATGTGCAGCAGGATTAGGTCTGATGAGGGTGTTAACTGCAGAATTGATGCAGCATGGCTGTACCTGTTGCTTAATGATGTTGTAATTTAGTAAATATGTGCTTAAACCCTTAAATATAAAAAAATATAATTGATGCCTTAGATATAAAAAATATACCCTCGCCGTTGTTATTGTAAATGTATAATATAGATAGTTCTAATTGTTTACTCTATACTTTGTAAAGTTACCTTTAACAAGAATTGATTCTGAATTGAGTTGAGGTTAAAACAACAACAACAACAAAAATACAGTTCAAAATTCAAAGGCTGCAGTGGTTCTTACATGAAACGCACCCTAGATTGGTTCCTCCCTCTGCAACTGCCCGAACCAAATAAAATGCAGGAAATTGACTATATTTTAGAAAATTATCAACATTAGTGTTGTCCTACATAAAGCCTTACTTCCTATTCTCAACAGGATACAAGGGATGTTTGCACAATTCAATATAGCATATACTTGCATATACTTATGACAGTAAAAGCATAAAAAGAATAGAAACAAGTTCAAAACCAACTGAAACATGAATCATGTTTTCTACTTGTGCCAATGCCTCCAGTTTTGCAAATGCTAATGACGCATATTAAAAATTGAGATCTTCCAAAGGTCATGCTTTTTTGGGCTGCACTGCGGCAAAGTTTGTAGCAATGTTGCCTTGCAGCAATGTTTTGGAGTTCAATTCTTGGCCTAGCTGTTTTTATGTTCCTCTGTGCATGCATGGGTTCTCTATGGGTAGCTGACTTTCCTACCAATGTCCAAAAACATGGTTGTGTGTCCCTCTGTTGCTCTGCGACAGACTGGCAACCTGTTTAGGATGTACCCTACCACTCGCCCATAGACTCCCAAAGATAGGCAGCGTTCCCACCGCAACCCTTATGGAATAACAGAGAGGAAATTAATAGACGATACTTTAATATATCATTTGCAATCGTACTCTCGAAAGTCAAATTATCCTTTAGACAGATTCTTAATAAAGTTGTTCTTGTTTACATGTTTTCTTGCTGCCTTTGCCCAGGCAAAGAAAGGTGACTCCAAAATATTCATAAAAAAGTGATTTTTTTCCCTAATTATTTGCTGAAGAACGCTAATATGAATGATACAAATACAAATACAGCTAAATCTATAAATGTATATTATTTGCGCACAAGATTTTAGGCTTGTGTTAAGCTTAAATGCAGAAGGATGGGATACATTATCAACAGCTGGTACACAAAAAAACTTAAAAGAAGAAACAAAAATACCAGACCACAAACAGATGTATAATGATATATATAGTAGTATGTCTTTATTGTGATACCTCTTAGTGGGTAAAATATGTTCAGCATGTATTTCACATTTTGTCCTCAGTGTGGATTTGTTAAAACACATACAATTAGCTAAAGTTTGACAATGTCTGAACTGTTTTTGTAAGTTTCTTAAACTGCCACTATCCTATGTGTTTCAGACATTTTCTTACTTCTACAAACCTGATTTAAATTTATTTAACACTTTAGTTATGTTACAGGCAGCATTTTAGACTTCTGTGGAGGTAACAATAAATTAAATCTAGTTTTTGAAGCAGAGATACATCTAAGAAACCCTGGATTAGATGACTGGGTCAGAACTTTACTAAAACTGAAGGTCATTTGGCAGCGCTCCTAGTTTGTAGTAGCTGTGTTTACATTACAAACGTGAAAAAAACTATATTGCTATTCTGATTAATTCAAAAATTTTGCAATTGCGGTATTTCCATTAAATAACAAATACAATTACAACTGTACCTAAATATGTTTGTTCATGCATTAACTGAAAAAACAACAACATGGCAGCGGCAGATTTAAAAGCATGAGATATATCAATATGTCAGCCATAGCTCTGCTGTACAGTCTTCTTCTTCATCTTTTTACAAGGCAGTGAGGTCCCGTTGCAGGCCACATGATGAAACAAGCCTTACCATAGCAGTTTTGCGAAATATAAGAATTTTAGTACAATCAAAAACCCAGCTCATCGAAACAAAAAAAATATTGTTATCCAAAAATGTGAGTTTTTAAAAAAAAAAATGCATGGTTTCCATTCTAGGAAAATGTATTTTGATAATCACCTCTTGCACACTTTGATGGTTAATGGAAATATATCTAGCTGGTATTATTTAAATTAGTCAAACAAAAGAACAGAGGTGAAAAGATCAGAGGTCACAGGCAGATCTCTGGGTCCTACCCGGGCTATAGGATCCAATCCAATAGATTAGCTATTGTACATACATGAAGGGAAAGGTAGTTGTGTTTTAAAAATTGTCAGAATGCTCATAGTATATTATTCTTCCCTCTATAGGGCTGCATAAATGCATGTGTTAATTGATCTCATGCTCATGTATTTGTAACAGATTTAACTGCATAATCCTGAAGCTCTTAAAATTGGATAAATTTGAAAAAAAAATTTAGAGCTTTTTACGCTTTAAAATGGAGATGCTAAATTAATATGTATGTACTGTTTTGCACCTCAAATTTCCAATGCAAATTAAAGGCTATTTTTCACATAAGCCTAAAATTGTTAAAACAGAAATTACACAGCAAAAATATGTTTTTTGACATACTTATTTTTTCTATTTTCAAAGATCTACAGTTTGCAACAATTTCATGCTATTGATTTTTTTTTTCAAACAGATTTGTTTACTTGCTGAACTTGTGTCTGACAACAGCTGTTCCACCACACTTCCAGTTTGTGAAGGCTGTATTTTCCTTGCACGCCGCATCTTTTATTAAGCCAAGGCAAAGCATGCTTCCATCCACATTAAATGTTGATGTCCTGAGTGGGACAAAATGAGTGAATAAGTCATGACATGCTGACAACACAACACCAAAAGAAAGACAGAGCATGCGGGCATTTGTAATGTGCAATGTGTAAATGTTACCTCAGAGAGTAAAAAGGCAAGGAAGATAGAAAGACTGAATGAGAGGAAGAGAATGTGAAGTTGCATTACTGGTTGTATTGTAGGAAGAAGATGCTGCATTAAGATCCTCACACCATAAGAAAACAAGAGCCCGACAAACGCTTAGCTTTTTTCTATTCTTTTTCTATCTATCCCTAAGTGTTGTAAAACTAGCTACTTCTTTTCTGGTTTAGCTTATGATGTCATTTTGTGGGCATTGCTCTTTTGGGTCACTGTGTTAATTCAAAAAATATGTGCTGCCAGAACCTCACTGTTTATCTGCATGGGTATTATGTGTTAAGCTCAGCATGACTAATTCTCTCCGGGACGATCCGCTGTCATGGAAGAGAGCTCTGATTGGCAAACTTGCACATTATCACCACAGTCATCTGAGCCACCTCTTTCGCTCATCCTTCCAATTTTTAATTCTGTGATTTCTTCTAAGATTTCCTCAGGATCTAAAACTCGTAAGGCTTCTGAATATTGCATGATTGTAAGATAAATGCAATGCCCAGGAGTATATATCTGTAGATTATGATTACTACGGCTTATAGGAATTTAAACAAAAGGAACTTTAATTTTCAGTATAAGTGACTAAAATAAAACACACTAGAGTGATTAAAAACAAGGTTTAATACTAACATTATGTCCAATGAAAAACTTATCATCTCTGATAATGATACACAATGTCAGGGTGTTTTGGCCTCTCCCCTGTTGCCCTACACTGTTTCCAATTGACCATTTTGAGCTTTCCTTGACATCCAAAAGAGAACTAAATTGAAGTTGTTCATACAAAGTACACGTCTCTGCACAATGACCCCCAATGCTGCTAGACCAAGGTGCTTGTCCCTTTTTAGACTTTTTTGGAAGAGGAATTCATGGACCTGTCAGGAATACCTTAAGGGTTGAATGTGGTAATTTATACAAAGCTGAGTGGAGCACAAAAAACAGGTAAGAGAAGGCATTTTGGTGCTGTCAGAGGGTTTTGTGGCTCTAAAAGGCTGTAGTGATGTGTTCTGACACTTAGGGTCTTGTATGGTGCTTTTAACAGCTCTGCATGGGCACTCTGAGCATCATACACTGCAGAGCGAGACAAAACCATACCTGTCACTTACCAACAAGTGGAGCTTTTACTGTGATGTTGTGAATTTTTGGTGTATGTCCATTCTTTTTTTCTTTTGCTGAACAGAAAAGTTTCGGGTATTTTTTTTTTGGTGAGTTTGCAATGTAATTTGATTTTATTCTAAAAAAAAAAAAAAAAAAAAAAAGCATTTTTTTAAATCTAGTGGTTTGGACTAAAGGGAAATCAAAGAGAAGTGAGATTTTACTTCCATCCAGTTCGCTTTCTCTTCTGTCTTAGTGAAGTGTCCTTCATCAAAATCCTCTGCCTTACAGGAAGGTCAAAGTGTGCAAAACAAACAGCTCCGATGACAAAAGAGAGACAATCCTCTATTATGCCCCCATGATTTCCTTCCCTCTTGCCTCCCCTTCCCCTTATCCTCCTCTACCTTTATTTGCTGCCCTATTAACAACTGTTACTACAGCTTTAATTATGCCCCTGTGATCTCAGAGAGTGGCGGCCACGTGTCATCCCCTTCCCAGGGGAGCCTGGGTAATTACCAGCATCCATCCGATAGCCGCTGCTCCCGGTCCTCTGCTCACTGCGGTGATAATCACAACGCCTCTTCAAACATCTGCTCCTCGGGCTAGAAGTCCGAGGGCCCTAAGCCTGTCACGCCATGCCTTCCTGTATTAGGCGTGATCTCTGACCCCACCCAAGGATCAATAGGGCTAAACTGTTTACTATTAGAGAAAGAGAAATAATCAACTAAAATCCCAACTGTTTTTCAGGGCTTCTGCTTTGTTCTGACAAGTCTTTCTTTACCGGGTGTTCAAAAGGTTGATCTCATATTTTTAAATGTTTCTTTAGGACATATGCAGCTCTCTTGAGCTCAGTCCTGCAGCTTGACAACATTCTGCAAACATTTAGGAAAGGTTCCTGGAAGGAACTTTATAAGAAGGATGGAAAACATGCATTTAGAGCACATCCTCCAATATGATTCCTGATGCATACTGGAAAAATTGAATACAATTACTGCTTCCTTACTACCCCTTGTCTCACATCTCAAGTAGACTAATGGGACCAAATGTTATTTTGTTGGTGTAACTGGTTGGATTTTTGATGCTTTTGTACAATAGGAATATTTTGTTCTTTTGTGATCTTTCTTTTGACTAGTGCTTCATCTAAAGGATCTGAATAAACAAATCTTAGAAAACCTTATCACATCAGCTGACATTTTGTTACTGATTTATCAGAATCACTTTTATTATTGGTAATCTTAAGTCAAGAAGACTATATTCTAAATATCAGTTTAAAAGGTACGTCAAGAGAGGTTTGTTTGTTTATGGAAAAGCACATGTAATCCGGTTTTGGTGGGGATTTTTTTTATATATATTTTTACTCAAAGTTATGTTCGCTTCTGCGTTAAATAGTGCAGGATGTTTGGTGGAAAATGCGTCTTCATTGATATCATCAACCAAGCCTGATATGTTCACAGGATTTTTTTTGTTTTGTTTGTTTTTCAATATATATGTTTTCTGATTTCCTAGTAAATAAAAGTGTAAAATACAGATACATAAATTTAATAATCTAAGCTTTTTGGATGTGACTGAAACCCAAAAGTTAATAAAACAAAATTTATGAATTGATTTTAGTTGTAAATTTTGTCTTTCTTGAAGTCTCTTTGTCACTATGCACTACCCTGATAATAATTTTGTCTTATAAACTCCACCCATGTCTTACAGTAGTAATCAAATAGTGTCTAACTCCAACCACAGCTTTTTAACACTCTGATCAGGAGCGATTCTTAGTTCACTCCCAAGTTTTCATGGGAACAGAAAAGTTCTGCAGGACTCAGAATTATGGAGAAATCAGAACAGAATTCCTTAGAAAATATAAAACTGTTCCACCTCCCTCTCACTGAGATGACCCTGCAGAAGTTTTCCTCCATCTGACAACTTTTCCCATGATAAGGGCACTAAGATATCTCCAACCGAACCTCAGCAGAAGGACAGCTGGAAGGATTAACCAGCCTTGCCTTCAGTAAATGAAGAGTTAGCAACTTTAAATGAAGATGTATTGCATATTTGCAGCAGATGAGGCGGTAAAATATAAAGAAGCGTGGAGGCTTAAATAATGAAAAGCTTTCTGATCAAAGCTATGGGAAAAGTGATGTATTTAACCAGGTCAGATTCTTTGAAAGCTGTTTTATTTATGCGCTTTTTAAAAGAAAGTCATAGTCAATATTTGGCAGCTGTGACATTAACGAGCACCATTTTATAAGGGAGGGGGATTCATAAATATGCATAGAGATATTAGTGGGGTGTTAACAGTAAGCACCTGTCTACTTGAGCATGACAGAAGCTCTGTGGCTGACTTTACAGAGACCCCCCCCCCCAAGGAAACCATGTGTCCTTCTTTCCTTAACATCGCTTCTCGCTGTCTGTGACAGTACAGCAGACGATCCATAAGTTTTGGGAAAAAAAGAGAGTTTTCTAAAATGTTAACCAGGGATGGTGAAAGCTCAAGGTTAAAGTTACCGGCTGGCACACATGCCAGCCTTCCCTGTTTTTCTTTTTTTTCCAATCTGTGAATCATGGCAATATAGCTGGGTGAAATTAATACACCTTTCTGTTTCCTCTTTTTTCCTCCTCTCAAAAGGTGTAGAATAGTTGAATATCTGTCGAGTTGACTTCTAAAATCAAACTGCAGAAAGTCAAAAAGGTACTTTTTCCTTTTTTCATGTTTTGTCAGCAGGAACAGAGAAACTGTCACGGCTTTAGTTTGACAGGCATTTCCAACAGGGAGAATCTGAATCAGCTTTTTTTTGGCCCAGTTTGTGCCTTTGACTTCGGTCACTTAGAAAAATGTGGTGTTTGAGCTTAGAATGAAATTTACTGGAAAATATCTCGCCTCAGTGATAGTTCAGGATTTTATTAATATGAAGAAACTAAATTACCTGCCTCATCATCAGAGGCTTACCTGCAGTGATGGGCAGTAGCGCCGCTACATGTAGCGAAGCTATTAGTTTAACTACATTTTCCAGTAGCTTGACCGTAGCGTCGCTGCTTTATTTATCAAGTAACTTTCCTGTAGCGACGTTATTGTTTTGATCAAGTAGCGACGTAGCGTCCACAAACGCTACAAAATCCAGGGCAAAACTTAGAAATGAAACCAGGTTTTCTATTTTGAAACAACAATCAGCCACAAGCTACTGTAAATAGCAGTTTCAGCTGACGCTCTTATAAGTGGCGTAGTAGCGGAGGCACACTCAGTAGAGTTAAACAAGCTCATTTTGAATTGATATTAGGTTGGTACAACGTTAAGTATCTTCTGATGTAGTTAAGCTACTTTTAACACATTAGTGTAACTTAGCTTGCTATAATTCTTTAGGTGGTAGCTTTTGTGTAGTGAAGCTTAATTTATTGTTGAGTAGCTGATAGCTTAGCTCACTACACTGGACAAGTAGCTTGCCCAACACTGCTTACCTGCCTCTGACGCAAATCAATCAGCTTTGAACCGCACCTTTCACGAGGCCCAATCAGCATCCTGAGTTCATTTTAAAAGGTCTTAAAATCGACGACGCAGCCTGCTACCCAGCCAAGCTCAAGCAGTGGTTGCACTATATCTGATTTTGACTCAGATGACCCAGATTCAACCCCCCTCCATCCCCTTCTCCACCATTGTAGCCTAGCTCCATCTGGCTTTTCCATGATAGATCTTCAACCTTGTCCCTATCAAAATATCATTCCTCCCGGACAGTTATTGCATTCCCCCTCACATCTCAACCAGTCCAGCAGATGACCGTCATGTTGAGCCTGATCCTGCCAGAGGTTGTTCCCAAAGGGGAGTTTTTCTTATCCACTATCGCTTCATGCTTGCTCATCATGAACAGGTTCATGCAAACCTGTTTTTATCCAAGTTGGACATCTATCTTTCCGGGTCCCTAAATGAATAATAGTATCAGCTCACACAGCCTACTGGATCTCACCGATACAGCTCTAGCACATCATCTCGCCAACCAGCCGTCCATGGACTGAACCTACTTCATCTATTTCCACTCCACCACCTGTTTCAGACCTAGAAGGAAACACCCCTGTTCTCATACACCTGCTTATGCATATCAAAGTAAAATTCAGCTCCAATGTTTCCTGCCTAGGTCTGAGCGCCAGTGTCTTAAAAATAATTGTACCAATAAATTCTTCTAATTGTCCTTTTCTTTCAATGTGAGTTTTTAAGATTGAAATGTTTTACTCATTTGAATTGGGTAGTAATTCGACAGAAGCAGGACAATTATTAATATTTATAAATGATCACATCTTTAAACATCTTTAATCTGAAACATTTCTTATTTTGACATCAGAAAGTTACTCTCAGCTTTGATGCACTAGTTTCTACCTCAATGTGCTGTTTAGCTAACCAATAGCTCCTCTTCTGACCACCACCCAGTGCAAATGTTGTGACTGTTTAAAAGTTCATAAGATAATTTTTGCAGAAAACATTTTCAAATTTTTTAAATTGGATTAGCGATTGGTTTCAGACTCTAAGACTACTTAATCTGGATATATATATTGAAAAAGATTGATAGTTGTCAAATCAGCTACAAAACCTTAAACCAAGTCTAACAAAAACCTGAACTGTAGCTATAATAGAGTGACTGTCATCTGTAGGAATAGAAACAGTAAAGCAACTAAATGAAAGAGAGTGAAGGAGAAAAACAAACAGAGTGGGTGATGACCATCTGGGATGACTCAACATCTGTGTCAGAACCTGCTGAATGCACCTCATGCATCTCTAACTGTCATACACCATGGGATGCCAGCCTCAGACAGAGGCAGGACGAAAGGTGCTGTTGTTTACCACTTTGTTCCGTCCCTCCTGCCCTCCCTTAACCCTCCTATCCTCTGTTTGTCTCAACGGGAGACAGACCCCCCTCCTGCTTCAGTCAGGCAGGTGCTGCGCGGCTGATCTGAATGTGACGGCAGGGAGAAGCAAGTGTGGGTGGGTTTTTGTGAAGCGCGAGGGGTTGCAGTGGGTCAGAACCCAACAAGCTGTGCAGGGAGGCAGTAATCTCTCTCTCTCTCCTTTTTTTTTTTCTTTTAGTTTTGCTTTCCAGGGCACCAGGTGGTTTAGTGCCCACCTGCTCGCCTAAAATGCCACTCTGCCTCTCATGGACAATCTTATCTTGCCAGGCAGATTACATACCAAGGGTAGGAACTGAGGCAGACGTGTAGGGGAGAAACAAGCACAGTAAACATGAATCTTGCCTGCCATCTGATCCTTACAGCTGCTTCTAATGTGCATTTAAGTTAACTTTGAAGAGTTTTTAGAAAGTGTCTACTGTACACTTTCTCTTACACTTGTTCTCCCCTTCCTCTCGGCGTTCCACTTTATTTTCTCTTTCCTGTGTTTTGTGAGCTGAGAGATAAAGATTTGAACCCTTTCATTCGCTAGGGACTAAAAGACGACTTTCTCGAACTTCTGCCTAACCTTCATGTTTGATCAATAATCCTCCACAGAGGTTTCCTCTCTGCAGTTTGTTCCTCTTCTCCTGCTTGGCTGGCTGCTTACATCACAGCTAAGATGATGAAACTGATCAAACTTGCTTTTAACACAACAAGCAGTACAATTCAGCCAGGGAAACAGTAACACACGGAAAAATTGAAATTTTTTTGTGATAAGCTTTCAACCCACACCAGATTTTTCCTTTGTTGTTTGTCTATACAGTACTGAGTAAAACGCTTTGCAAATGTATTTTTAAACATTGAACTTATGAAACCCAGCAGCATTTTATTTGGATTATTGGAGATAGACCAACAAAGAGAAATGTCCATTTGCGAACTTAAGTTTTCCCTGAGCCACAATGGTATTTAGATTTGAACTTCGACTAGGCCAGTCTGACATATGAATATACATTGGTCTGAGAAGACTTTTCACAGAAGACTCACAAGACTTTTCTTCCAGATTTTTTCATATAATGTACTCCATTATTCTTCCAATGGTCTGCTGGGAAAAAATATCTCCATACCATTATGCACCTACCACCACAACACAATGAGCTACACAGGCCAGAAAACTACATATTTGTTTTTCTTGATCATATGTTTACTGTGCATATTTTTGACTTTTGCATAATATCTTTATTTTTGCCATTCTTCCAGGTCAGATGTGTTTCATTATAAACTACTGAAATGGAAGCACCAGTTAATTAAATGAATGACAAACATTCAGGTTTGTATCTCTCAACAAATAAAATAAATATTCCCTATTTAAATTGTAACTTACATACCATGACAATTTTATTTTCCATATAAAGTCTAAATAAAGTAAAGTTTTTGGTTGTGTGTAACAAATTGTGAACAATTCTATAGCACTACAGCTATGAGACACTTTTGCAAGTCAAAGTATGGGAGAAGTTGTGGATTTCCCTCCTTTGTGCCAGCTATTTGATACCCAGGTAAAAAAAAAGCCTTTTGCCTGAAAGATGGATGGACCCAGGGTGCTCTGACAGAGGTCAATGATTTCCCTTCCCATGTCCGCTGAGAAGTAAACACCAGGACACAGGCAGCCATTTCAGCTCAGTATCTGGACCCCATGAGCACTGCAGTGCAGCTCAAGATCCCTATCTCATTGAAGAAGTATGAGCGGCTCCCTCCTCCTCCTCACCACCCGTCCCCTGTCCCGTTACTTTCATTATGCATTTTTTTTTTGTTTATGCTTGGGCGCAACTGTGGCTCCTCCTGATGGTTTGAGGTCAGGCGTGACTGGCCACGGGTTACTCTAGATAAATACACACGGACTAGCCAGGAAGGAGCGGGTAGGCTCTGCTTGATGCCGAATCACCCCTGATTAATCAGCTGGTAGATTCAGGGTGACTTTTTGTGTACACTCCCAACCAGCACTATTCCTTCCCCCCATCTGAACACTGCCTCCAAAGCCATGAAAGGTGATGGAATCGGGGCAGCGCACGCTGGGGCAATCCAGACAGCCGAGCAGATGGAGCGTTGCAGCAGGGTCTTGCTCTGCAAAACACATGCATATCTAATTTAGTCACACATGCTGAATAGATGCACAAATGCTCAGCACAGTCCAGTAACCCTTCTGACCAACTATTTCAGCTTGTGTTCTTTGAACAAACTGATTTAGAAGTTTTTAAGGGCCCACTAAGGCTACGACACATGGGCTGCCACTGCACATTATGGACTGAATGTCTTACTTGCAAAAATGTTCATACTTGTATCTTTTGGTAAACATTTTTCTGATACAAAGAAACAGAAAATTGGAAAATGGAAGGAAAATTATAGATTTTTCTTGAAATGATTTACAAGTAAAAACTAGAAAACTTCATTATTTATGCAGTCAGGGCCTTGAGCTAACACTTTGTAGAACTACAGTACATTTCCCTGTATTTTTGCACAACTAAAGACTGATTTTTTTCCCCCCAATTTTTTTATGCAAAAAAAAAAGCTTAGTCAGGCTGAATTAGGTTATTAACAATTTGTAGTTTATGACTCTAAATTGGATTTAGCTCTGGAATGTGACTCTGCCATTTAAACATGTGAACAGGTATTGATGTGAATCTTTCTAGTTAAGTTTTGTTTAGTTTTTCTATTTACAACTCAAGGCTTTAGTGGTTTATGTTGGCAATAGAATCGACCATATCACCAATTCCACAGAGGTAGATAGATAAGTAAAAGGAGATCAGGGGACTTTACTACTGGTGTTTATACTTTTTGTTCTGAAGATATCTAGATCTTCATTTGTACACATATTGGAGCAAAGACTCCCCCCAAGCGAGAGAACAGGAGTCTGACTGGAAGGAAGATTTGGAATAAAGTTTTATCAATCTTGGATTATATAGAATTAGGGTTTCCAAATTGTCCTAAGTAGCCAATGTTATGCAGCTTTAAGGCTCCGTCCACATGAAGTCAAAACGAACACGAAACTCTAATATTTTCCAGAATGTTTGTCGTAAAGACGGAGACGTAAACGCTGCAAAATGTATGCCAGGCCTGTAAGTGGCGCTGTGGTGCCAAAGCAAAAATAGGCGAAAACAGGCAACGAAATGTTGGCCATGCGCAGTAATATTTATACAACAACCAAACCGGAAAACCGGAAAATGGCCCTGCGGGTCCATTTTCGTGGCTCAGTCAAATTGAGGTGATGAACTATGTCGTCTATATTGCTCTGTTCTTCCTGGAGATATTCCAGAAGAAGAAGATTCTGTTGTAAGCCTGACAGCAGGGTGAGTAGCATGAGCAGCAACCATTCAACACAGTACGGCGCCATTGTTGTTGTGATACTGTGTCGCGCATGCGTGTTCAGAGGCGACGCTATGACGCATGCGTGTAAAAAAAAAAATGCGGTCAGACCTTAAAGATAGAAACGCGAAAACGGCGTTTCAAAATCTTCCCACTCTGAAGGCTTAATAAAAAAGAGATTGTTTACAGACCCCCGAAACGCCGGCTTCGTATGGATGAGAGGCTGGTTTGGTGAAAAATTTGTGCGTTTAGGCCAGGGTTTGACTTCATGTGGACGGGGCCTGAGTTGCTTCCCAGTTAAAGCTCACCAGAATAAAATAAATGGTAATTACCAAGTCTTTATCATGCATATAGTTTGGCAAAGAGGGAATTTAACTATAAGATTCAGGTTTATTAGGGCAGGTCTTAAAAGTGCACGATACTAGTTCATGAGGATTGGAGATGATCACACCTGATCTAGATCACCCATTTGCACCCTTCTGTATCGAAGAAGACTAAGAATACTCACCTATATACCTTCAACACCCTCATTGTGCACAAGGAGCAATTTTTCATAATATTTGTCAGGAACGTGCACCCTTGGCTACATTTCTGTGAGGGGTTTCTGTTTAAAAGGCATTGCAAATTCAACCCACATTACAGTATTAGATTGCCTCTTCTAAAAAGGAAAAAAGAAAACATACTTTATTTTCCTTTCACTTCACAACTATGTGCCACTTTTGGTCTATCACATAAAAATCCCTGTAAAATACACTGAGGTTTAAGAGGGTAATATCCAAGAAAAGTGAAAATGTTCAAGGCATAGGAATAATGATGTGGTGTTTGCTCTTCAAACAATGACTCCACAGCAGAAACAGTGTGAGGGTTTTTCCCCTTAACTGATCTGATTCGAAACTCCAGTATAAACAAAAGCTTTACACACAGCTGGCTATAAGCTATCAGGCATCACTCTCCACAGTTCCCTGTCCAACTTTTGCCTTGTTTTCACCTCACTGTCTTTCTACTACATCAAGCTCATCTTGCTATGTACACGCCATCTCCCACTAACCCTCACCTTGGCTGCCATCATTACGGGTGGTGCTGTTCTCTCACCTGTCAGCTCCACTCCACCATGGATCAGTAGAGCTTCAGGCAGACTGAGCAGACCCCTGTCACGAATGTTGACCCTCTCCCCTTGCTTTGGCTCTGCTGCGTTGCCCCTCACTGCTCTTAGAGCCCCCCCCTTTCACTGCCCCAGCCTTCAGGCTCACACAGCTGACGTCCAAGCATCCGGCCTACTTCCCCCACGCTCTTAAAGCAGTTCAGCTCTCAGCACTGTCTCCAGACCTAGCCCCCGGCCTTATCCCCCCAGTTCCTGTGCCTTTCTTGCCCCCAGCATGGATCGACCTATCCTCAGGCAAGGTGTGGCGCCATGTGGGCCTGCTTGTCCAGAACACAGGTTATCAGCTCTGATCCCCACAATAGACTTCTAGCTGAATTTGCTGCCCTGAGGGGGTGAGGTGATGGAGAAACTAAGAAGTGAGAGTCTGAACACAGGAGGCAAGTGATGAGTGAGAAGAGGCAGAGAGAATAGAGGAAGTAGGAATGGGGTGAAGATTTGCCTGAAGGCAGGGACGAGGCCATGAGTACTCCTCAAAAACTAGCAGGCAGTTGGAGACCACCACAGGCATTTCTACAGAGGAGGAACATGGGGGCTTTCAGCTGGTGTCAGACACTAAGCACCATTCCTTCTCTTCTCAGCTTACCTGCTCTGATGACACGCTTGCTAGACATCCTGTATAAAATTCAATTCAAACACAAGGGCTATTTCTGGATTCTCTTATTTACTCTTGTTTTCTTTCTCTGCTATTTCTTATTTTTCCTTTCAAATTATTTTATTATGGCCTCTTAATCACTCTTTTTGATGATTTTGTGTTTATATCATTTGTTTATCCAGTCACTCTAAATTACACTGAATCGCTCTGAATATGTGAGTCCATGCTTTTCCCAGTCTAACGGATTTCATATCCATTCCTGGGCATGAGGTGCAAAACCCAAACCATATGCCACCAATTGGTGCAAATTACCCCAGATCCAGATTATCAGTAGTAAAAAAAAAACCTGTTTGAGTTTAAAGCGTCATTAATCCTCCAGCCGTTTTTGTTTTGCGAGGAGCTTGCCAACGGCTCATTGAGGCTCCGTTTGTTATCGTGGTTGCAGACATTGTAATCAGGCCTCAATAATCACACTTCCAGAAGCAGAATGTGCCTGGGGCCTACGCCAAGAGACTCTAATGCGGGGCGCCACGGGCAGCTTGCCTGCAGACACACAGGGGCTGGCAGATGGAAGTTGCCATTAAACACTGAAAATCAGAGGACACAATCACTGAGCAATATGTTGCTTGTGAATGGAAAGGAAAAATATGTGGAGGCTTACTCTGAATTTAGAGTTATTTAAATAAATCCCAGGGATTCTTGATCATTGAAAAAATTATTATATAAGGTTTTTTTGTGTGAAAGACATGCTAGATCCTGTTCTTTTTTCTACATTCTAATCCCTTGAAATATCCTTTGATCAGACAAATGCAGACACAGATTTAACAGAATTTACCTACGAGTGACTTCCAACAAAACCTGACCCAATAATTAGTGACTGGGAGGGTTTTTGTCCTATAAAATACTAGTCCCATACACCAAAGCTAACAAAGAAGACACACACACACACACACACACACACACACATATATATATATATATATATATATATATATATATATATATATATATATATATATATATATATATATATATATATATATATATATATATAGATCGATAAATATATATAGAGAGAGAGAGTAGTGTAGACTTTCTTACTGTATATACTTACTTTTTTCTGAAGGGGCATATACTCTTGCTTTTGCAGGCTGTAGATAAATTTGCTTTATTAGGAATGAAGTCAAAGATTCCTCGTTGGTCGGTAAAGCTGGCCGACGATCAGAGTAAGGATTTTGTTGGCACGGTTTAAACCTTCTCATTCGTTTGTTTTGTCCGGAAGTGTATTCCTTCTGTTTTGTCTGTTGTCCTCTGTCTCTCATATCCTCTCCCTGTGTTTCAGGACTTCAGGTTCCCTAAGTCTTGGAACATGAGGACTGAACAAGTGTTTCCTGTTTCACATCCTGACTCTTTGCCAGAAAAGCTCTGCCAACATGGCCTAAATCACAATGAGATTCCTGTTATATCTGCGTATGCCTTTGGTGGGTTGCTACAGTGAACAAACAGAAAGGACATGTCAGTCACTGGGCAGGATCAAAGAAGAAAAACTGCTGGATGACTCCTAAGTGAACCTGGCTTTGTGCACGCAACAGACTCATCTACTGTACCAGACTGCACAGTCAGCACTTTTAAATCAGACTTTCAATTTTAAAATATGCATCTTTTTTACTGTAAACTCTTCCCTGGAGAGCAGCCGGGTTTTTTGTGCTTCCTTGTGTCCTTTTGTCTCTGAATCATAAAACTCCCAGGCAAGAGCTGGCAAGGATGCTGGCAAAAAAACATGGCAACAAAGAGGATATCCAGATACCAGCTAACAAACACAGTATATATAGTCCAGTCAGTTAGGTCAGATGACAGCATGTCTGGGTTAACAGATCTGCCTTTTGTATCCTCAACAACTGCCTTTCAGAATATCTGTTGTTGTTTCCCTCTTCAATTTCAGAAAATTTTAATTCAAACAACAATCACTGACTGTTATTGTGTTTAACTCTGCATTTTCACCACTTCTTTATACTCCACAATGTAGTCTGCTTCCTGATCTCATTTGCTTGATTCAATTCGTTCCAGCACAGTAAATATGACACATGACTAATTCAGCTCTTTGTGAAGGAAAACAATGACCGCAAACCTCATTTTATCAGATCTATTTCTTGCAACCTGCAAGTCTTTCTAATTTTTGTTTCACCATTTAAACAATATTGCAAAGTTGTTTGTTTCACATGTTTAGATGTGAAACTATAGTGACAGCCAGCTGTGGGAAAGGGGCAAAGAAAAACCACCTCTCACAATTAAATATCCTGTCTTAAGTGTTTTCAGGGAGTTTGTGTAAATAGAGCTCAGTCAGTACAGCAGTAAAAAACCATTTCCTCCCGCCGGCGCAGAAGTGCTCTGATGAACATAAAGCGGAACTGTATCATATGCATCATTCCCTGGGAATGGTGATTGGCTTTTGTGTGTTTCTTTCCACTGAGCGTTGAAGTCTATTCTTGGGAAATGTCCAACTTTTACCAAGCCTTTAAATAGATTTACTATGAGTGATCTGAAGTGAACGGTGATATCCTCTTTAAACTTAAATCTCTAGAGGAAAAAAACCCATCTTGGTCACTTGTGTTTAATTTTGTGGAACACAAGAGAATTTATGACTAATCTGTATAAGTCTACCTTATTATTAACATAAATCACCCAAAAACCACATAACAGAGACATAAATGATCTTAACCATTTCATTTAATCTAATTAAACTGAACAGGCATTAAAAGCCATCGTTTCTGTCTCTTTTTTCACAAGTGCCGATTAGATATGAGCCATGCTAGATCTCCTCAGTGTTAGACACATACTGCGTACAGTATTGCAGAGTTAATGGGACAGATAATTGATAGTGAACCATAGGAGGTTAATAATAGATGCTTAATTGACTCCTATCAATTTGTTAGATTGAACATCTCTGTCTGAGGATGTCTTTCTTTTTCCCAGCTATGACTAATTCTTTTAATGGTCCACATGTTTGGGATATGCAGACAGTATGTACAGTTAGTCACAGTATGAACATTAATGTTGACTTAACATTTTTGTTGTGAAATGTATCACTATAAACATCCTAAGACAGATTCAAATTTCAGTTTGAAATACATTTTGTTAAAAGGAAATCATTTGAACTCTGGTTTATAATGATATTCAGATTTTAGGTGGACACTATCCCAGAACAGGGGATTTTTTTCCCCAGTTGGCAAAATGTAGAACTTTAATGTGACTTAGCAGATATACAATATCATGATTATGTAAAACACAAGCAATTATTGGTCTCTTCTGATTTTTCGATTAATTCATCATGTGCACTGTGACATGGGGCATGACTTTTTACATGAAAAAAGATCATTTGGCATGGCTTGTTTCATTTAAAGTATTTAAAGAGAATTAAGTGTACCACGTACTTTTTTTTATGTCTGTTTTATATCTGACAACTATATTTCCAATCATTTTAGTCTCCATACCCCGAAATTCTTATAGGGTCACAAGGGGTTCTGTGACTATCGCTTCATGTGTTAAGGTGAGTTCACCAGTCCATCACAGGAGAGTAAGCACAAACCACAGACTCCTAAGGGTAACTTAAAAATTCTCCTTCTGACATTCACTTGGGCCTGTTGATAAAATAGATGGAGCTTAGCTATGACAGCGGAGAAGGGGATGGAGGTGTGTTGAATCGGGATCATCTGAGTCAAAATTAGACATAGGGCAACCACTGCTTGCACTTGGCTGGGTGGCCAACTGAGTCTTCGATTTGAAGAGTTTTTAAGATGAACTCTGGATGCTGACTGGGCTACATGGATAGGTGGATCAAAGCTGATTGGTTTGCGTCAGAGGCAGTACAGAAATATTTCGGACCAACGAAATGCAGTGACTTGTATAACGTCAATGCGTCAACCAGATACGGAAGGCTGAAGCAAAAAAAAAAAAAAAAACTGTGCTGGTTTCAACTTCAATACCCAATATTTGTTTTTGAAAAATTATGGTGCACATTCCTCCCGTCTAGATTTGGTAAGAGTTATCAGTTAACTCCGTGAAACAACCCAATAGTGATACATTTGATGTAGTGATTATTTAAAAATTTTACATCTGAGACAGGTACCCAATCAGCTTGAAAATTGAACTGAATGTCCCTTTTGCAAACATTTTCTACAGGAGGTTTCCCAGATTGATACCCTGTATAATTCAAATGTTCAGTAAGTTCAAACCCAGTACCCAACAGATTATTTTCCCTTTTAGAGTATGAAATTGTACATCAATAACAAGGAAGTAAAAGTTTATTTTGTCTGACGCCACTAAGACTCATTGCTGAGAAAAAAAATGGTGACAATTGCAGGTCCGCTACTGTCCATAGGCCCTCAAGGCCTATCCTGAGTCTCTGGAAGACCTTCTTTGTTTATAGATATCAGTTTCATTGTTTCCCTCCGAAACAATTCCTCGAGTAGGCCAAGAGGAAACCCATCCTGTCTGCGTGTCACATTCCTGTTCACGCAAACACTAGCAAGAGGTTACCCAACAATAATCCATACAAGCACTACACAAACTTAAGAAGACATTAAAGGGAAGAAAAAAGTGCTATTCAAAAAAAATAATAGTGATGCATTTCAGATGAGAAAATTTGACCTGTGGGAAAAGTCATTTTACACATTTGTTGAATCAATTAAAAAGTGATTACTCTGTTTCTCTCGCTTCATCACCCTTCCTGACTCTGGGCATTTTATGCTCCTCGGGCTCATCGACTCATAATCTGAATGGATGTAAATAGATTGCATTGGAACATAGGATTTGCAGCATGCAATGCATCACTCAGAGAGCTAGACCAAATTGGGAGCAGACTGATAGATGAACCTTGGTGAAGATATGTGGCCAAGTGAAGAAGGGAAGCTGGTGGAAGGTTGGGAATATTAATCATAGCAATTATTGAAAGTGTTTTTCACTGACATCATCTTGTGGACTCATATATCAATCGGGAGCAGCAGTCTTATGACTTAGTGACACAGCCTAAGTGGAGGACACTGAGCAGTAAAAATTAGCAAGTTATATTGAGTGAAAAATGGAGCCATCAGACGGCCATAAGATGCCAGAGTTTGTTATTCTAAAGTCATGATTTTGACAAAGACATATTTTCCCATTTTTTTTTTTTTTTTTTTTTGTCTTTCCTGTTTTTTTATAAATGTAACAATGAATTATTTAGTCAGTTGGTTGGTCATATCTTTTGTTGTGTCAGAATGAAATGCATGGCACATGGATTTTTTGCTCCAAAAAAATAAAAGACAAATTTTAGTTTAAAAGACAAATTTTAGTTTACAAGTCTGCACTACTTTGTTTTGGTTCAGTCACATTAACACCAAACATTATTTACTTTTGATGAATTAAAGTTACGAATATACTTATTTATACTAGTTTTACATTATATTTATAATCTTATTCTTTGTTTAATTGCCAATTAGTGTCAAACTTAATTAAAAGTTGGATAAATTATAATGAGTCTTTTTTATTTTGATTTCATCTTATAAAGGACCATAAAACCTTGTTAGCATCAAGTTTAGATGTATGAATGCTTTTTCAGGGGACAGAGAATCTAATCAGGTGGCATCTGAAAGGGAACTGGTTGAAATGGATTTTATTTAGGGGTATAAGATTGAGAGAGCTAAATGTAAACTAATGCTAAATGTTTTTAACTTTTCTTTGTTAAAAAACTTAAATCATGAAGAATTTCTCTTTCACTTCACACTGCTTTGTTTAAGTATAGCACATAAAATCCCAATAAAACAGACCAAAGCTGCCTTTATAATGGATAGATCATACAGTTCAAAGGGGATGAGTAATTTGGCAAGCAGCTATGTTTTGGCCCACTGTGCAAGTATCGTTGCTTGGAGAAAAAGTGGTCCACAAACAAAGAACAGCTGAACAGGAAGGACAAGAAGTGCAGATATAAATTGGTTGTGTTGAAAAATCACACAAGAGCAATGGTAAGGAATGCTAAAAGGAGTGTTAGTGTTCTCTTTGTTCTGCAGCAGAAACATATCCAAGAACTGTGTTCTCAAAGCCAAAATGAACTTCCTTAAGTGGAGTGACTCTTCTGTGGACATTGCTGAACCCATAATTCTTACAGCAACTCATGCTCTGATGTAAGACATTCCTATTAACATTTTTCACTCTTTCCTCTGTATGCTCTTGCTTTATTTAGCTATTCTTCATTCCTAAGTCAAAATATGTCTCCCCAACAGGATGTAAATCTTAGAAAAATTTCTCTTATATTTCATCGTTGTGATTCTCTCTTTAAAACTATACCTTTGCCAATGCTATAAAAAGGTTGTTTGTGTGCATTGAAGAACTTTTGCAGAACTAAATGTGAACACCATGGTTCTATCTGCTGTGAAAAGGTCATACTTGTTTTGACCTGACATTTATTTATACACTGACCCGCTCTTTCCTCATGGTCTGTATAATCCCGTATGGTACTCCTTCCCTCCCTAAATTTAAGATGTTGTAAACACACTCTGGCCTTTCCCTCCTTGGAAACTCTCAGGAACATCAGAGGGGTCCCTGGATCTCTTACGTCTCTTGGCTGCATCATTCCTCTGGGCAGTCACCCAATTGGCTGCGAGTCTGCTGCCCTGACCCTGAACCTTGATGGGGAGAGAGGTTAGCCAAGGGCCAGCACCAAGGCTGAGATTGGGTGTGGTGGTAGAGGTCAGAATGGTGGAGGCTTGCGGGGGGAAGACAGCTATTAAACACAACAGAGGAAGGCATATCAGGATGTGTCTTTTGTAGCTGGCTGGTACTTTAAGGTATCTGACGTCACTCCCATGCATGAGAGACAGGAGGTCCAGCCAACAGATGAATCCTGTAAGGGTTGAAGGAGTTGGATCAGGGTCATCAAAAGGTCAGGAAAAGTTTACACTGCAAAAAATATAAATCTCAATAAGTTATTTTTTCTTAAAATAAGTGTGTTTTTCCTTGATTTGAGGAGGTAAGTAAGACACTTTGCCAATGGAACAAGACAATTTCCTTTTAAAATAAGAAAAAACTATTTTATCGTCTTATTTCAAGTAAATATTATCTAACTATCTTATTTTAAGAGTGAAAATACTCATTCCATTGGCAAATCATCTTATTTACCTGCTCAAATTAAGGCTAAATATACTTAATTTAAGCCATTTTTTACTTATTTCTGGATTGTTTTTGCAGTGTAGAGAAAGGTTATGGTTTTTCTAATTTCTCTAAATTTTACATTAGGACTGTTTTTTCCACTGTAGCTTTACCATTCTCCCAACGTCTCCAAGACATCTCCAAGATCTTGATGAGGCAAAGATCTAAATATCTAAGATATACATTCTGTTTTTGGGTTCATTTTTACCAGACAGTCATGGGTGACTGCAGTTAAAAGGATAAGGTTGTTGTTTTTTTTAAGCTGAATGTAAAGTGAAATATAGAAAAGAATAATAAGCAATAGTTTTCAACCCAGTGAGTTTGTTCAGGGCTGGATCCCGAAGAAGGTGAACTTAAACTCAAAAAGTTTAAAGTCAACAGATATCAGGTTTCATTGGCATAATGCTGCCACACATTGTGTTTTGCTTAGAGGCTGCATGCTTGAGCACAATTGGTACCTTGTTTTGCCTCTTTGCTGTGTTCTCTACAAATATGACTTCACAGGGTTCTCTAACAGCATTGGCTTTGTTTCCTGCAAGGGTCTGATTTGTGGAGAAGCAGTTTTTCTGCTGGTTCCTTGACTTGAGCTGAGGATCTATGGGCTGCTTCCCTAAATAATTCTCTTCTTGCCTGGCCTATCATTTTAGGTGTGTAGCTATGTCTTCAGTTAGCAGTTATTGCCATATTTTTTGCGCTGATAATGAATAATATGGAGCTTTAATAATGTTTCAACATCTGGGATGTAGTTGTATAAACTGATACTTGGTCATTTTTATCCACAACTTTTTGTTATGTCAACTTTTCTGATATGTTCCTTTATCCTCATAAATCTATTTTCTGGATATGGTTGTCAGAGAAATCTTCAAGGCTTCCCCTGTGCAGCTAAATGTACACTTGATACATAACTTTCTTCCCACATCACATAATTCATTAAATGTATTGAATACAATGCATTAATCATGTTATATGTATATGTTTATTAAAAAGGCAAAGAGTGATAATTGTTTTGCAAGACACTGTGCACATAATAACATGCATTATTACAAAGAAATCTTAAGTTGAGGCACCATGATCATTGTACCCTCCATATGACCCCATGTCTCCAGCAGACACCTTCTACCTTCTAACCCTCCAGCCATCCAGCCTCTCTACTTTGGCTTTCCTTGTTTCATTTTCATTACAGCCCTCCTGTGGGGACTTGAACTTGCTGCCCTGTCTGAACTGAGGTGACAGCTCAGTAAATCACAACCTTTTAGTGGTCCTTTTTTATACACTTTAATCACTAGACTCCAGTTACCAGGAATATTAAGCCCAGTATGTGGAATTCTCCTCATAAAAGAAAAGAAGCGGACCACTGGTGTGCTTCCCATGGCAGAATCACTGCTAGAATTCATCTTGTTTCTGCTGAGATGGAAGGTTTTGGTGGCGGTAGTGGGGTAGTAGAAAGGTTGTTGGGAAGTGGGGGGTTAGTTGACTCCAGAGTGGAGACAATCAATCGCTCAGCAGCAACAAGTTTTAGGCAATAAAGTTGAGGTCATCTCCCATCTAGGTGACAGTTCTCATCCTGGGATGCATGTTTTGATGATGGTAGGAGACCTTGGATTTTGTTTGTTATTTATGGTTAGTCACAGCTTCAGGAATGGTTCAGAATGATTGGAGGCTACATTTCATACAAAACCTGTCACAGCTTGAAAGTGCATGCACTCTGGCATGGGAGAGCAGGAAAACAGGAGGAAATAAAGCCAATTTAATGCATATTCAGACCCCTGAACATTTTTCCCATGATACAACCACAAACATTTACATAGTTTGTTTAGAATGTAGTGTATGTAATTCACCATCATAGTGTAGTGCATTATTGTCAGGGCTTATTCACGTCTTTCATCCATTCAAGGTCAAAACCTAAATTCAAAAGGAAATTTGTGGTAACACTTGAATGAATGTTGATATATGGGTTCTGAGCAGTATAATTTACCTTGAGCTATTTAGCAAACAACAATTAGAAGATGTTATAGCCTTTAGATCTACAAAGCTGGTACAGATATAAGCCACAAGAAATGTTGCTCTGTCTGCAGGGAAAGTAGGCTTTACAAATGTTTATAAAGAGTTGAAAACTAATGTTAGCCATGCTTTTCAGATGAATGTGTCTAAAGTGTTTTTAGAAAGTTAGAGCAATTTTCCTCTTTAGAAATATGCACTGCCCTTTGTTGGTATAAATAAAATCAAATAAAATTGTGGTATAAGGTGACAACATAAAAAAGTATCATATGAAACTTTTACCAGAAACCGTAGTGATCTAAATAACAGAGAGTTTATTTTCATCAACTTTTGCAAATTAATCTAATACTAAATAAGACAGACCTAAATTTAGACAGATTGTTTTTCAATGGAATAGTCTTTTGTCTTGATATTAAATACCTTCCTTGATCAGTCACCCTTCTCTGTCTTCTTTCCCTCGTCTTCTTTTCCTTTTATTTCATCCCCAACTCATCATTAATCCATATCCTCCCTGCGGAAGCCCACTTTGTGCAGCAGTGTGGGTATTTAGAACCTGTGTTGACATTGGATGGCGTGTTAGATAAATATCCCAAACTGAAAACCACAAGACAAATGGCAGACCTGGAATCTCTGTGTTCTGGCAGTGTGTTTGCCGGTGCGGCTCAGCTGTGGCCAACACTCCAGCAATGATGATGTCTAGTATTTAAATCAATGACAAAAATATGGCAGCAATGGAAAAAGGGCCAAATAGGGTATCCTTCAGGTTGCACTTCAAATATGCACAAAAATAGCCTAGTTTTAAGGTTATGTCACGAAATAAAGCAAAGAAAAGGAAAAAAAACATCCAGGAACAATATGGTAATGGCTTTAATCATTGGAGCCCATGACAACATGTGAAGTAGAGGTACACAGAAAGCCCTCACAAGCAGACCACATGACCTTGACAAGCTACCTACACACACTCAACACGAAACCACATGTATATACGCATACACATACAGAGATACGGGCCCCGCTCTGACAACCACCAAGCTGCCTTGGCATTGGACGGACTGGAGCGGTCCAAGAAAAGCAAAGCAGACCCACGAGAGAGCTGGGGCTTTTGTGTTTGTGGAGTGTCACACTTCATCACGAGGGAAACCCATAACAGGCCCGGGAAGATCTTTGAAGCTCTGGGAGGGGTGTGTGGGAATCGCCTCTGTGGCTACCTCTGATGTCAGCTTCAATATTCTGATTGCAGGCCATTTCCTGGATTACGATTGTGTTTGTCGGCTGAAAGGGAAACTGTCAGGGGGATTGTATATCAGGGAGCAGACGAGCTAATCACCAAATCCCACCAGACAATTTAAAGATAATAAACTATTTCCTCAACACTTGACTCTGAGATGTCATTGTTTGTGTTTTCTATTGGTATCCATGTAAAATTAAGCGCGGATGCATTATTTTCTATCTTGAACTAATATATTTTTTAAATGTTCATATTTTATGTTAAGGCTGACGAAAATATAATGAACAGTCCGGTAGAGGTGTGGTTTCTGTTGAGGATATATTTAATTTTAATTTGGATATACTTACATGTACTATATATACAAAGAGTTTCGATTTCTAGGAGGAGAATATCTTCGTAAACACTTCTCAAAAGCTATTTTGGACAGCAAGGTCAGGTGAAAGCAGTGCGTGCAGTTTGCTTTGGCTCCTTGGTAGGCTAATTGGACGAATGGTGGCGCACTGTAATGGACCACATCCTTTTGGCTGGAACTTCACAAGCTTCAACCACTAAAGCTCTGATTTGCTTCTATGAGGCTGGAAGCAGGCAAAGCCAACCTAATCAGAGGGAATTATTCAGGAAAATGCATTTCTACTTTAGACTATAAGTGATGGCTGGCTTATGGAAAGTTTCCATTTCCAGTGAATCAGATGAGAAAGTAGTGATTTCCTTTAGGTTTATTTTGATTTCCTACTTAAGGCTAAAATTCTCCATTAAACTCTTTAAAAAATCAATGTTTGTTTTATAGAAGCAGAAATAAAATAAGGAATTAAATTTTCCTGGCCCTTAGAGTACTCTTCCTTCCACCCCTACCCCACTGATGCTTTTACAATATATTTATTTTCCTTCTGCTGGATCCCTGACAGTACGATTTATTCCTACATATCCTGGCCATCAACAAACAGATCTGATGATTGTTTGGCTTCTCTTATCCTTCATAACAAATATAAAAAAAGAAAAGCATACATATACCTTTACAGAGCGACTGTACAGGAAGAATGTGTTATGATCTTGGCAATGATGCCTGGTCTGATTACTCAATTCACACACCAGCTTAGCTTCACCCAGTTCTTATTACCCGTTTATCTGATCCACCTGCCTTGGTCTCTATTTAACCAGCCTTCCGACCAGTCATCAGTGCAATATGACTTTGAGCCATTGTTGAGACTTTTTTTTAGCGTTCCTGTGTTTTCATTACCTGATCCTGACCTGTTCTGCCTCTCTGCTTGTCTGTGTACCATACCTGGACCTGTGACCCAACTTCGTGGATTCTCCCTCAGCACCTCAGTGGATCTCTGACCTCCTGGCTTTGACAATCGAGTATGTCACTGGCATCGGCTTTGGCTTTGCCCTCTGAATTATTCTGCCTACCTTCGTCTGCTCGGTCCTGATTTCCTGCCTGTCCTGCTACCTCCAAGACATCAGTGTCTGGGAATCTCTGTTCGGCGACTGCCCCACCTCGTTGGCAGCTGGGCAGCAGGAGTTGACCTCGCCCTCTGGATTCGGAATGAACTATAAGACCAGGTTAGTAACTCACAAGTTCGTCATCATCCAATTCCAGAAAGACTTGGTCACTAACCTGCTGTCTCTTCCCGTAGAGGTTCCTGCCTTAGACGCCCACGCCTCACATTCCGATTCAGTTTTCAAAAAACATTTTGAGAAATATAACTGTTTTCTCCGCTTTGAATACGGGATCCTTCTGTTCTGAGTTTGACGGAAAGGTGTTATAAGTAACCAGAATATAAATATGCCAAAGATGTTTCCTCAAACCAAAATGCATAATTTACCATGTAGTTGTTAGCTTTGCTTAATGCTCATAGCTAGACCTGCTCCATCTACAGAGTTTCTGAAAAGTTAGTTGACACAGCAGATAGATTCTGGGACATAGACTGGGACATAGGAGGACAGTGACCCTAAATGTAAACAGCCCGAGGTTCATGGAAAGGTTTAGGTCAAAGCATATTAGTGTCTTTGATACATTAAAATTATGTTTTACCATTAACCATTGTTGGGTCTGACAATGGTTAATGTTCAAGATGTGCATCTGTTAAGACCGGAATTCATCTCCATAAACCATTGCCTTAGATATGGAAATCTGGTAAAGTCTCAGCATCCTCAATAAAATACATTAATGGTTGCTACATTTTGTAGTGAATTCTAACCAGACAGTATTTCTGAATTTGATTGGTTTTGGGTTAAAATCCAAGTAGCTGGTTACAAAGTGATAATGAATCTTTAAAAGTTCTTGAAAAGTGTGTTCTTATAAATTCTTATATATAATCCTTTATCTTTTTATTTGTTAAGAAATTAGAAAAACATCAGCAAGTTCTTTGGTTAAACTGCTGCCAAATATATATACTGTCAATCAGATCAGAAGTGCATGAAAATAAAAGCAGCACTCATTCAGTGTCACTTTTAAAATTATTCTCTGAGGAAATAGGCAATTTCTTTGCAAATGCAATCTGAATATCAGACAAAACTTTCAGTAAATCATCTAATGGCTTTTACAAAACAGCAGCAGCTCATGAGGTAAAACATTTTTCTTGTATATTTTTTGTTTTCTTTTGTTTAAAAGCCAACTGGAAGAGCTGCACATTTTCAATGGGCAATTTAAAAAGAGCCAGAAAAAGCCGTCCCTCGGTTACTATTTGCAGACTGGGGCTGTTGTTAAGGACGGTGTCATGATCAAACACAATTTGGATCAAACCCGACCTTATTTCACATTCTCTCACATTTGCAATCAAGGACCGATTAGCCTCAGACATTAATGAGCCTACTAATCCATTTGGGCCCTCATGATAACAGTTAATTGTCTGTAAAAATGTGTACAGATCCCCGTTTGGGTTGTTTACTAACTGATTTGGATGTGGTTGGGCCCTAAAGAGGTATCATTATGCTGATAGTTCTTTGGAAAATGAGCCCCTGATGGAGAAAACACCAGAGTGAAGTGGAGTTAAGAATACTCAGCGCTGCGTTCTGCTATCACTCACTTGGGTGCAAATATATCACAGCTTCACCATAACATTTGGCTGTCATCATTCAGCTTCTTTTATACTTAAAGTGAGTTTTCTGTTCTGCCTCTTCAGATGAAGTACTATGAACATTCTAAATAAGAGAAGAATGGACAACCAGATGTTTCTGAGCAGTCGATTTAAGATTATCCATACTCTTTGCCACCTGCTTTATGTTTGTGCCCTCTTAGTTGTTGTTTATTTGTTCATTTTACTTGCCAAGCCATTTCAATAAAGTAAGAACAGAAGTTGTAAAATTGCTTGACTTATCATATCAAGTTCTCCCCTAAAACAGTTCCTGATGTGTTGCTAAATGAGGACCAGTCATCAGCATGACTAAGTTACATGACTGGCCTTTTTTTCACAAACCCAAAGAGGCAATCTAGCCCTACTGTCTTTGAATCAGGTTCTGGATTATGCCAAAAATACTCCAAAAAGTAAAAAAAAAAAAAAAACTCTGGGTTCAAAAGAACTACATTTAGATTATTTAATATCCCAGTCCTGAGTCAAATAAGAACTGAGCAAGCCAATGATGGTTTTAACTAGTGTTGCGCCGATGCCATTTTTTGGCCCCGATACTGATAGCCGATACCTGGCTGTGCAGTATCGGCCGATAACGATACCATAATAATGTAAAATAATTGCCATCCTGGCGTTATCAAGCTGCTGCCTACCTTTGTGAAGCAGGAAAAATCTAATACAAAGTGAATCCAGTAGAACTTTTTATTGCTTACCAGGAGTGGGTGACAATAGTTGAATAAACTTATGGCTCTCAAAATGGTATCGGTGCCCTATTTGTTGGTACTCGCCGATACCGATACCACCATTTTAGGGCAGTATCGGGGCCCCGTCCGATACTGGTATCGGTATCGGTGCAACACTAGTTTTAACCCAGCATACTTGATTTCTAAGTTTGTGTAAAAAGAATAATGTCTAATGGTACGACCTCACAGAAAGATGTTTATTTGCAAAAACATTACAGAAGAATAAACTAAGAAGCAACACACAAAATAATTAATTAGTAAGGAGACACCTAAGAGCAAACAATGGGGACTATGAAGAAAACACCTAAGAATCACACTAATAAAACAACAGCCCAAAAACCTAATTGACCCAATGAAAGTCCAGACATTTATTCAGATCAAATTCTGTGGTAAGTTTAAAAAAATACCATTCCAAACTTTAGCAAAGATTCAGCTTTTTTAATAGAAGAGCTGGTTAATTTTAAATGTTGTTTTTTTTACATTTGGGATTTTCTTTTAAATATCAGCTCAAATACAGCAAAAGGCGAGGCCTTGAAGGAGAAATCTGGAAAACGACAGAAAAACCACAAAAAATATACAGTATTCAACCTGTCCAGTCAATGAAGTATTTGTATTTTTTTTTTTTATAGATTCTTACTCTTGTAGAATCCCTGCTGTTCAATACAAGTTTACAGTAAATATAACATTAAATTACTTTGCTGCTCTTATTTTAGATTTTTTTTTTTTTGTAAATGCTACTTGTTAAAGGTTAGCTCTGTGTCTACACCACGAAGCTTTCTCTCTCTCAGGTTTTTTTCCCCTAAAAAGAGATCAATTGGGACAAACTCTTTAAATAACATTTATTAACTTATATGTATTAAATAACCATGAGACATGAAAACAGATTTTGATAGAAATTGTAATCATATTCAGATCAGAGAAGTTGCTTAGAGTTACAGAAGGCAGCTGCTTACCAACCTGGCTCACTTCTCGAGAAGTGGCCTCAATTAACAATTAAAGAAACATTTTATACAACTCCAGTTTGCCACATTATCACATTTTACATCAAACATGTTTGCAGATTAGTAGACATCCATGGCTCCAGCCTTGTCAAAATATTACACTTTGTTTTTAGCTGAAGGACGCCGCTCTCATTTCATTCCCGAATCTTTATATAGCCGGACCGAGGAACTGGCCTAATTAGATAAACTCCTGGGGAAAACATCAGTTCTGGCATGCAACAGGCAGCTAATATTAACATGTAATAAGCTCACACATAATCAATGATAATTATCCTAACTTAATAGAGACATTGTTTTATTTATGTATTTATTTTTCTCTTTGCAACTAACTGCTGATCGCAGTTATTGTGTTTAGGATATCAAATCCATGATGCACCAGGACCTATTTACTTTTTTTGTCACTTTCTTGAACAGACCACCATAACACATGTGAGTTTGTATTCTGGCCACTCAGCCTGCAACCTTGGCTGGCCTGTTCTGACACTCAATTTATTGTCTTGTGATTTGAGGCTTTCGTTTCTCATTACACCCAAAGTTTTTGTGTCCTTGTGTGGCAAAAATTAGCTTGTGTCTCCGTGTAAATCACCTGTCATATGTACATGCTCCTTTAAGGAAAGGCCAAGGGTGTCATTTGATTCCCGCTGCCTTGCTTTCATATTTATGCGTATCATATTCACATCCGCTGGCCGTGTCTCAGCTGAGCTATCCATCAACACTTTTTATCCCCATCGCACAAACAATGTGGACATAAAACCTTCCTTTACGTCAGCAGAAAATTCTGCTACAAATAAAGCGTGAACAACACACCTCTTTATTTGTCTGGGTAATAAATAAAATGAATTAAAAGCGATAAGTGACACAATTTGCATTAGTCAAATACCTCAGGCTTGGGCATAATGGGCATTACCTGTGGGACAAGGATGTTATGTAAAGTATAACTCAAAAAGCTGAGGACATAGATGATACAATAAACGAGTTCAGAACACTGAAGGACAACCAGACCCAGGGGGACATGTCCTGCTTTCCCAGGACAGGGCTATTTTTCAAACTAAATTGTCAAAAGAAGATTTTGAAAACTGTATTACTCATTGCATTGAAAGAAATTTGTAACTGAGGTGAAATAACATATTTATTTGCAGTCATTTGTTGACATGATGAATCAGATGCACCCTTTTTCACCTGCAACACTGCATCAATGTAAATTACATGTCAGATGGTTATTTCTTTATCAAATAAAGCAAGGAAATTGTATTGTAAGCTATTAATATCTTTTCTTTAACTGCAAAGTAGGTAAAAGCATAAAAAGATTAAAGAATTTACCGTGCATTTACTGATAGGTAAAAAATTTAACTGATAAAAATGGCAATAGGCCTTATACATTTTAGAGTGCAATACATTGCATTTTTTTTTTTTCGATTAAAATGTTCCAATATAAATGTTTTTTAATCCTCAAACATGATAACCTGAGTATATGCAGAAGCAGTTTTAAAATTAGTTTTATCTATAAAAAGGAAAACCTATATAATCCAGGAATGCCTTTTGAAAACATACAGTAATTGACCCCTTGGTAAATCCTGATTGTAAAACATCACAGATCTTGAAAACAACATAAAACATAAATTCCTTATCTTAATAAATAATGAATAAACATAAATAGATAATAAACAACAGCACTGAGATCTATTAGTTTGGAAGGCCTCTTCTCTTGCTATTTTTAAGTCCCTTCTTAAGACTCATCTTTTTTCCTTGGGCCTTTGTTTTATTCTGTTTGTATACTAATATGTATTTTATACTCAATCATTTCTATTTTTTAATTGCATTGTATTGTATTATTGTGTACAGGACTTTGGTCCTGTCCTGTTGGTGTATAAAGTGCTTCATAAATAAAGTTGGTATGGTATAGTATGGAAATAAAATATTTGGTTCTTTAGCACTCTGAGAGCCATGATATTCAAATGGAGGAAACATGGAACAGTGGGGAAATTTTTCAGGAGTATCATTAAATGCTACCAAAATAACCCCAAAAGTAAAAAAAAAAACAAAACAAAACAAAAAACACCTAAACAGCTTTAAAGCACTTTGGGCCTTACTTCCCAGGTGTAAGAAGGAGACTGGGCAAAACCGTCCCCAAAATAAAGCTGGAAAACCACTGTTGATCAAAACCAAATGAACACCCAGAGTTTTGTGAAAATATATGGACGAAGAAGACAAACCTGTTAGGAAGGCTGCTAACCAATACTTTAAACAGTCAAACATTGAGGAGGTGGCTTTAGTTTTTTGTATTAGTTGATTTATTTAGTTTGATATAGAATATTATTATTGTTATCTCAAACATTTATGTCAGATTAAAGCAAAAGAAGAAGAAAACTGTAAGATGGGTTAACATCTATTTTCAGGGCACTTTACTGCAGAGCTATATTTTCGCTTAATAAAAAAAGCTCTATTTTGAGCCTGTGTTGGCTTTATGGCAACAAAAATCATGCTCATCTGCAGCTTGTTGATTCTTTCAATTATTCTGAAAGAAAAAAAAAACATAAAAAAAAAGGCAAGACAACAACAAAAAGGGCATCTAGTTAAAAGCGATGGAATGAAAAGACGTCTCTCTCAATTTTGTACTCTCAGACGGAATCAGTTGCCTTTGGCCTGCTTAGGGGTAGAAGTTGAGGGAAGCGCACAAAAAGCATTGCAATTATTCTGCTCTGGCACAACAACAGAGAGCAAAAGGAGCATCAAAGGCTTTCCTCTGAGCAAAATAGAGCTCCCTCAGAGGAAGAGCACAACCTGCCTGTGAACACCACTGCCTGGACTTTTTCGGCCTCTTTTAAGCACAAAAAAGTACAGCATCCACTGTTGCAGTACCATGAGTTTGCCTTAAAGTTTAAAATTGTTTTGGTTTTTTTCCTACTCTAAAAAATACCATATAAACCAAGCCTAAAAACAGCAAACAAAAGTAATTTTATTCTTACAAATAATCTCTTGTAGAGCCTGTACAACTGGAATTTTGTTTTCTCTACATTTTTCTTCAAACATAACATACAGTGGAGAGCACATTTATTGGAAAACCTGTTATAATTTTTAAATCTTAAAATACATTTGTCTATTATTGTGATAACAGTATTTCACAATTTTCTTTTCATTTATTAATTATCCTTTATATATATAACTGGAATTTTTTTTTGTTATAGACCCTAATATCATGCACTAAGATAATAATTCTAAATAAAGTAAACGATTTTTCCTAGAGATGGCTAAAAATACATAGAGCTATTTTACACCATTAACATAATTGGTGCCTTTTATCAATGGGAGCGATACTTAGTTAAAAAGTGTTTTCTGTCCTTCCATTACAAATATAATCCTGTAGAAACTCAGCTGCACTAATGAGCTTTGGTCCCAGGAAACCAGGTGAGCTTTTTAGAAATAAACATTCTGGAAGGACTGAACAGGAAACATAATAAATATGTGATAAAGCACCTTAAGCCTCTTTAAGTGTCATGGAGGATATTTTTCAAATATCAGGAAAGAAAAAGCAAGAAAATTGAAAATAGGTTGTGTCTGAATTTTGTCCAAAACATATGACTATATCAAAGAGATGGATGAGCAGACATAAGGGCATGAAATTTATATAATTTGGTTTTATTCTGCGCAAATTACCATGTTTACACATTCCTGTTAAGCCTACAATGATTGTTAGTTGTACAAAATGCTTAGAATAAAAAACATTTAATTCTAAGTAGTTCTTCTATTTTAAGCTTTAGCCTACTGCTTTAAGATTTCAATTATAATAAGGCTATGTTAGAATTCTTTTTCTTTAACACAACACAATAATATCTTTGATACATGCAGGAAAAATCTGAAGACAGAAGTTCTTCTTCAAATGTTCCCATATGCACTTAAATCCATTTAGTTAATAAATAGCAAACCAGAAAACAAGTCCACATTACCGGTATATGTAATAATTATTAGGCAGATACGTTATTTCTTTTCAACCCATGAGCCTTTAGAGACACTTAACTTATAACCAGTGATCTAGTTGTAAAAAAAAAAGAAGGGGGATAGTGGAATTTTGAGAGCAATTTGGAATTTTGAAATTTAAAGCATTTGCAAGCATACATTGCCTAATTAATGTAATCTATTAACCTAGAGCAATATGCATGGTATGGTTGTTACATGTCAGGTACATCGGTCATCTAAAGTAAAGAAACAAAAATAGTATTATAAACCAATAAAGGTTTCCTTGTTTTATTTCTTTTTATCTGATCATTTATACTGTTTTTTATGCTTATGGTACCCTTCTATAATTTTTGATCAAGTGTTTTTTTTTTTTTTTTTTATTACGCTTTGTTTTTTTCTGTGTGAACTGTTCCATACAACTAAACTTGTCTTGCTTTAACGTGTAGTCTTTTTGTTGCTCTTACAAAAATTTTCCTTTTTTAAAAACACAAGATACATTTCCCTGACATATTTAGATATCTAAATAGTCAGTTAATTTTGCAAACTGTAAGAAATATATATTTTGTCATCCGTAATACTGTGCCAAAACTATCATTATGCAGCAATTGTTAGCGCGAACAAGCCCTTGATATTTAGCAAAACTTTGAAACGAACCAATTTTATAAAAATCTAAATTTTCGTTCAGGCATATTGAAGGTCCTCTAAGATTGTTAATGGGGTCCTCGCGCACCCGGAAGCTTCCTCTCACATGTTATTGTGTACATTCACCGGTTGCTATGCGCAGTTACTACATTGTCACTGTAGTTTATTCACCTATTTTTATATCTAGAGGCTGATAGACAGATTAAAGGAAGATGAAAGTGGTTGCACTGATTAGGTAAAATAAACTTCTTTTTCTAAACGGCTCATAATTTGCTGAACATCTAAACGAGCATGTTAAAGAGTCTGTCTTCATTCAGAACTTTTACATTTTTGCAATCTTCACCACTTATTGCCATTAACAAGTTCCTGTTATTATCTATATGGGTGAATAGATTTGTTGTGTGATTTTAGCTTCTCCAGTTCATTCCTTCACTCTTTACTGTTTTAACTGTGGGTTTTGCCACTGTTTCTGTCTGTGATGCTGCGTTCCAGTGGGGGAAAAGACAGCTGCTTCAACATGATGAAGTGTGTTAGTGCTGGACACAAAATCGTGGCTCTTGCTAACCTGCGTCCCGCTAAAGCAGGTAAAGAAAATCATCAGTTGTGGTTTAAGTGTGTTCCACAGATAATCTGAGAAGCTGTATTTCATTTAGGTTGGCAAGATGGAACTCAAAGCTACATGCATTTTTCTTTCACAGATGAGTTACACTTTAACCATTATGGACAAAGTGTAACTCATCTGTGAAAGATGAGTTACACTATGGCCATTATGGACAAAGTGTAACTCATACAGTTACAGAGATAGAGAATGGTTAGATATGATGGCATTTGACCTTTGTCTAATTTTTTAGTGAAATTATTTTAGGTAATTTCTATTAGTTCTTAGCACGTTTCACTTATATATTCAAATGTCAAAGTATATTTTTTGTCCAATATCGGACCAATATATAATATTAATATGGGATCAGGACATCCCTATAAAGCGCATTGCACCAAATACATGCAGGTGTAAATATGTACTTAAAATCCAGTATAAGAATGAATTTGATTACTGTCAGGTCCTGACCTAAAGGGAAAAGACTGTAAAATCAACTTCTAATTGTATGAGGAGAGAATCATCCACAAGATTGGGGTTTTGACAATAATTTTTCACAAAATCCGAATTAAATGACTGATGTTGTAGTTATTATTTTGAATATTTTTAGTTATTAGATGGTCTCAAACTAACTATTACTGCTCATTTTAAAGTAAGTTTTTTTGGACTTCTGCTTACATCCCAATTTTTATTTATTCATTTTTTCAAACAAGTCATCAATGAATATCCTTTAGAATTTGAGTCTTAAACAGTTTTCTTCGTGTCATAGATGAATTGGACAGCTACATGTACCAGACGGTGGGTCATCAGGCTATAGAGCTGTATGCTGATGCAATGGAGTTGCCTCTGTATAGACGCACCATACGTGGTTCCAGCCTGGACACCAGCAGAAACTACAGTGTTACTGAAGGGGATGAGGTGGAAGATCTGTATCAGCTGCTCTACCAAATTAAGGTAGGTTTCTCTTCAATAAGAATGTGTGAAATATTTTTATTTTTACCATTTCTCCTCCTGTCATTTATTGGACCTGCACACTACTGGAGAAAAGGGAAACTGCCAAAGATGCAATATAAACAACAGAAAATTGGTTTATAAACCATTTTTGCATGGTGAAATATCAGAAAGATAAACAGATTGTTTGGCATTAACTTTCAACCTCTGTATAGACTGGCTGTAGCATTTCACGATCATTAGTGCTGCATGAATGAGTCAACATACCTAATCTGATTAGTAATTATAAGTAATTATATGCAATGTATACAATAGATCTCACGTAACAGGTTGAATCATCTCAAGACAAATAAAGAAATAAAATGTCATGGTCAGGTCCCTTGCACTTGCTGTGCTCTTGGAACAACAGGGAATACACACCTACAAAAATTGTGCATGTAGGCTTGTTGAACTAAGAGAGATAAGTCTTTGGTTCTGCACTTTAAGTGCAAAATGTTCCCGCCATGCGGTCAAACATAAATCTTGGCACATTATTTAGTTAAGGATGTGGGAATAAAGATCAAGGTAAGTTAGAGGAGAAGTAAAAACTTGCCAGCAGTTAAAAGAGTTTAGGGTTAGGGTTATAATTTTACAAAAAACTAGCAGCAACTCTTAAAAATCAAGTTCAGACTTAAGCCCTTCAACCTAATTGCTTGACAGTGACCAGCAAAAAAAATCATGCAAATGGACAGATAAAAATGTTTAGAGACTGGATAATGCTGGATAGTGTACTGTGTTTTTTTTAACAACCATCCCTATTTCTATCTCATGTTGCTGGTGAAAGTCCTGACTGTATTATTCGTCCATTACGCAGGAGAAACTATGGGGCACATGCAGAATCCTCTTAAACAGAGAACAAACATAGAGACTGGGAAGAGAAATTAGAGTGGCATCATGGTTAGAATGTGGAAGGAAGCCCTAGTGAAAGACTTAAAAAAAGAAGAAATGGAAACTTCTTTTGTGTTATAGAGCCTTTTATGCAGCTGAACTTTTTTAAGAGGGGACTACGAAGCAGGTTCTTTTGCTCCCACATAGAACCTGAGGTTCCTTGTGGGATTTGCCGTATTGTGAACTTTTTTCACTTTTTCCTGGGTCTCTACCCTACACTGCAAAAATGATCTAGATATAAGTAAAAATGTCATTTGCAAAGAAGAAGATGTTCTTAAAAATATTAAATTAAATGTATTTACCCTTAATTCTAGTAGGTAAATGTGATTAGTTGCCAATGGAAATTGTGTTTTCACTAAAATAAGACAATTAGATAAAATTCACTTCAAATAATTTTTCTTATTATAAATTAAAAATTTCTTGTTCCATTTGCAAAGTGTCTCACATACCTTGTCAATTCAAGAAAAAATTAACTTATTTTAAGAAAATAATACTTTTTTTTTTTTTTTTTTTTTTTACAGTGTAGGCCAGTGGGCCTTAAATGTACATTTCTGATCCAGGATGTACAGGATGGCCTGCTTGTCTCTGCCAGTTGCTGTGTTTTGTCTGCCTTTTCAAAATCTGATACAATTCTATATGTTTGCATTTTCCTTCTTCCTTGAGATCCTCACTTCCTGCTACTTATGAAGATTGGCTCGTATTAATTCTCACTCTCCCACTGAACTGCGCAAATTGTCGCTCCCAGATCTTGTTTCTAGCTCCTGTTATATTACCTTTTATTGGATCAACCGTTAGAATACTACAATGCAAGAAACCCCAAACTTCTCTGCTAAATCTGTAAGGTTGAAGGCTTCCAGATCATGATGCAACAGATGGATGGATGATTTTTGTCAAATTTGGACAACAGCCTTTCCAAAAAACAACTAAAACCCTCTTCCCACATTTGCATTAGCATTAACATAATGTATTTTTAAACTCCATGGGGTGGGCTATGCCTATATATCAAATCATGCAATTGATTGTGGAAAATTATATAGCTCCTGTGCGGTGGATAGTAACGTCGGGAGGTTGCTATGTTAAATAAAATAGTAATATCCATAGTATGCATTCTGCTACCTCTGATGCACTTCTATTTTGGGTTAAGTATCCTTACTGATTTGCACTATTCAGACTAATCTTCACTCTGTTTGTCTTAAGAAATAAATTATGTTCCACTGATATGGTTTACTACATTTTGGTTTAAGTCCATTGTTGTGAGTCTAATCTATTTTACAATGATCAATTGTTGGAGCAGGGTCAGAGCAGTTGACTTGAAGACGCTCAACAAGCTGTTAAGAAAAGCCAATTTTGTTCTGGAAGCTAATCTAGAACGTATTGAGAAGATTTTACAAAGATCAATCATTCCTAAAATTGGATTCTCACTGGGGGGTGTCCTGATATTGACATGAGAAGTCGATCTGATATCAGCCAAAAAAATTAGGCCTGCCTCTAAAATCTCAGATATTAGAAAACTCAAAGTAACACTTTGCTTCTATCCAAATCCGTTTTAAGTTTATGTAACTCTATTGTTTATTGTCCTCTGTTTGACAAATATCTCTTGATCAAGCCTTTTTTTTTTATCATTCCACACTATAAAATTAGTTATAAAAGTGTGCATGATTCCTGCTGATATTGTATCGGGTCATTATTGGTATCAGTCAGTACACAAAGCTGCTCTATCGGTATCATAGTTTCAGGACATTCCTAACTTCGCTGTTGACCCTAAAGCAGGGATGTCAAACTGCTTCCAGAAACGTGTGGCTGCAGTTTTTCTTTCCAACCAAGCAATGGCCCACCAGACTCCATTCATCTCATCAAGTGAGTCCAGTCTTAACATGATGACTTGATGAGATGAATGGAGTCTGGTGTGCCATAGCTTGGTTGGAAAGAAAACCTGCAGCAACATGGCCCTTTCTGGAACCAGTTTGACACCTGTGCCCTAAAGCATCCAGACCCACTGTAAAACAGACCTCCACTGGAGATTTTTTCTCCCTATAAGCATAACTATCTACATTAACTCATTGATTGAACCACTACAATATGACTTGCAAAAGCTTTTAATATACCTTCAGAATTTCTAAGTGTTTTTGAATTTAACTGAGCTTTTGTCAATCACCTTTCGCCCTCTCTCTTGCACTTCCTTAATTTCTTCCTTAAGTATGGTCATTGTGATTTGAAAGAAGCTTTTATTTAGCTTTAGTTTGGATGTTGATGAATGCATGAATGAATGAAAGCTGTATAATGGATTCCTAACCTTCCGCGTGCTCAAAGTGCAGCATTATGCTGCTGCTTATGTTGAAGCATCAGCTGAATCGTTGCACTCTTACCAACACCTGTTTTCATGTGCAACTAATCTGCTCAGAGAAGTAAAAAGTCATGTTGGTGCTTTTAGTCTGTCTCATTTAGTATGCCATAACTTGACTTGCAAGTGTAGTTAGTTTTTCTATCCGCTTCTCTCCGGAACAATAGTGTGCAGGCTGCATCAGTTGATCAAAGTTTTATGTGCAAAGTTGGAGAGAGGTGCCCTTCAACAATAGCTTCACAGGAAGTTTCTTTCTTTTTTTTTATCTCAGTTGACAGAAGATCAGATACAAAAATTAATCACCTAATGAATTTTTCATCAAATAGCCCGTTTGCCAGGACGCTGAGAAAATATTCATTTGATGGCAAATTATGTATGAGGACCTCGGTGGTCCACTGCGGTGCAGGGGTGGGTGACTGACAGCTTTGAGATAAGTGCATGTGTGGTTAACTCAGCGCTGCCTATCTGACCGCCTGCAGCCATGAGGAAGCTACCTGGACAGAAACTTCAACAGCAGCAAAAGCTCTTCCTGCTGTCAGCGCAAACAGTGTGCGGGGATTGATCCTGTGTGGTGAAACACGTTATCCCCGCTGCACCCCCTACACAGCCTCCTATTTTAGCCCGCCTCGTCAAAATGTAAACGTCTGTTATGGGGATTGTGGAGTTTATTTTTTCAGATGAGTGTAAGCTCGATGTGCTGGAAGAAAGACTGGATATTGTTTTCTTTTGGTCCCTCTCTAAAGAGCTGATGTGGAGACATGTTTATCTGGAACGCAGGGTTGCTCCGGGGCTTCAGCATGTCCACACGTTCAGGCTTAGTGGCAAAGGCTAGTCAGCCTGCCCCGGGGGCTTTACAAACCTCTGCCTCCTTTTTTTATCATCTTCTTTATAAATCACCCAACTTTACACGGTCATTTAAATGGGGGGACTTTTTTCATGTTTTCCTTTGCTGCATTTTAAGGCAAACTTCACATAGCCTGCTTTCTGTTTTTACACCATCTCACATGCACATTTAAATATTTATGTTGCATGTGATGCAATACCATCCTTGCCTGTGGCCATTTCTTTAATTGCAAAAGCCTGCTAATTTCCCATTTCCAGGGCTCTTCAGGCCTGACCTCTTCAGTCTGACTGGCCATAGATCAGGGCAGTTGGACTCCCATGGGGCCCTTGCAGGCCTGCAGAAACTCCAGTCATGTCCCCATTTACCCTTCTCACCGTCATCAACAATCCTTCACCATAAACAACAGGCTTCCTCTTTTGCTTACTGAGTGATGGCAACCATAAGAGTACAACTTGCTGGCTCAGATTTCAGCTCAGCTGCTGCTCTCTGAGGCTGTTTCCCACTCTGATCTGGGGCCCTGCATATATATTGGTGTTGCGTTGTATTTATTTAGTTAATTTTCTTAAAAAAAAAAAGGAACTTGAAATTTGTCTTTATGTTCTTAGTCAGCATGGTGAGTTTTATGTGCTATTTTCAAAAGAAAGTTTTTAAAATTTCAATATGTAACATTTTTCAGTTATTTTTAATTGTTTAGGATTTGATAGGCAACTATAATTAAGAATAAACATTTTAGAATTGTGTTTTTCCTTCAAATAATTGTATTAAAAACTGATTTATTTTCCCCAAAATATAAAAATAAAAAGTTTATTTAAAAGCAATCTATCATAAAACAGTTTGAGTAAAGATAGTTGTGATGACATGTTGTACAGAATTAGAAAATATCTGTAAAACACAGAAAATGTTACGTTAGGTCATTGAAAGAGGAAAGAAAATATAATTTTTATAAAACAAAACCTGTCTAAAAAAACACTAAAAATAAGTAGAAAATAATTTATGAAAAGCAATGAACAAGATTACATAATTCAAACTTCAAAACTTACTCTGTGGAAGTTTGAATACATTTTAACTTAGAGCATTATAGATGGCAAAGACCACTTGCTTTTAGAGGAAAGTTGGTGATTTTTAAAAGTGGATATTCCTCCCTCCTCATCTTCCACCTTTTAAAACCGGGCAACACAAACTTACACCATGAGCCAACAGTGCCATCTATGGGTCATCAGCATTATCTGCCAAGCCAGTGCCGTCGGAGAATGTTTAACCCATTCAGCAAATTCAAAGGAAGAGATCATATTCTTAAGAACCTTTGTAGATGCAGAAAAAAGAGAAAAAACCCCTGCAATTATATTAGAAAAAATGAGCTATCTTTTCCCTGGCAGTGGCCATATTGGCAGAATGACAATGTGGCTCTTTAGTTGGCCTCTTTGCTCTCATCGCTGGCTGTGCATGGCAGCGGTTCTTTGAAGTGTGTAACCTGATAGACATGCAATCCACGCAGTACCCTGTCCCATCCTGCTAGGTGCGGATCTTTGAACTCTTCCTTTGAGGAACTGAAATAACAGTTTTGGTGAAGAAGTTTTTTGACGTTGTTGTGGTTGCTTTTAGCTTTAGGCTGCATTTCAATGGAATAAATTTCATCTTTGTGTCATCTTGGAGATGAAATCTAAGAGTCTTAAGTGCTGAAAAAATGTTTAGGGTTTAAACATATTTTCATGCAATAAAGCAGGGCTGTCATTGTGCTTATGAGTTACAAAGTGTTATTTTGCAAAGTGTGTGTCCATACTTGACTGTGAGGTTGGTCTGCTCTGGTTTGTATGATCCACTCTGATGTGTGATACAGATCAACAGTGTCAGTCACCCCTGGCTGTATCGCTAGTCTCCCCTCTGCTCAAACCCTGCAGAACCCCTCATATTAGTCATATCGAATCCCTCAAGTCCTATATCCTTCTCTCTGCGCTCTGTGACCTGACACAGTGGCTCTTTCTGTCCTGTGACCCCCTCTTGTGTGTGTGTGTGCTCTATGCACGCTCGCCTGTTCAAGGTCATTTCTAACTGGGACCCCTAATACATGATAACAGGTCTATCTCTGTTGTCCTTGCACACCTCTTGACAAGTTTGCCTTCTTTCAGCACTCTGGGTTGGGCTGAGGTGCTCTCACGCCTCTCATTCTTCCATGCACTTCTCCTCTGTTTTCTAGATCTCGCTCCTTACTGTTTCTAACTTCATTTGCTTCAAGCTTCAGTGTGATATGTAGGATTTTGTGAAATTGTTAAACCAGAAGTAGTGCATGTCTGTGAAGTGGAATTAAAAGGATAATGGTTTTAATTCTTTTTTTAACTATAAAACTTAAGAAGTCTCTTGTGCATCTTCAATATTCTGATTCCCTAAATGATTGCTTCGTAGAAACCGAACTCCAATTACAGCTGTGTTTATGTAAAACTATAGATAGCCACTCCTTGTTTATAGCTTAAACTCAGTAAGATTGGTTTTGGAGCCTCTGTGAGAATACGTTTTTTAAGTCTTGCCACATTTCCATAACATATTTTGGTATATTATTCCCAGGTGTTTTTCCTGTTCTTAACCAAAGTATCTCCACTGCAAGATTCTTCCTTTATCCTGTTTATAATAGGATGAAGAGTGCTAGCTTTCCACCGCAGCATTGAAGTATGATCTTACCAGAGAACCTCACTGTATCCAATATATGGCTTAACGTACACTCCTACAGAACTTCAGCCATCTTCCTCTCACACTCTTCCATAAAGGCCAGGTTTGTAGAGTTCACCTCTTCCTTTTGAAGACTTCTTCCACCTGAGCTGCTAATCTCTGCAGCTCCTCTAGAGCAGGCCCCCTGTTTAATCCTCTTCTTGACTTTTCAGTTTGTGTGGATGCCCATGTTTTGTAAGATTTCAAGCTGAATCGCTATTCAGATGCCGCATTGAACAACAATCTTTGAAGGTTGTTTAAAATCTAAAATTTTTTTCATGGATGTTCTTAACTACCCCCTTAGGTCTTCACAGAGCAGTTGGGCTTATTCTACAGTGAGCTATGAGGGGGATTATTAAGGTAGATTGTGTATACTGTAAATGTTTTACTGGAGATGAGGTTAATTACACATCTACAAGTTTTTCAGACTATTTCTGATAATAAAGTTAGAAATTATACATCATTTTACCCTTAAGTTTGTGTTTTCAATATGAAAGAATGTGGTGATGCTTGAGGGGTATGAATACTTCTACAAGGCGCTGTGAAGTATAGTAAACGGAAATGACTATGACATCGACTCTGCAACCTTTGAGCTGATGAATAAAGACAAAGACATTTAAGCTCATTAGAGTGATGAGGAACAATAGATGATATCTCCGCACATGTTCTATTCCGCCAGCTCTAATTAGCCGAGCTGTAACATCTCTGTCACAGCGAGACCCTGCTTACAGGAAGATGGAAATGTTACTTTCAAACCTAATTTTTTAAAATCCTTTAATGTTTGGACTCTCAGAAATGCAACGTTCAAAATACTTCCGTTTTCCCTTTTATGGAAAGTATTTTTCACATGCAGCCCCATGGTCTTATATATTGGATGTGTGAAGGTCAGAAAAACTCTTGAAAAGACACTTTGAGAACTTTGGTCTTTTTAGATGAAAAAAAAATCCATTCCTCTAATGTGGGTTAAAACTCCTCGTGTTTAGTGGGATAATCCCTCTCTTGAACTCACGTACACTCTTTCCTCGTCCTCTCGATGTTTCCCTTGACCTTTATTAAATACACACTTCACTCCCCCCCAAATGGTACGTTATTGACGTCTGCACACAAGAGTGAGGCCCTCAGAGACAGCCAAAGCAGCCTGTCCACAAGTCCAAATGCTCATCTTTTTATAGTCTTCCCTAAACAACCATTCTTTCTACCTTTCCTCAACTTTTTCTCTCTGGTATTCTTGTCGCACTTTGATCTGGACTCTTCACAAGCCCAGATGCGAGCATCCTGATTGAGGTGCCTCCTGCTGTGAAGAGAGATGGCAAAAGAACGGAAGAAAGTGGAGAAATAATGGAGAACTGTGGGGCAGGGAGGTGGAGGAGTCTTTAGTTGAACCAGGAGCCTTGTAGTATTGATTGGGCAGCCGAGGTGTTGTGAGACAAGATGTTGAGGTGCGGTGTGAACCATGAAAGGTGGTGGGGAGGGGTTGGTCAGAATCAAACACCCGGCCGATCTCTGATTACCAGCATGGTGCGGCATTAGACGTACATCAGGGGCTGGACAGGAAAATGGATTTCTTTAAAAAGCTGCTTAATACATAAATCATGACCTCTGGGGTCACTGTGAGAGGGTTTAGAAGATCAGATCGATAACAAAGCTAATTCTGGCTTGTTGTAGGTGGTGGTGGTTTAGAGACATCTAAATGGTATTATTGGAAGTTGCTCACAAGCGGTTAAGGGCCAACAGACAATCATTTGTGCAAAGTTTTAATGGCTACAGGTAGAGCTCAATAAGTTTAAATGATCATAAACATGTTTTTAGTTATTTATTTTGTTTGAATAGTAGAGCCTTGGTAGACCCATTACACTCAATGTAACATATTCCAAGCATTTATTTCTGTTGATTTTGGCTTAAAACTACCAAAACCTGTTCTTTAAACATTTAAATCTTTTATTAAGTCAATTTAAAATAGCATTTCTAATGAAGGAATTCCAGTATGTCTATTTACTAATGTCAATATTATATTACTTAAATCAATTACCAATCCAATACTTGTTTAGAGCCCTTCTGCATTGCTTAATAAATGTGCCGTGGTATAGAAACGATTAGCCTGTAGCTGTACATAGGTGTTATGAAGCCTAGTTTGCCTTTAAAGTGGATTTTTGAAGCTCTTCTGCATTGTTGAATCTGATGTTTCAAATTATCTTCTAATCTAGGTTATATTCTACGGATCTTCTGTGGGCTTCATGTCTGCCCAGGTTGGTGGCCAATCAGGCAAAATGACTATTTATTAAGCAGGTATTGGTACCCTGGCAGTGCTGACATTTGATTTGAATAAGCCTAATTCATTAACACCAGTAGATGACATAACTTTATAGATCATCCCATACTGTAGCTTCACACTGGGCCTTAAGCAACTTGAATCTGAGCCTCTTCACTGTTCCTTCACTCTCTGGAGGACCAGCCGTAATCATAAAAGTCAACAGAGATAAATGCTGAAAATGGGATTTTTGTGTCATCAATCCATATTAAAGTTAAACTTTTTAGAAATAAATACATCCATCTAACATTTCTGTCCTAGATTCCTTTATGGAGCTGAATTTCTGGTGCCTCTTTCTGATGGTCCTTGTTCTCTCTTCCTCAGGTCTCAGATTCTTGTGTTTGTTTGGCTTGTTTTGAACTTGAGGAAGGATAGAATTAGCAATAAGATAATGGCGCTGCTGTGCATTGTTCACATGGCCGTGTGGAAATGGTGGGTCAGAATCTATTAGATGCAGACCCATTTCCCACCAGCTGACGCTACCAGTTAGCCGCAAACATTAGATAAAGAGCCGAGCCTCCCGAAGCCTTTGTGATTTGTTTGTGTTTTTCTGCTTAATGTACTTTGCTCAATCTTGTTTAGCGATGATGGAAGCTGATAGCCTTATCTTGCCTTACCAAGGGCATGAGCCACAACAAGCTGGTTGATTTAAACATCAAACTAATGAAGAACAGGGTGTTTTTTCTGGGGTGGGGGATTGTTATCACTGGCATTTTTGCATTGAATTAGCCCTAAATTTACAGTGATATAAATTGTATTCTGACGTTTCATCTAGAATTTTTTTTTTTACCTTAGCCACAGCTCGCTCATATAACCAGCATCATACCAGGAAACATGTTAAGTGCTTTAACTCACTGCCATTAATCTACTCAAGTTTTAGAGCCCTTTTAAAAAAATATTTTGTTCTTATCTAGGAAGTATGTGTAGCAGGCCTCATCACCTCATACTGTTTAAGTCCATCTATAGAAAAGAAGCCCTATGGAGTCTGGAGAGTAGGTTAAACCAGCATTAGGGCTATATTTTCTTCTAGTTTCTCTCTGGGGCTCAGAGGAGGGGTCGGTCAAGTCTTTTAGTTCTACAGAGAATTCAGGGCAGGAGAGTTACAACGCAGAAAGCCGGGAAAATGACCTCACCAGAAGAAAAAGGGGGAAAAAAACTACCAGTTTGTGTGTCTGTGTGTGTATACATGGACATGAGTACACGACCTTGCATAAACCCTGTGGACCAGGCGTTTGTTTTGGCCCATAAAAAACAACTGACATAGTTTACCTCTCTGCGGCATGAGACTCGCTCTTTGATTTTTGTCCCTCTCACTTTCTGGAAGCGGCTTCCTGCCTGAAATCCTCTAACAACTTATTTTTTTTCAACCTTTCGCCTAATGGGAATGTTTCTATATGACAGTACAGGGATCACAACTTTGCTTTTATCTCTCAGTGAAAACCGTTGCTGCAACCCCCCCCTTTTTCGCCCCGAATGTTTTAAGCTTTGACCAAACATAAGAAATTAATTTTGAGTAAATTTCATTCAATCCTGGTAGAAGTGAAGTTTGTTTGCTTAGCTGCAAAGATTCAAGCATCCATATCTTTCGTTTGCTTCTCATCTATTGAACTTAAATGTGTTTTGACAAGAAAAGCCTCTGTGTTTTTGGTCTACTAGCATAAAGTGTTAATCCTTGCTTTTGCCAAAGATCTGTTCCTCCCTGCCTGACAGCTATCTGTGCGTATGTTTACATAGACGTATATATCTTAAGAAGAGTCACACAAAATGTTGATCTCTCCACATATTTAACTCTCGCTCTATAATGCTCAGAGTGTTTTGCTCTAAAAGGATTCTGACACTGTACTCTACAAAATACAGAGCTCTATAAATAGTGTTTTTGACTTTTCTCACATTTTTTTATATTAAAACTACATAATTAAAAGTTTTTTTTGTAGGATTCAATGTAAGATATTCTGACTGTAGTTTTAGCTGAGTCTTCGTGAAAGAACCTGAGCCTTGTTACATTGGATGGAAAGAATCTGTAAACATGGATTTCAAAGATATGCTGCATGCCTCAAATTTGGTCCAATTTATATCTGAACTAAATCATCCTAGAACATTTTTGTTTGATCCAAACTCTTTTACACTAGTACTGGTTTTTGGGTTGTTCCTGTGGATTTCTTGTATGTAGGTCTATCCATTATCCTATCCCTCTGACCTGCATCATGATGCTACTACAACCATTGCTCAACCTGGGGACTTAGCCATATTAGTCAACTTCAAATCGCACACAGTTTAGGAGTAATGAAATAAAGTGTGCTGAATATGAAAACCTTTTAACACTGTTTAATGTTATTTTTCATAATTTGCACTACTCATTGTAGGTTTGTGGGGTAAAGTCTCAGTAAAATTATCTTTGTTTTACTTTAAAAACATAGAAATAGAATGCCACCATTGCACCTCCCGAAATAACTTTGATATTTTGTCAGCTCCAAATCACTGCTCACTCCCCTGTCAGTCCTCACTTTTCTGGTTGGTGAGCATACCTCATTCATTGGCCTGAAGAGACGTGTCATCCCTGCACCACAGCCAAGTGGGGGATTATGCTTTTATGTAGTCTTCTTCTTCTTCTCTCCACTTCTTCACACCCTAACCTTGTTCATCTTTGGAAGTTAATGCACAACAGGCCTTAGTGGGAACTCTGATTTTCTTGTTTAAAGGAATAGTACACCCAAAACATGATTAGCCTTCATTTTCTACTCACCCCCATGCTGAACAACACTCTGGAGTACTTTTTTGATATCTCAAATGCATCTGGAGATCTGGGAGGCTTCTTGCTGTCTGCTGACATTCAAATAATGGAGGTCTATGGTGACCGAGACAGAAAGGTCCATAAAAGTCCACAAAAAACGTGTCAATATTCCTCCATACTGCTCGTCCAATGTATTCCAAGTGTCCTGAGTGGGTAGCATCCAGAATTTACTCGAAACAAAGTCATTTAGAATGTTTTTAGAGCATAAACAGTAGTGTATAGGATTTCCTAAAAGCGCGCACATGCGCGCTCACGACGCTACGGAAGCCGGCAGACCAAACCAGCGCATTCAGCTCGGCAAAGAACTCATGCTCTTCCTCAACACTGAAGTCCTCAGACATTTTTCTTTCGTTGTTTCTTTCTTTGCACAGGTAAACAGCACATTTCTTCTTCTACGCTTGCATTATTGGCAGAGCAGACGCTGAATGCGCACTTTCATCTGGTTTGGTCTGCCGGCTTCCGTAGCGTCGTGAGCGCGCATGTGCGTGCTTTCAGGAAATTCTATACACTACTGTTTATGCTCTAAAAACATTCTAAATGACTTCGTTTCGAGTAAATTCTGGATGCTACCCACTCAGGACAGTTGGAATACATTGGACGAGCAGTATGGAGGAATATTGACACGTTTTTTGTGGACTTTTATGGACCTTTCTGTCTCGGTCACCATAGACCTCCATTATTTGAATGTCAGCAGACAGCAAGAAGCCTCCCAGATCTCCAGATGCATTTGAGATATCAAAAAAGTACTCCAGAGTGTTGTTCAGCATGGGGGTGAGTAGAAAATGAAGGCTAATCATGTTTTGGGTGTACTATTCCTTTAAGCACTATGCATGGTTGTGACCTGAGACATGTTGAGTCATCTAGCTATTCTGTCTGCAAGCACAGAGGAAGAGCCCATCATTCAATAGCTGCTTCAAACACACAGTGACACCATTGTATGAAAAGGGAGCATGTTTTTGAAAGCCTTTTTGCACATGATTACGACTAATATGTGTTTTATACACCTGCTTAGCTTCTGTATGCATTTATTGTTTTGTTTTAATGGAAACCCTTATGAGGTACTATTGCATCCGAGCGGATTATGTGTTGATTTTGAGTGTTAATAACATATTAAAAGTGCTTTAAATATTTCTTGTGTATGTATTTCCACATTCCCCCCAAGTTACCTCTATCTTTACTTTAGTATTCACTTTGGACAAGGCAGTGTCATTCATTTCTCAGACTCTTTTTTTTTTGTCATTTTAGTATTTCTAAGCTGTCATGGTACCTTATTACGCCCCAGAACTTTTTCAGTATTCCATTACATGCAATCACTTGACCCCAACAGGCCCCCAACTCTGCACTGCATCTACTTTAGATGCAACTACAACCCCCATCTCAATGTTCCCACTTTGGGGGCAAGCTCAGCAGAACAATCCCATTACATTAAAATGGTCCGGAGTGCATCTAATGCAGTCAACATTAAAACTGTGTCACATCCAGTCACTTACGTGATGGATGCAGGGAAGGTGGGGCAGAAAGGAAGCTGGATGAAGTGGTACGTAGAAGACAAGCGGGTGTAGGATTTAGAGCTTTGGGGTCAAACACGGTGACGATGTGACGTTGTGATAGAAAGATTGAAGAGCAGGAGACAGCACATGCTTGCCCTTGTACGAACTGTCATTCAAAGCGCTTTCATTGAATGCCTGCAGCTACTCCAGTTTCCCACCAAAAGGACATAACATTTAGAACACTACAAACAACGTATACCATGTATCTAAAGCATCATGCTTTACATGTTGTCCTTCCTTCCATCCATCCATCCATCCATCCATCCATCCATCCATCCATCCATCCATCCATCCATCCATCCATCCATCCATCCATCCATCCATCCATCCATTTTAGTTTTACTAGCTCTGGGCTCATGCTGAATATGGCATTTTGGAGACCTACCACTCTGCAAATTGGAGCTTTGTATTGCGAGGGTTTATAATTAGAATCCCATTGTGACAGTCGTTGAAAGAGCATTAATGAGCGTTCTGATGTATTCCATATGAATATGAATATTGAATTTTTAATATTTTATGGCTTTCTAATTGCCTTGGTTGCTGTTAATGGGTTTAGCTGTTAAACGTTTCCCTGACTGAAGATCTAACCAAGTGAGGAGAGAATTGCAGCTTCCCCAAATCTTTGTGTATATCTTTAGCACAGATAGATTGCAGGACTGAAGGCATGTCTGTGACTGTGAATACATTTGAGCCAGTCTTTTACTCCCATACAAAGATAAATGTACATATAATTAGAAAATACATCACACACGCTACCTGATACAGAGTTTAATGGCCATATCGTTTCTTTGTGGAGCAAGTCTGCTGGCCTTAATCTTTTCCACAGCTGACATCTTAATAACTCAGGCCTCTCTATCTTTTCCACAGGAGACATCCGGATGTGGGGGAAGGATTAGTTTAATGAATTTGACAATTAGTAACAGAAGTTAATGACTGCATGGGGCTAAGTATCCTGATGGACATAGCTTGGGGGACTAAGGGCCTCCATTGCTGTGGGCCATAGATCCTCATTAATAGCTTTTCCGCCTGCTGGAGAAGACATGGGAAGTCAGGCCAGGCCTTTGTTTAGCCTGGCTTTGATGGGGATCCGAGAGATTTTAGACTGTCACACAACACCATGCCAGAATAAGAACCAGCAGGGTCTGATGACGGGCCCCAATGTCTGAACAAGGTCACGGTAATTTAATATCAAAAACAAAAAGATCCCAGAAAAAGCCCTTTATTTAACATTAAATTTTTTTCACATTGCAACCGCAAAGTTAATATAGTCTGTTGGAATTTTATGCATTAGATAAAGTCGTTCATAATTATGAAGTGGAAAGAAATTAATGCATGGTTCTCAATATTTTTTATAAAGAAAAATCTCAAAAATATGACCCCTTTTTCTCTGATACCCCTAAGTGAAAATGTAAGGCAAGCAGATCTTTTTTTAAAAGACAACTAATTATTAGATTTGTCATTTGTATATAATTTGTTCTCAGATTATATCTGTCTGTTCTGTGTATAATAACATTAGAGAAACACAATAGACAGGTCAGGCATAAATATATAGAGACCATTAAAATAAACCAAGGTTATAAAACAGTATTTGCAAACTTAATGGGGCTAAAACCACTTAATTATTTCCTCAATCAGAATATGCATCACTCCCTTTGACTAACCCTATAGCATTGTACTGGTACCAGTACTGGAGAAGAGTGTGGTTAATGCAAAAATGAACTTGACAGAGTTTGAGGCAGAATTGTGAACTGATGGCCAAATGCGGTATGTGGCTGCTCCTGGTCTGTGTTTACCATTTTATATCAGAAGAGATTTAAGGAAGGAACAGGGTTGCATCAGAACCAGAACTAATGTGCTTTAAAGTGTGGATTTCATGTAATTCTGCATTAAAATTATACAGCAAGACATACCAAGTTGTTTCGAGTTATTCTTAATTAAAGGGGCTTATTTTTGACACAAATGTCCATTTAGTAGCCCCTCAGGAGCACTGTGATTAATAGCTTTTAAAAACCCATCTCATCTGGTGACGTTAGAGGAAGAACACTTTTGCAGCTAGCTCAGCATTCTATAATGAGATGGATGGAAACATTGATGGTTGTTCCACAACATCTTGTCTGGAAATGGTTTGTGTGGTTGAACCATCAGCCGGTATATGCTCAGGAGAGGGTAGTGATGCTGAGGAATATGGAGGCATCACAGCTTACAGATCAGAACTATCCAGAGCGGACAGTGTCTGACTCTGAGCTGGAAGGTGATGGCTAATATGACCGAACCAGACCCAGTAGAAAACACATGGTGGGGAAACACATCCTTTTACGCCTCTGGTACAGCTAGTGTTTATAACCAGTTTATAAAATATGAATCAGTATATTATACTTTTAATTAAAGGAATAGTGGAAGATTTTCAATTTTTTTTAAAAGACCTAACCTGTCCACTTAAAACATAAATGCACATGCACAACAGTGTATCCGCTCTCGAGAGGGAACACCTAATAAATCCGTGCGAGAGCATGCAGGAGCCAATTTCTCCTCTTCTTACTAGAAGTGATGTGAAATGATTTCTCCAAATAGCATGTGAAACTTTACCTGTCGAGTAGAAACTTAGCAACCGATGCATCAGTGAGAAGCCCGACCTGTGCTTTCAGTGTACCCAGTCCCATGAAAGAATCTCCCAAAAACACTTTGGTCTTGTTTCTCTCTTCTGAGGCCTTTCTCTTCTTCTCATACACTTCATACTGTAGACACTTTTTGTCTTATGACCCTCGGCCATTTTCAAACAACCGCGTTAGGGCAGGCTTCAATGACTGTCTGAAACTGAAGCACATAGGATGGCCCTACGTAAACATATCACCAGAATGATTTAATATTAGGAGGACCACTTATTTTGATGATCCTCTCGAGAAAAACATATTGCTCCACTATACCTTTAACATGGTTTTCATATAAATCCTCCACAGCTGTTACAAGAAATTATTCTACTATAATGTTAAAGGAATACCTAGCAACTTCAATATTTGTTTAGCACTGGGATTATTTTGTTATGCCCTTTACCTTTGTAGAAATACTTTAATTAATAAATTTTCAAACCTTTCCGCCACAGACAGAGTCGGTATTCTTGGTGTCAGTTTCCTTTTCTGTGCCACATTGTTCTCATTTTCAGAAAGGTGATGGTGATGTTTTTGTGCGACCGACCTGAGTGCTCAGTGAGACCAATATTACTCAAATCCTATCTGCCGTGGACTCAACTCTGACAAACTCTGCTCTGCCATGCACTCTCTTGCTTGAGTCCTTTTCTTTGGCCACTTGACAACCTATTTGTTGCATCATCACTAGTTGCGTGCATTTAGTTTCATGTTAAATGTCTATCGGCCGCAAACCGAAATTGCACTTTTTAGTCATTTTTGGCCCAAAATTTTAAATGGCCAAGTTTTTGGTGATGACGGGAACAGCAGGTGAATGACTTGATTAATTAGATCAGTGACTGCAGCTGCGATCTTGACACATGGAGGCTTAAGCATGAAGCTGCTACCCAACATGAGGCATACTTTATCTTAATTCATGAAAACTAAGTTGTTCTCATACGTCACTCCCCTTTTTTCCCTCATTCAATGAGCAGCGCTAGAGTCCTCTGTATGGTAGAGGTTTTTTAATAAAAGCTGTTTTGTGCGGACGCCCTTGAAATTATTACATTGATCATTGGTATTAATGTTTTGGGTTACAAAAACATACTAGAAAAGTGCAATACCATGTTATCAACACTTTAAGGCATATGGGGTGCAAAATCTGGCTCTTGTTTTCCGATCGATCAAAGCTGCTTCCGTAGCTTAAATAGCTGGAGAGCTAAGGTGTCAAGCTAAATGTATCTGCATGAACCTGTAGCTTTTGGGGCTGCATATACCAAAACGGAACTTATTTGCTTTTAATAAATAGGCCATCTGTGACAGAAAACTAGAATTGCTCATCACCACCATAGACAGGCAGTGTCAGCATAATGATTTGGAGAAGTTGGTCATGGTTAGAGAATGGAATGAGCTACAGGGCGATCCAAGAAGAACAATAGAAAGGGACTACAGTAGAATTGAGTCTGTGGTGCGCCTCACCTTTTAGAAAAAAAACAAGCAGCTACAGCAACAATGTAATGGCTCAGATCAAACGATATTTATACGTTAGAATGGCCCAAATTCTTAAACTATATATAATAAAATAAACAATTGGCTAAAGTTGAAAATTGCTTTTAACTTAGACCTCCATCCACTCTGTTTGTACAATTATGCACTACTTTGTGTTGCTGTATCCCATAAAATCACATTAAATGAACAAAATTTTGTGGTTTGCATTTGCAAAGACCTTTTCAAATTGGCCAATAATATTTATATTATTTTAACTATCCCAAAACGTATTTTTTTCATAGCAGTATGTATTCAGAAAACATCAATCCTTCGTAATCTAATCCCTATTCAAAAGAATTCCACCTATGTCTTGGAATCGATTTTGTAAAATAATCTCCAGATCAGCACTATCCCCCTTCTTTCCAGCCTGTCTAATGGCGCTTGTGTAATGGTGACAAAAACAAAGCCATTTCCCAAAATAATCATTTCCTGCAGCCATTGCCAAATGCTCCAGTAGCAAAAGTCCCCACTGCAAACAAAAAGGGATGTGTAAGGAATTCATCTCATGTTATAATTAGTGGAGAGTAGGCTGTGTGATGGGATGTAATAAGAGCCCTGGAAAAAAAGAGGTGTCATTTAATTAGACAAGGCAGAGTTGAACCTTAGAGGTCCAAGTAACCATAACCGCCTGCCTCCTGAGAGAGAAAGCAAGAGGATAGAGGCAGACGGACTAAAATACACAAAGAAGCTGTTATTTGTTGTTGCTCCAGCGCTCTGATACTCTTGTCAGGTCCTGCCAAGTTTAAAGCCCAGGGACTAAATTGGTGATGATTTTGCACGCTCCTTTACAAACTCTCTCCTTTGTGAATCTTCTCAGCTTTCTGCCTGTCCTCTCTAATTCCACTCTTTGCCTCCCAATTTGCCTCTTTAAAGAGTGACAGTTGCATTTAGGCTAAAGGTTATCATTGTATTAGAGTGGTGTTTTCCTCTCGGCTTACCTAGAATTACATGACACCGCCTGCAGCCACCTTTCCCTCTATGCTGGCCTGAAATGTTATCAGTCTGACTTAATTACTGTCACTGTGCAATGGGATTGACTCTAATGTATGTTCTGGTCCTGGACTGTCTGGAGAGATTTCAGAACTTGAAGAAAATCCTTCTTAAGATATGTCTGTGTTTGACTGTATGTGTTCGGCTTAATACCTCACATCTTCTGTTCCACAGTTAGTGCGGTGCATGTGCACAGGGCGCATCCTTTATCTGATTAGCTGACACGCCTATGTGGAGCAGTGCACGCGTGTTTGCTTCTGTGTCTGAGCTCAGCATCAAGCCCCAGGCAGGGCATGGATTTCATTTAGGAAAGTATCAAAGGTTTACACCGTGTTCGCTTTAATCAGCATGTTTATCAGGCAGAGAAAAATTGCAGGAAGGGACCACAGGGAGAGGGAGAGGCAATGGAGGGGGGGTTATCTTAAGGACCAGTAGCCAGGGAAATTGATAATGGCTACAAGGTAATTTACTGGAGACTTGGGCATCCCTCCACTGCTCCTATCTTTGCCTTTCATTCTAATTACAGCCCATGTAATGTTCTAATGAATCTGCAGGTGTGTGTGGGTAGAAGAGGGGGGGGCCGTGGAGGCATTTATGAGGATGCATATCCATCAGCATGTAGCTCTTGCTTGTGATAGTATGCCTCTGTGTCTGAGTGTCACTCCAGATAAAGCCTGTTTTCCTTTGAGAAGATTGAACACATCTCATAGCTGCGACAGCATCTCTCAATTGCATCATTGTCACACAGTTTTTTAAAGTGTGAATATGATATAAACAGCAATTAAGTCTGCCTTTTTAGAGTATGATCAAAAACTTAAACTCTTGTGGCTTCAAAAGATTAAATCTTCATGCTTCTTTGGTTAGATTAGCTTTCTAGGCAATCCAACAGAGTGATACCATAGTTAATAAAGGTGTGGTTGCTTTTGGTCGTGGGAGCAGGTACCAAGCCCTGCAGGGAAATATATTCAGCTTCTCCATAAAGCTTATCATCAAAGGGAAGGATAAGAAAAACATTAAATATCTCCACTGATTTTAAACCTAATAAAAAACAATAGTCCAACATCAGCAGATGACTAAATCGTCACCAACTGGAAACTAAATACAGCCTGTATTCTGTGCCTCTCCATTCTTCCTCCATAATCTGAAACATTGATTTTCAACTGAAATAAAAAATTGGCTTCATTGGAAGAGGATCAATGAACTACAGCCTGTTTCTGTCACTCGTCATCCCGATCAATGCTCTTATAAGTTTTCTCTGTCTTTATAAAAGGATATCCACAGTTGTAGCCAATGTTCTGGATACATCTGTCTGAGTTGACTTTTAAATCTCTAGTTTTTCTTGCACTCCTCGCTTTGTCAGCCTCCCCAGACTTTAAAATGGTCTTTGCATCTAATTTTTTTCAAAGCTACAGTCATCCCTGTTCTTTGTGCACGTTTTTTCTACTACAGTTTTTCCTTCCACTTAGCTACCACTGTGTTTGTGTCTGTGTAAGTTTTAACATCTCTGTAATAATTTTTTTTTTTTTATTGGTTTAATGTATTTTCCTAGAGGCTCATAGCGAATATGCTTGAAAAATATGACGCTGTTTGTAATGTATCTATCTAATGAGTTTCAATCACTAAGGAAAAAAAAAAAAGTTGTTGGTTATATTCTTAAAAAAACCTTTGTGCACCTGTGAGATGTAAAGCTAGGTGTTTTGCACATGCCTACATTAATAGTTTTCATTGTCTGTTTGTCCTGACAGGAAAAAGAGGCCATTGAGGCGGTGTCAGTAGGAGCCATTCTGTCCGATTACCAGAGGGTCCGTGTGGAAAATGTGTAAGTCAAACACTGGAGATTTATAACAGCACAGCTTAGTTGCTTCTCAGTGAGGCACATTCTGTGGTCCACCATTGGAAAATGGTACAAGATCCAGTTTACCTCACTTGTGTGTCTAAACTAAACTAAGGCAGTGTCCTGTTTAAACACGTAAACACTTTTTGTTTTGTTTATTCTATTTTTATTTAGGCTAGTTTCATCTTAGTGTTTATGGTTCTTGTCAAGAGAAGAGGAATTAAACAGAAAATGTGATGATATTCATGATTTTTGCAATAAAGAAAAACATTTTTTGCATTTGGATTGGAGAAAAACTTAAGACATGCTTATGTTTGACTGTCAATAAAGTATTTTTTCATTCCAAGTTTTTCCCTAGCATGGTCTCTTAGCTGTTCCTGTGAACAGAGCAACACAAAAACAATCTTTTATTACCCAATATTTAATTAACCTGTATTTAAACCATCTGTTAAAATTATTTACCTCGTGCTTTGCTTTTTTGGCTGGAAAGGACCTTTATGCTCTGTCAATTAGTAGGACCTTTATGCTCTGTCCTTCCGCAGGCAGAAGGAAGAATACATGGACAGCTCCCATGTATCCTGAACCTAACAGGATTCTCTTGGTGTTGAGCAGAAGCAGACTCACAACAACATGGATCCTGCTTCTTCACATATTCAACCTGTTTTTAAATTCCACCACACCACAACATTTGTTGCAGAAATGCTATTCTGTCTTATCTTATTAGCACTCTCAGTTCTAATTACTGTACCAGAAGAGTTTAGCAAATTATGCATATTTTGATAGTGGCATTTCTAGCATCACATTTATACAAGTGGTTGGCATGTAAGGTAGATACAATTGTTGTTATAAATAATTATTGTTATTGTAGTATCACTGTACTTAATATCACAAAGACCTACTTGAACTGCAATCAATATGAGCTTAACATTAAAGCATTCTATGACAGTAGACAGGGATTTACTTATTGTAACCAGAAAAAGGTTTTAGGATGATAACGTTATCAAGGAAATCTAAATATTTTATTTTCAAATCTGCAAAAATTAGCAATAAAGAACTTTCTCCAATAAAACATTGTTGATTTCTAATAATAGCTGTATAGACTTCTCTCTGTCTCTGCTCTGTTTGCAGTAAGCCTAAAGCAGAAAAAACATGACCATTTTATATGTTATGTTATGTATTTATTGCAATCCGTTTCATCATCCCAACATTTGCCAATGTTATGAGATAGTAAAAGTTTTTCACACATTGTGCAGCCCTAGTTTTGGTCCTGCTTAGTTGTGTTTATACCCTAGGGACATTAAAAGTCATGGAAATAAATTAGTGTTTTATAGATTTGTGTTGTGATGTGATGTGATTCGTCCAAAATATAAAAATACTTCCCTCTGTAAATGATGCCAGCATTGATGGGAAAGGATTCTACACCTATAGGAGTATTAGGTGCCATTGCCAGATCCTAAGAGTTGTGTGATACAGCTGAGAAATGGCTTCTTCTTCTAAAAAAAGAAGGGTTGGTTCTGACTTAATGAGGCAAAGGGGCTCAGAGGGACACTGACTGAGGTTGCTGGTGACTTAATTGTTGGATTAGCTTTATCAGACCTAGCAATTGCACTATAGAAAAAGAGCAAGCAAGCTCAAGTGTGCCACTTACTGAAGCTCAATTGCGCCACTAACTGGCTTGGTGGAGTTAAACTTGTAGCTATCACCTTTAATTTAAAGGCATTGTGTGGGGCACCAATAAGGCCTACTCCACAGAATGGCGGACATAAACGACTTAGAATCAAAGTTGCATCCACATGAATGTGCAAAGTACCAGTGAGGAAGCTGTAGTACATATGCCAGACCCTCAGGTTGTGCTGTGACAGGGCCACAGAATTACAACCAAACCACCTATGTAAACACTGGGCATATGCAGAAAAGTCATGTGAGGTCAAAGCAGCAAAAAAGTGTTTAAGAGGCACATACTGGTAACAAAAGAAGGTTAACCTACAATGTCATCTTTACAAAAAAGATGTAGCTCGCATGAAAACACTGAAATATGAAACTGGCAAAGTGGGTTCACTCTGTGACCCACTTTGGAAAAACAACAGTTTATGCTCTATGAAAACGAAGGGTCCATCTGGGTACACAGATTAAATGATCAAAATAGCTTTGTTCTTACTTTTAATCGTATCACCTTATGGACAGGGCCTAACTAAGCCCCCATGACTTAGTAACAATTATGATCAGTCATTTGAGGAGACATTTTGGCTCCTGTTACCTCCTGCTTGTTGTTTTACACAAATTTGGTCTCATCTTTTAACAGAAGTCTTTAAATGGGGCGTTTTTTTCCCTTTAATGAGGTGTGAACTCAAATCATGGTGACAGCTTTTGGACAGTGCTATTCCAAGATGGGGCTATGAAACTCTTCTACAGTATGCAGATTGTTATATTAAATCTTGCAACGCTTTCAATTGTTTTATAGATGCCAGCGACTTGGCTTGCAGCCCCTGGCCTACCTGTGGCGCCGAGACCAAGAGTCGCTGCTTTCTGAGATGATCGCATCCGACTTAAACGCCATCCTCATCAAAGTGGCTGCATTTGGTGAGGTTTTTTTTTTTTTGTGACCAGAAAGTCAATCTCTGATTTAGTCACCTATTTCTCTTTTTCTGTTTCCTTATTCTTGAGGTGCCGGGTGTGTCAGAAACACAGAATTTGAATAAGTCTAAGATAGTGGAGGGAAGAAAAAATAAGTGGTGCAACTAAAGGAAAAAGGGGAGACGAATGAAGAAGTACCCTACTCATTAATCAGCGGCTTAGCAGCGGGGTTAAGACTTGCGCCAGCGGCAAAGAATTGAACCGCAGAAAGATATGGAAAGATAAGGAGCACAAAGGAGGAGGAGAGAGTTGTTATTGCGCTGTTGTATTGGGAGGGTGGGTGGAGACGGCTGGCAGTTGAGAAATACTCACAGGTGACTGCTCAGTACATTAATGCAAGCTGTCAATAACCACTGCATGTCTCCACCATGCAGGAGAGGCTCACTTATGCATAACTCCATTTTTGTGGTCCGTGAAGTGAAGATTAAAATCTTGTTTCTTTAATTCCAAGTCTTCAGCAGCTTCAGTTCTGAGGAAAGAGGTTACTATGGAGTCACATGCTCTCTTCTTGCATGTTTTGGAGCCTGAGGAGAAAAAGCACAGATTACTCTAAAACAGTCCGGATAGAAGTAAAGTTTTAGCTTTTTGCTTTCAAGTACATGATGTCAGGATCTGTAGCTAACTAGATTTACTTGATGGTGCAGCTGGATCCTTGATAACTTCCAGAGTTAAATGATTATCATGGCTATGGTCCTTTTTACACTTAGAATATTTGCAGGGTGGAGGTCATTATAAACACACTGTTTTCATGCTGTTAAGTGCTTGTTGTCACCTGTGGGAGTAATGAGTCGAATCGAGGTCTGTGGATGACTGATGACCTGCGGACCAGAATAACACATTCAGGATATGCTGCATATCTTTCAACACTTCCAATGCAATCCACTCGCAAATCAGCACTTAACTTTGCATCAAAGAAGGACTGATGTCAGACTTTATTTTATCCAGATCTCATTTGTTGTTGAAATTGATCTGCTGTTTTTTTAGGAAATTATTAATTGACCTTATGAAATGTACCCTGACAACAGACTAACAGGGTAAGCTGGAATGCCCTGACTTGATCTACATGCACCCATTTCTCTTTATACACAGAGTGACAAGTGGTTGGGTAGCACTGTCAGATAAATTTTTTCATAAAGAACTTGCACCTATGGAAATTTAGGTCCACATTTATGGTCTAATCATGATATAAATAAATCCCTGTGAAAGTCATTATTTATTGAAGAAGGTGGTCCACTCTGTAAACATGTCCCCCTGTAACTGTGCCAAACTGCCAAGCTTTCTAATCTAAACACAGCCTGGTCTAAAACCAAATTCCCAACATTTTTTAAAAGATTACTATTAGAATAGAAGATTACCCCAGGTGCCTTTAAGTGTGTGTCTTGGTGTTCGCGCTGAAGATGTTTGTGTGAGTATGTGTATGTGTTTTGGCTACAGGTAAAGCGAGCAGATTGTATCAGGCCTGACTTCTCACCTGTCCCAGGGCAGTGGTAATTAGAAAGGAGAGAATTGAATAGAGGGGCAAGTGCCGAAGGCGTTCCAAGCAGCCCTCATAATTGCAGCTTTGGTGGGAGCAGGTCTGAGCAGTTCGGTGAGCTGTTTAGGGGAGATTGGGTAACAGAAGGGCGTACCTGGTGGGCTTCAGTTTTTGTGTGTGGCAAAGAATGAAGGAGTCTTTGAGGGATTTACCTTTGCAGACATTTTAGAAAAGCGGTAGTGAAAAAAAAAAAAAAAAAAAAAAAAAAAACTTTCCTGGGGCAAAGGTTAAATCTGCTCCTGAAATCTCAACTGCAACAGCTTATGATATTCTGTAGAAGGATGAAATCGCTTTGTTTTTTTTTGCCTATCTTCAGTTTTCAGCTATTTAAAGCCATTGAAGATTTATTTTCCATTATTATTTTCTCCAGGGGACCAAAATTACACCAACACCAGAGGCACATCTGTCTAAAAAACAGATGACCCTTAACATCAGTCTTTAGATAGCATATTTTTATTCTGATGACTTATTTTTAAGATTCCAACCTTCATAGAGGGGAGTTAGTTTAGTTTATGCAAATTAATGCTCAGAAATGCTTCTAATTAAAGGAAAATGTGTTGTGTGGTTGTGGAGCTGTCTCTTTAAAATGCAATATTTTATGGGCTGACCGTGCTAATTGGCATTTCTAAAAGCTAATATAAAATATTCATGTAATTAGATAATTGATTGATTAGTGGAGGTATGCATCAGGGCACAGGTTCAGCAGTTAATTGGTCCGGAGCTGCAGGAATAATTGGCACGTGTGAAATCAAGGTCTGAGTGTATGAACTTGAATGAAGCCTTTAGACTATCAAAAAACAGAATTAAGTTGATCCTTAAGGAGGGTTTATGGTCACAAAACTTACCATTAAAAGGTTTTGATGTTGAACAGTTGAGTTAATTTTGCCGAAGAAATTTAGTTATATGTGTTTCTTTCTTTTTTATTTAGTTTTTTAGTAAGCTTCAAATGATAGTAGTTTATTAAGTAAAATATATTTTGCAAGATTATTGAAAAGAACAACACTAATTTGTTGAAGATTTATACAGCTCTTTCACACTGATTTGCTACTTCAGCCTTTACTGTCCATGACCTCAGCTGAGGGGTCAGCTTGCTGCTAAGGGCTGGTTATACTCCCGCAGCAGTGTGTCGCAGTGAGCTTGTCGCAGGTATGACGCAGTTATTTTTGATTTATGGCCAGTTTTGAAGCGGGGTCTGCGCTATGTTATTCCACGCCACAACGCAAGAGGGACAATCAAGAACTAGCTGTGGGTCGAGATACGGCTGAGGTGGTGAGGAAGTGGGGCCAAGTTTGTGTGACAACGGAGGGACATGAGGGGGAAAAAGAGCGGGGATCCAGGTGGAAAAAGGGTCCCAGCGTTCTTGTGCACCTCGCTCTTCTAGCTGGTCCTACTTCACGAGTTGTGTTCCACAATTGCGGTCATACAAACAAAACAAGCCGGTGAGGTACCAAACAGGAAATACCCATAGTGTAGAGCAGATGTAGATTTGACCAATCAGAGACCTCCTGTCTGCGGCACTGTCTGCGGCCACTTACAATTTTGGAGATGTACAGCTGAGTGTCTGTGGAAGGGGCGGGGCAATATCTGCGTTAACTGTGCCTTTAGACTAACACCTTTCTGAGAGAAACCCAAATGAAGTGTTGTACATGCTGTTATGATGCTAGATATTAAGGCTGCACTAAAAAGCTCTTTTGAGACAGAAAAACGTGTGGGTCAAATTTTATTATGCACATAACTAAAATAGAAATGTCAAACACTGGCCTCATAAGAGTAAAGCATCTCTGTAGATGGAGCCTAGTTAAACAGTAAAACTGATAATAAACATGAATAAATTCCTCTCACCCCTAATAGCAGACAGTTTAGGTAGCTACGCAGGGAATTGGTCTGGATGAGAGAAAGTGGCAGCTAGGCTAATTAGCAGAGAGACACCGGTCATTGCAACGTAAATAGGTCTTTTAATGTGTGTAATTTGAGTGCCCAGTGCTCAAATTACTTCTCTAAATTTTCCTTAGGTGTGACTGTGTGTGTGAATGGTTGTTTGTCCTGTTTGTCTCTGTGTTGTCCTGCGATGGGCGACCTGTCCAGGGTGAACCCGCCTCTCGCCCGTAGACAGCTGGAGATAGGCACCAGCACCCTTCGCGACTACGCTGTGGATAAGCGTGACAGAAAATAGATGGATGGATGGATTGGTACATTTATGCATTTCTTGATACATGTTTCAAAGCATGCATCGTTTAAACCAATAGAAAACTTCAACTACAATATCAACAGTTTAACCACTTAGGGCAGCACTGAGATGGTTTTAAGACATACATTGGAAAACTAAACTAAAGCTCAGATGAAAATGTAAGAATATGCACGGTAATATTACAATAACACCCCATCAGTCCACTTTATACATCTGCAAAAAAGTTGGCAAACTTTTCTAAAATGATAACATTTCTCTAAGGAATCTTTTTTGGCTATAAATCCTTTTATTTTTTATTGGGGGATAGAAGTGAATTATGCTCTATGGTATATTTCTGCACTGTGAGCACATGTTCATGCACTTTACTGAAGTCTGTTTATCTTTTATTTTCTTATTTTACTCGTTTTCTGAAAAATAAGATTAGCTCCTGATGGGATTTAAGCACAGTTCATGCTGCCTATTATGCTGCTGCCACCAACAGAATTTGAGATAACAGCTTGACAAATTTCACATATCCAGTTAATCTTCGCGTCCTTTATGCCGTACCACTTCCCTATCCTTCGTTCTTATTTCACTGCTATAATCATCTGTCTGCTTTGCAAAGATTAGGAGATAGTGCACAGCTATTGTTTTGGTAAAGGGCCTTTTAGAACATTGTGTAAAGGCTGATGCGGCTCACCTAGGAGGGAAGAGATGCTTATTTCCTCCATTTAAAAGCTAAAATGTTACACATCATGAATCCAATTTTCTCTGCTTTTTTTTCTCTAAAAGGGAGGGATTAAAGCAGAGCTGTCGGCTCGCTCACCAGATCTTAAGACAGCCGTTGATGTCTGCAATACTGCGCTCAGCTCAGTTTAGACAGTATCTAGAATCTCCCAGGTTTTTAATTTGGCATTAGGCTCAGTAAGCATAATCACAAGCAGTTTTAATTAAATAGGCAACCCAGTGATGTAGGTTACAAAAATCTACCTTTTCAAGAGTTGAAAGACCGATCTTGGTCTCTGAAAGATATGGAAGAAGATAGTGGACTGGAGATAATTGTGTCTGTCCTTAAGAAGGTTAGAAGTTAGAGAAGTCTTTTCTCCTGTCTTAACTTCAGTAAATTAAATTTGTCTCTTATTTCTTTAAATAAAATATACCTTTTATTCCAGAATCTTTTCTTTGGTTTAAGTTCTGTTTCTCTCACAAAACACTTGCTGCCTCTTGCCTTGTAGCCACTGAGCCTCCTGTGATATAATCAATGGTATGAAGCCGGAGATTATGATGGATTCTTTGGGTACTGATGAAAAGTTTGCATCCATTTGAAATGCACGGTCTTATCTCACATAATACGTATTAGTCTGATAGTTTTTTAAGGTAAATCTGAGTCTTGAATTTTTAGGATAATATAATGATAAGAAATATATTTTTTAAAAGCAGAAGTTAATACGGAGGTTGAATTTATTGTGATTATTTTCACTGACAGGCAGATGCAAATATAAATATACCTCTCCTAGTATTAGATGTATTTATTAATCATTAATCGTTTAATATGACATATTAAGAAATCCCCATCAGCATCCAGCATATGTGCGGTTTCTGATAGATACGAGAAATCTGATTCCTGGTATGGTGAAGTACCAATAGTTTTCATCCAATTTTTTAAATAAACTGCGTTAGTTTTTTTTTTTATATATAAGAATTATGCTCTTAGTTGTAGTTACCGATCTGTCATTACTATATTTTAATTTGACAAACCGCATCTTCTCGCCGTTCATCTGTTTGGTGCCATTGCAATAGCGGATCTTGACCTGGCCGAGCCGGAGCGGACCCTGCACATTTTGAGTATGTTTGGCTCAACCTGCTGCTATGAAGCAGGATTCTCCACCACGAAGAGAATCAAAAATAAATATGGATCCAGGCTTAAAACGAGCACCTTAATATGTGCTTGAGAATGGCTTTGTCTCCATTCAAACCCAGGTTTAAAGCCTTGCAGGGCAGCCTAAATCCCACTTCTCTCATTAAGACATCAAATAAATAAATAACAAACGTTCAGTTCAGGTGTTTTAAAAAACATGTGAATCAGGAAATTGTCTATGTACCAAACTGAAAGATTGTTTTCTCTACTTCAAAAAACACTTTAGGTTTTAAAATGGAAAAATTTTCTTTTCTTTTTTTCTTTTTTTTATTTATTTAAAAATTTAATGTATAACATGGATGCATAAAAAACTCATTTTATTTCAGTGTTAAATTCTGTTTAAAGTAAAAGATTATAATTAAAAATGTCTCCGGACCTTTACTAGTTGAGGATTTTCTTTATTCTGACCCCGCTGATTTTTAATTGGTTACTCCTGGGTTAGGGCATAGGGCTTGGAATCCTGAGGTTGTGTGTTCGAAACCCACTCCCACAGACTGCCGCTCTGGCTCTCTGAGCAAGACCCTTAACTCCTGATTACTTCCCGTGCAGTGCACAGTGGCAGCCCACTGCTCCCCAAAAGGGGATGAGTTACATGCAGAGAGTTCATTTCTCCATTGTGAGATCAATAAAGTTCAATTTATTTATTTTATTATAATTTTTTTGGTTGTGGATCATCTGTTTATAGAGTAGGGGTCAGGGTCCTTTCAGAAGGTGCACGTTAGCCTGCCTTTTCATTTCCAAAACCACTTTCTATGTCTTATTTTGTGTCCAACATTGGAGAGCCTTGTGGTAGATTTTGATTTTTTTTTTAATCTTTGTGCATTTGTGGGTATGACAGATACTCCCAGAGTGATACTACCATATTGTGCTTGCTTCATGGAAAAGTGTAAGATGTATTAAATTGACTTTACTTTAAAAAAAAGAAAATCTCAATTGTAGTGCACAATTCAGCTAACTTGCTAATTTTGAGGAGTGATTTTAAGTTATTTTTGGGGAATCATTCTTTAGAGCTAATCTGCTTGCAGAGAGCATCCCACTTTGATCCATAACTGCTTCTCAGGTTTCCTTATTATATTCCCATGTTATTCATGGAATTCAATTTGACGACAGAGCAGGAGGTTCTTTTAATTTTTAATTCATCAATCCCCTTAATTCTTTACACCCAATTGGCGGTCAGTAAATCCGACTCTAATCATAGCAATATGATTTGGTTTATACATGTTTTCCAACATGAACATGATGCCAAGAATCAGAAGTGGCTTTTGGATTAATAAAGGTGAATATTCTTCAAACTGTTGGAGCCAGAAAACCAGCCAATTTAAATGAGCAGCACCAGAAAAGTCCATTATTTATATGATGTGTGCATCATTTCTGTTCTGCAGTGTTTGAAATTTCCAAAATTAATTTAAACTTCAAGCTTTTTTTTTTTCTTTTTTTTTTTGGAAAATATAAAAAGACCAACAATTAGTATGATATTCATGTCCATGAAGACTGGATATAAACTTCACTCTGCCACCCCTAATCTAACTTTTTGTAATTTCATGTGTGCAGGTGGTTCTTAGTTGTTGTTTTTTTTTCTTTATTTGTACACATGGTCTTCCTATTAAATCCACTGAACATCTGTGAGAGCAAATTAAGTTTGTTTCAATATTTATTTATGTTCAGGCAATGCTTGTAACTGACTAATATACTTTTTAGAGCTAGACTCACAATTTCTCTGTAGGATATTGTATTTTTATTATTAAACATTAGTTTTAATGTTTTTTTTATTCAAATTCAGTTCAAGAAAGAAAACTCCTTTCCCTGGTCTCCTGGCAACTTTGTCTCCTGTCTTAATATTACCCTCTAAATCTTTACTGAGCTTCTAAAAATGCATTTAGTCATTACTGGACATTGGGGTTTTAAAGTTCACTGAATTTAACTGGACTTTTATGGGATAATAAGATGTAAAAAGGGCCTTTTAAAAGAGAGTCTTCCCTTTCAGTCCATCTCAGCAAAGCTTGTGTCTCTCTAAGGAGAGGTCTTGCTGTCTCTTGTGGCAGACTAATGGCAGCTTCTAGTGGGCTTATTTGGGTTTAATGTGGCATAATGAGGTTAGGTAATTGGGTTTAGGTCAAGTTGTAAAACAGGTTTAGAGGAGACAGAGATGTGGAGATCATGCAAATGAGTGGTGTTAGATCGCCAATGGCTCACGCTGATGGCTTCTTTAAGACTTTGCAAAGTATATATTGTACAAGTGCGGCCTTATTCCAGTTTCCTTCATGTACAAATGGTTTCAGTAACCTTAATTTTATCTGGAGCATCAATTAGGAAAACACTCACACAAGTGCTAAGTGGTCTTTAGAGAAATGGTTCCACATTAATGCCATCTTACTATGGTTTTATCACTCAGTCTTGTCGTTGCAGGTTTCAGTCATCCCTTTCTCCCCTTGTAAATATCAAATCATGTGTCATATATTATTTAAGAGCTGGGAAGTTAATGAACATATTAAAAAACTCCCCCCCACCCACAGGAGTTCAGAGCCAATTTTCAAAATTTGTTAAAAGGCATGACTAATTAAAGAGGATTTTTTAATTGGATTGAATTTTAATGCTTTTCTTCACCCTCCTTATTACCTTTGTGGCGGGGTTAAGATGAGAGGATGTTGAGATTAGATATTCTCACACTAATTAAGACTACAGATCCCCTGGGAGGAGAATAAGGGCCTGCTCATTCTATCCTTTCACACCCTGTCTACTCTCCTCCTTTCCCCTCCCTCCTCACCACTGTGGCCCTCGGTCTCTCCTCCCTGAAGCGCCGGACCACGGGGACCCACAGGAGAGACACAGCTGGGATTAAGATGAACGCAGGGATGGGATGCGACATCCCCTCCTTCACATCTCTTTTCCATTTTCTTCTCGTCTTCCAGCCGTCGCTCCCCATGGGGTCTGAAGATGACACATTAACCTTTGAGGTTGTCAAGCCATGAGAGACGAGAGATTCTCACATTAGGATTAACTTCATTCGTCTAATTAAACACATGATCATGCCAATGAACAGTACCATGCGATCTCCACTAGTAGAAGAACTATATTTCATTTTCTGGAGAAATTTTGAGGTCAATTCACCAACTATTTTTATTACAGTGGCATCACTGTCTCAAATCTACAATACCACCATACAGGTCATCAGTAGCTTGTTAATGATCATGTCAATCACTGAAGTAGTTGCAAAAATATCAGATGGATAATTTACATGTGCTTCCAAGTAATCCAAAAATATCCTTCAAGGTCCATAAGACTAGATTACCAGTTAGTGATTATTGAAAGCAGAGTAAAATCCAGTCACAAGTTATCAACAAGGTTAAAAATATTCCTCTTCATTTTCAGGGAGAAATGATCTAAACTAATTTGCAAGCATATCCTCTCAAAACTAAGAAACTATCTTCCTAAATAAAATGCACAGTTTCTTCCTTTAGTGCCTTCCTATTCTAAAAAATAAAGTCAATCAATAAATATTTATCTGCTCATCTGATTGGGCAAAGGTTAGAACAAGTTCTCTGCATCGTACTTTCTCTCCTTTCAAGTTAGTAACTTCACAAACATTTGTCCTCTGGAGAGGCACATGTACACTCTATGTGACATATATATATAAAAAAAACAAAACAACAAGAATAAAAAAACATCCACTTACAAAAAGACCCATAACAATGGAAACTCAACATATCACATAATATTACTTTAAAAAGTTTCAATACAGAATCAACTTGGTGTAATTTACTTGGTGTCTCTCATCATCCTCTTGAAAATACTTCACAGATTCTCTGTGGGGTTTTGTTCAGGCCAGTCATCACGATCATAAAAAGATCATTGAAGCAAGTATTGGTGCTTTTGCTAGAGTGGGCAGGTGCCACTTTCTATTGGAAAAATGAAACCTGCATATTCTTAAAGCTTGTTGAACGAGGGAAACATTAAATACTGTAAAGTCATACAGTGAAGAGCTTTACTATTTATGGACTGGATAAAACTCAACGCACCCAACCCAACAGAGGATACGGCTCCCCAAATATCACTGTTTGTTACATATATTACTCCTAACCCCTTCAATCAAAGGAGATACATCATATAAATATATGATGCTAAAAAATTGTTTTTTATCCCTTTTATCACTTCTTCACAGTCCGTGCTTGACCCAAAATAATTGCAAACCAGAGTAAGCAAATAATTGAATACATCATAAGTGTGCTTCATACTGAGCCCTTAAAGGAATATTGAGGGTGGCAAAATAAAAATCTAGTATTATTGTTAATGCATTGCAGCATTTAAGTCCCATCATTGTATTTTATTTTAGCTAATTGTATAAATATTGTCTATACGCCCACTGCATTAATCTGGGCCTGCAGATGTCTTTCCCACCCCCACTTTATTGAACATGTTGTTGACGATTATAACTTGCACCAACTTTTCTATATTAAATCTATCCTCTAGTTCACTCCAGACATAACACGGTTATACAATAAAGTGATGGTTGGTTGGAATTTTAATGCTGCAGCTCCAGAATGACATTGGTTATTGATAGATTGACGGTATGTTTGTACTGTTTACATTTCTAACAGTCCAAATATGAAGAATGACTGTAAAATATTAAATCTGAATCTTGTGGAACAAAAACAAGTGGAGTTTTTTACAAGTGGAATTTATAAAATAGAATTTTTAACCTGTGCAATTATGTCTTTTAATATTTAAAAAATAAATTCAGACGCCACAATTTGGATGCAAAATTTCACCAGCACTTACAATTGATCCAAAACAGATCAAGGCTGCTGTTATCCAGATTCTTGTCAAACATTTCCATTATCAAAAACGCCAAAAGCATATGTTTGTATAAATAAAGCAATACAGGCCAATAGTTTGCCCTGACAGAGTTTACTTACCGGTAGTTCCTTTTTGAGTCTGAAAAGATTTTTACTGCACGCACAATACCAGTATTTTATCGCAATCTGCTGGCAGTATATGCTTCAGCTTCCGCTTCAGTGACACCAACAATCCTATTGTATTCAGAGCACTACTTGTGTCAAACCCCTTTTGGTATCCAATATTATTTCAGCCATTTCACACTTGATTTTGGACTTTCAACTCCTCTACTTGGGAAAATATGTCCTTGTTTGAATCTATTCATGTGCATCGTAGTACCTTTGGTCACATGGTGTTATGATACTGCAAAGTATTTAGTAAACAAGCGAAGAACAAAGTGTAAAACACAGAAGTAATGAAAGCTAATGAGCGAACATTGTCCCATAAGAGGAAAGCATGTATTCAACCAGAGTGAGCTACTGGTGAAGATATTTGTAAAATCAAATTTTGTGACTTGGTCCCTTCAGTTAATCTAATTAAAAAATAATAATACTTTTCTCAGTTTAGTTTAAAAAGATAAACTTTATTTTAAGGTACTTGTTCCCCATTTAAAAAAAATTTAAGGTATCAAAGACTTTTAGCTTAATTTGTTTGGTTTCAGTGTCTACACCCTGATCCTTTTTACTGTAAAAGTGGAATAAAGGGAAAATACTACATGGCTTGGAATTTCATTAAATTTAACAGTTAATGTCCATGTCCTGTTATGTTTTTATCGTTCTATTCTTTGTCATAAGCACCTGGTATTGTAAGCTTTGTTTTTCGTCAAAGCGCTGAAGAATGTACTGTAGGAAATCGAGGCCTTCACTTTCTGTCTGGGGTGAAATGGAGTTCATAGTTGAGCCCTTATTTTCGTATGCCAAGGGGTTAAAATCATGACTTTACTCTTGCAATCTAAACCTGTTCAACACGACAAGGTTACTAAACTGGTGACAGATTTATTGTGCCTTTTAATTGGTAAATTAGACAAGTTTTTTTTAATCTGCAGAGTTTTTTATATAGGTAAAAAAGGAAGATTGACTTTATTTTTGTAGATGCTAACTTCAGCGCTTTAGTCTTACTGTCTGGAGAGTCGGGGCATAATGGGTCTGTATTTTACAACCATGCCACCACAGAGTATGCATGGGAAACTGACCAGCACCTTTTTCTTTCTCTGTCTTCTTTTCATTCACTGTCTGTGAGTCACTTCCATGGACGATTTCAGGGGAAGAGGAGAAACAAGACAAATAAACAAGATATCTTTCCAGAGATGATGTTCTCAAAGGGGACTAGATGTGCATGGGGTAGGCAAGGGTGCACTGGGGGAGTTTGTGGCTGGCAGTTGAAAATTGTTGCCCTTACAGAGAGAAATCTGTGTACACTACTTGCAAAGTCAAACAAATAGATCCAGGGTGCAGGTTTTGGAGTGTTTTTGTGTGACTGCCCGTAAACCTCCCTGCCTGTCATCTTCAATCACTGAGTCTGTTTCTGATCAGACCTCTTTTTGCCTCTCTCTTTCTCTTCCTCTCTTTCTCTCCCTGCATGTGTGCACCATGTTTGTGTTTGTGTATTCTCCTCTGTTTGTACTGCTTTGTGAATTTTCTTCTGCTTTTTCCATGTGGATGCCAGGTCTGGATCCAGAGAAGCACTTAGGAAAATCCCTGGCCTCTATGCAGCCCTACTTGAAACAGGTCCAAAACTCATACCTCTCCATCTACCTGACCTCAGTACTATCTAATATTTTAGCATTCACATTGTATTATTTGTAATGCTGATTTATACAGTTTCAGTCAGATGTTTACAGATCAACAACATAATGTTATAATGCTTTTTGAAACAACTGTACTTCTTTTTTTTTCCCTCTTTAGTGATTTGAATTTGTTACAGGCTGACTTCCAGTTTATTCTGGAGCATCTTGATTACTAGCCCTTCATTTAAGAGGGACAGAAAAGTTTATAATCTGATAATCTTAAAGGCACACCATGAAACTTTTGGCCACTAGGAGCGGGTTGCTCCTCAATGGCCACAAGCTCTGCAGCACTCTTGCAACAATCGGTTGAGAAATTTCGCTATATTGTTCTCAGCAATGAATATTTAGTATTTAGTGATGTACTGTAGCACAATTTATACCTTCTTGTAAATTGACTAACATATTACACATCTTTTCCCCATACAAAACTATAGTATTTAAAACAATTCTTTGATTTGCTTAAGCAGCTTTCCCAGAAGTATGGAGTCCATATTTGTGGTGAAGGAGGTGAATATGAAACCTTCACCCTTGATTGTCCGCTCTTCAAAAAGAAGATAGTCATGTGAGTGAAGCAGTCAAACAGTATAACATGACAAGATGTTTTAACCTCTAAAATACCTGAATGTCTTCTGTTTGTGCAGTGATGAATCCGAGACAGTGATCCATTCTGCAGATGCTTTTGCTCCAGTTGGTTACCTGCGCTTCACCAAATTGCATACAGAGGACAAATGCATTGTGAGTCTAATTTCTATTTATTCATTTGGTTTAAATTCCATATCAACATTTTAACGAGAAAAGGTTTGAGTCTCTGCAGGGGTGATTACGTTCAGACAGCACCAATGGAAAAAAACAAAAAACAGTATACCAGAACACAGCCCTTTGGTGCCTGATAACTTTGTAGATTAGAGGGGAAAAAGATAATTCTGCAGGGTAGGATCCAGATCAACCTCCAGAAGGCCTTTCTAACTCTCCTTCCACTCATTCTAGCTCTTGGTCTCTCCTTTCATCTCCCACTCGTGCTCCTCCAGCCCCACATGGCCTAGTTTGACGTCTGCAATATTCGCTACAGCCTGAAACTAGGCCCAGCTTAATAAACATGTCTGCTCGCATTAAGGCGCTTTGCATTCAGGTAGCTGGCTGAGCGGACACAAGCAAGGGTTGTGGGGAAGGAGGAGAAATTGGCTTTTGGTAAATTAGAGGCTGAATTGAACCTCAAACACTAGAAAAGGAAGACATGTTTCACTCTCCCTGCAAGAGTGGACAACAAATTCTACATTTCTTCAATTGTGACAAAAAATGTTTATTTAGGTCAAATAGTTTATGTATTTTTCCTTAACTATTTTTTTTCCCCATGTTCTTGTTTTTTTATTTAAATCATCTTAGAGGATCAGATTTTGCCTTTCTGTGTTTGCCAGCTTAGTTTCTCGTCGTACCAAGGGATCATGTAGGTGAGTTGCAGATTGCACTGGATACGCACATGTGCCTCTCCATTTATTTGTAGACATTTTTACATATGTACTGTACATCTTCATGTTAGATGGGGGAGGGTACTCTTTGGGACAGGAAACATACCCCCATCCGACAACCCCTGCGACCCTTCAGCCTCAACCCCTTAAGCTATATATTTTCTGCCTACTCCCCTCCCAGCCGCCTCCACCCCCAACATGCAAATAGACGCTTCATGCTCCTGCAGCCCCTCTAGCCCCCCCTAGGTTGCTGGAGAAAGAGCAGGAAAAACCAGAGCCTGAAAGAGTAAGAAAAAGGAGGGAGAGAGGCACGGCGGCGGTGGTGGTGGTGGGGGGACAACCAGGGGAGAACCTGCCCTGGTTCAGCTTTCTGAAGCTCTTCTCGTCAGGGTGACAGATCTGCGGTGACACCAGCACTAGAGGAAACCGCACCGGGCTCAGGGGGTGGGGATGGACCACCATCATTTGCCCTCAGTTAATGCTAGTCAAGCTATTTTTCATGCTGGCCAGGAGAGAGGGGGTGAAGTATAATTAATTTGATTATCATATGGCCTAATGTGGCTGACAGGAGACAAGGAGGGGGGTGAGTGAGTGTCATGCGGCGTGAGGGTTGCACTGAGGAAATATGAAATATGTATTTAAACCCACAACACCCTTGTAGGATTTGGCAGGTAATATGTAAGCCTTAAAGAATGGTAATGATTTGTTATTTAAAGAAGTAGCAGCAAGCAGAGGCAAAGTACAAGTAAACAGATGCAAAAAATAAATAAAAATAGGGGAACCCAAAACATGTCTCACCGAGCTAGGGTTGAGTTTTGACTGACAGCCACTATGATTGGGATCTACAGTATCAGAAAACACCGCTCTCTTTTCGCCTGAGCCGCAAATATGTTAGCAAGTTGTTTCATATTCATTCTCCTTGAAGTTATGCACGTCCGGGTCCTTGTCATGTAAGGCTGACGCGCACACGCAGTCTGCTCGGTGGCGAACGTGAAAAGGTTGGCTAATTATACAGCGTTTTGTATGCCTTCGCAAATGGCTCTGCACTCTTTGGTGGGCACTTGGCCTGATGTATTCCCCTTTGGTGCTTTATTGCAGGATGCGGTGGCGAGAGCTTTGCCCCATGGTAGTTGTCCTTGCCAGAGCGCCATTGACAAGATGACTGAGGAGGTAGAATATGCTGATCAAGCTGAAGACAACCAGCACAAATTTACATCATACTGTGACCTTAGTTGTCACCAGGGCCACGGTGAGATTCATTTGTTGTGATGCACAGACATGCATGCATGAGTGTGTATATATGTCTGGGTGTGTCAGATGATACACTATATTGCCAAAAGTATTTGCTCACCTGCCTTGACTCACATATGAGCTTAAGTGACATCCCGTTCCTAATCCATAGGGTTCAATATGACATCGGTCCACCCTTTGCAGCTAGAACAGCTTCAACTCTTCTGGGAAGGCTGTCCACAAGGTTTAGGAGTGTGTTTATGGGAATTTTTGACCATTCTTCCAGAAGCGCATTTGTGAGGTTGCACACTGATGTTGGACGAGAAGGCCTGGCTCTCAGTCTCCGCTCTAATTCATCCCAAAGGTGTTCTATCGGGTTGAGGTCAGGACTCTGTGCAGGCCAGTCAAGTTCATCCACACCAGACTCTGTCATCCATGTCTTTATGGACCTTGCTTTGTGCACTGGTGCACAGTCATGTTGGAAGAGGAAGGGGCCAGCTCCAAACTGTTCCCACAAAGTTGGGAGCATGGAATTGTCCAAAATGTCTTGGTATGCTGAAGCATTCAGAGTTCCTTTCACTGGAACTAAGGGGCCAAGCCCAGCTCCTGAAAAACAACCCCACACCATAATCCCCCCTCCACCAAACTTTACACTTGGCACAATGCAGTCAGACAAGTACCGTTCTCCTGGCAACCGCCAAACCCAGACCCGTCCATCAGATTGCCAGATGGAGAAGCGCGATTCGTCACTCCAGAGAACGCGTCTCCACTGCTCTAGAGTCCAGTGGCGGCGTGCTTTACACCACCGCATCCGACGCTTTGCATTGCACTTGGTGATGTATGGCTTGGATGCAGCTGCTCGACCATGGAAACCCATTCCATGAAGCTCTCTGCGCACTGTTCTTGAGCTAATCTGAAGGCCACATGAAGTTTGGAGGTCTGTAGTGATTGACTCTGCAGAAAGTTGGCGACCTCTTCGCACTATGCGCGTCAGCATCCGCTGACCCCGCTCCGTCAGTTTACGTGGCCTACCACTTCGTGGCTGAGTTGCTGTCGTTCCCAAACACTTCCATTTTCTTATAATACAGCTGACAGTTGACTGTGGAATATTTAGGAGCGAGGAAATTTCACGACTGGATTTGTTGCACAGGTGGCATCCTATCACAGTTCCACGCTGGAATTCACTGAGCTCCTGAGAGCGACCCATTCTTTCACAAATGTTTGTAAAAACAGTCTGCATGCCTAGTTGCTTGAATTTATACACCTGTGGCCATGGAAGTGATTGGAACACCTGATTCCAATAATTTGGATGGGTGAGCAAATACTTTTGGCAATATAGTGTATCTTTGTGTGCTGTTTGCTGCTCTGGATCTGTGTCATATGCGGCCAGCATCATAATGCCGAAACTCTAGCATGGCGGTTTGACAAGAGCTGCCATTTGAGTAGTTTATGTGGGACAGTGTCTAGATTAAATCTTTTCTGACATAAAATACATATAGAAGGCTTGTTTATGAAGGAACACACATTAGAAAATGTTTCAAGCATCATCATCAACCAAAATGCATTTAAAGGTGAGGATCCTGATTTTATTGTTATCACAACCCACAGTTACACCTCCATCCTGTTCAAAAAGATCTTTGAGAGGCTATCAGTGGATCTCAGGAATCAATGGACTTAAGAGCCAAGATGTTGGGATTGAGGGCCAGACACTGGCAGCTTTTACTATGCTTCAAGGTAAGAGGAATGGCACCAATAATGCCTGAATAAAAACAGAATCACGATCCTCCAACTTTCACTCAGTTTTTTTTAAATAGAAAGCCAGTTCTGTAATTCCTAAATAAAATACATGTGCCAAACTTCTATGATAGACAATACAAGTAGAAATTACTCAGAGGAGCAGTCAGGTCTTTGATAACTCTAGGGCAGACATGGTACAAATGGTTGATGGGATCTGGAGGCAAACACCCCATTGTTGATAGAAAGTTATAGGGAGTAATATTTGCAGTCTTTGCTAAGGCATTTTACACTTGAAAGAACGTCCTTCATGCCAAACAAAACCTGAATTTATACGTGTTACCGCCACTGCTACCCTGAATGCAATGGTTACAGGGTAATCCAGCAGAGATGCTTTTCTTCAGAAGGGCAAGTGGGCCAGACATAATGGGAAGATGGATGGAGCTGAATGCAGGGCAATGAGTTGAAAATGAAGGGTCACAGAGGCCCGCTATCAGATGTGACAAGGCTTGAGCTACTATGGAAACAATATTTAATGTGTACATCTAGTAAATAAGTCACCCCCAAAACAGCAGTTGGTACAGTAAGAATTGAATCTCCAAAGGGCCGACTTCTAAGGTTCTTTTGGTCAAATCATAAAATCATGTCATGTTTTAATTTTGCTTTCCATTATGAACAGATTTGTGTTTGTCTATAAACATGCCTTTTGTTCTGTTGGGATCTAATCATCAGCATTTTTCTCCGCTCATGCTGTTAACTGAACACACAAGATAAACAGCAGAACTTAGAAACTTTGGTTTGACTCAGAAGTGCTTCCTATATCTGCAGTGTGTTCCAGATTCTGTCAGTCAAACACATGTGACTCAGGTAGCATTTTAAATCACTTTAAATCAACAAAAAAACAATATTTTTCCAACACATGTTCACGCACTGCAATGATGTAGAGTTGGTTTATCATTTTTGCCCTGCAGATATTTTAAAGTGCACACTTGTTCCCCACTGTAGTTCTTTTTTTTTCTTGTTTTTTTTGTTGCTTTTTTTATGGAGATGGAAGAGCAAAAGATGAAAAGCATATTTAATGTTTATGGTGGTGCTTGGCTGAGCAGCCCCTTCACAGTGCAGAGACAATATTAAACAAGTTAATATTTAATGAACAATCGCTTTGTATGGGGGCAAAGAAGTGCGAGGCGTTAGCTTTGGCAAAGAGAAAACAAACTTGAAGCTCTTTCAGTTGATTGTTGGGAAAGAGGGAAGCTTTGCTTTGAGCCATGGCGCTTGCCTTTGCATCCAAAGCCTCCCATAGGCACACCTACTGCGCTGCATTGCTCTAAGGGGAGAGGGGCCACAGGTACTGCTTTATTCTTGAATCCCAATGCACATGCTTTAATGTGAATAGGTGCAACATAGAATTATACTAAAACAAGAGCAATGACAGAAGGTAAACCAGACTTTTTAAAAGAAATTCATTGTGGGACCAAGTCAACAATTTTCTCTGGATGTTTACAGACTTTTAAGGTAGTTTTCAGATTTTATAATCTGCTGCTTTTAATGTTTTTTTTTTTTTATCTGTTCCCAGACGAGTTAAAAATCTATGCTTTGGAGATGAAGAACATCATTTTGGTTCATCTTTATGTAAGGAACATGGAGGATTTTGTCTCTCTTAATGCAGTTTACAGGAAATATTTCAACATAAATCCTCCAGCCAGGTAAAAGGTTCACTCTCTTTTTTTCTCTTGTTTATACTGTTCAAACTTGTCATATTTTTTTCTGTTTGTTTTCTTGTAGAGTTTGTGTCCAGGCACCTCTGCCAGCCGGACAGCTTTTGCAGATGGACTGTTTCCTCCATGACTGGACTGAGCCCCTGGAGGAAGGCTGTTTCCGACACAAAGAAGCACTGCATGTCCAGAGTCTTTCCCACTGGGCCCCTGCTAACATCGGGCCATACAGCCAGGCCTTCAAGGTAAGGTTCACCTCCCCTGCAGTATGGATAAATGGATGTAATGGGGACAAGACATATTTAAGAACGAAAAGAAAAAAAAGTGCAGGATTAGGCAGGATTAATCTTAGTATTTAATAACTCTAAAATACTTAGATCAAAGTAAAAATCTGAATAATTCTGATAGCAGTTTAGCTTGATTGAGGGACATGTTTACATGCAACACATGACTGTATTTTGTAGAAATATACAAACAAGATTTTTGCTTTTAGATTGTGTTTTATATTTCTATAAACAGATTACTTTTATACCTTTATATCATTAGCATTAATTGATAGTATTCCTCAGTGGTCAAATCAGACCACTCATGCGATGGAAAACGTTGCTGTAAACCTTAACTCCAATGAACACTTTATGAAAGACAAAAGGAAAATTTAGCTGTCATTTTAATCCATCTTTATCCTCTTAGATTAGGTTTGTGTGAATGATAAGCATGTTTAATTTTAAAAGCTTTAAACAACAGTCTCCATACGTGGTACCTAGCGAATGTAGAGCATAATTTTAAAGATCTTCAAAAGATTGCTAACATTTACAAGTTCAGAGATTCTAATTTTGGACTGAAGGTTAACACTGAAAGGATATTAAAAAAAAGATGAGATGGGACATTCGTAAAGAGATTTAAATGTATGTCCTGTAGGGAGTTATGTTGCTCTCAGTTTTCACAAATACACATATGTGATTCATACATGCACAGTACAAGATCCACACAAGCACAAAAAAATCCAAACACACAAAGGAAAAGATCCATAGATGCACAGCATGATTCATGCAAGCATGCAAGATCCACACATGCACAGCACAAGAATCACCAAAGTATTTCATGTCCATAAACAATTATAAATTAAAAAGTACCAGTGGTCTTTAAACTTCACTGCATTTGTGTGTGGAATTTTGAGACTCCCTTGATGTGCTTCGATACACAATAGAATTTAATTATTATTTTTTTTTTGAGTTTTTACCGCACTAGAGGCAGTAGTAGTGACAGTAGGCTGACAGGAAAGGGGGTATCAGGGGGGGGGGGGGGGGGGGGGGGGGACATGCGGCAGAGGACCACAGGCCGGATTTGAACCCGCATCGCCCATGTCGAGGACTAAACCCTACATCGGGTCGTGTGTGCTAACCACTGAGCCACTTCTATGTGTGTGTGGATTTCTTTAGTGCATGTGTGAATCTTGTCCTATGCATGTATGAATCACATAGGTGTATTTGTGAAAATTGAGACCGATCTAGCTTCATAGTCCTGTAGCTCCGTTTGAAATGAATGGAAATAAGTATGAAGGATGTGAGAATCAGCATGTACAGGCAATAAGCAGAAGTGGAAAATACAAATCATCCAGTTAATTGCTAAAGTTTTGATTGACATAGCATTGACCACTTAGCAATCAGCTGGGATATAGACACTGCTGTCAAAATTCATACATGGATGTTTAAAGTCACAGCAAAATTTTATTCCATCCATCCATCCATCCTTCTTCTTCTGCTTATTTGGTTGGGGTAGGGTGGGGCCGGTGCCCGTCTCCGGCAGTTTATGGGCGAAAGGTGAGGTACACCCTGTACAGGTCGCCGGTCTGTTGCAGGGAGCAGAAAAACATACAACCATTCACACACACACTCAAACCAGAGGTCAATTTAGAGATGCCAGTTAACCTAACGGTCGTGTTTTTGGACTGTCGAAGGAAGCCGGAGTATCTGGAAATAATGGCATGCACGGGAAGAACATGCAAACTCCATGCAGAAAAATCCCAAGCCAGGAATCGAATCTGGAATCTTTTTTTCTGCAACAGAAAGGAACGTGTAATTAGTTTTTTGGGTGTTTTTTTTTTTTTTCACAAATACCAATTATTTGATTTACAGGGAAAACATTTTTTTTTTTACTTTCTGGTTTAAAGGGTGGAAACAATTAATTTACAGCTGCACCTTTAGATTTATAAGAATAGTATATGGAATTTATGACCAAACATGATGCCTGCTGAGGAGGTGATAGAGTTCAGGTATGGCAAAGCAGATACACATCTTAAATATGCAGGAAAGTGGCTTCTGGAGACCATAGCTGAGGACCTCTGACCTAGAGATATGTCAAGGACTATGGCATCCCTTTGTGGCACATCAGCTCTACCAATATACCACACAATGTCCAGCATGCTTATTTTGGGATTTTTCTTTTTGACTGGTTTTATCTTTCCATGTAATTATGTATGTATGCTAATGTGTACCTACTCTTTGTACTTGTTTGTGAAGCAGCAAGTATTTGTCTCTGTCTTTGTCTCAACCCCTTAAAGAATGTGAAATTCAAAGGCCAAGCAGAGGAAGTGTGGGTCGCGGTTGTATGGTTGGCTTGGTGTTGTGTTTACCCAGTGTGTATTATATAGGATTACGCTTGTCAAGGTACTGTCAACGAGGATAGTGTCCATCTCCTCCACACGTCCTTGATCCTTCAGCCAAATCCATCTGTGAGTGAGAACATGTGTGGCTCAGCTATTCGCTCGGATCTTGACGGGCGTGTCTCAGCGAAGCGTTGCCGAAATTCAGTTTGGATTCCTGAGATGTAGCCTGCAGAGTTCAGTTTGTGTTTAGCATGCCAGAAAAGCTTAAAATCCTCAATAAAAAGTCAGCGAGACATAAAATTGAAGTCAGCTTCATCTAAGCACTTCTGCCTAAAGAAAACATGTCTCATCTCTCATTCATTTAACTGTAACTCATATTTATTGTAATTTGAGCAAACAACGAAAGGAGTTTGCTTACTCAGAGCTTAAAACCACTTGTGCATGGTCTCTCATTGTACACCCCCCTCCACCTAACAATGACTTAATTTGATCAAAAATGTATTAACCACTCTTCAGTGCGAGTTTTACATATTGATACAATTAGCCCCTTGCTGTGAGCAAGCATGCGGCTCACTCACCCCCACTGTCTCATCACAGCTCTGCTGTAATTGTCTCCATCTTAATGACACTTTTCCTTGATGCTCAGAGAAGCACGGAGGAAGAAAAACTGGCTTGACACTAGATGTTAAAGAAAGTGTCTCCTGTCCACATGTTGTATTCAGGAAATAAAAGTTTCAGAATTCATTAGTGATCTCTAGTGGCTTCAGCTATGCAGAGGTGATGTCTTTTTACATAATGAGGGAAACCTTAATGGAGGAACAAATTGAACTTCAGATTCTTTAGCTGAACAGAGCTGGGTAATTGTTTACTTTATTCTGTTAGAAGAGGGAGACTAACCAGTTGATTCTGCTAAGTAGGGATTTAAGCACAATGTTTATTGTCCTGCTATATTGGGACCATTCTGTTTCCTCCGCTTCTAATGATCTGAGAGCGAGCACATGGCTAGTGACAGAAAATGGCCCTGCAGAGTCTTGCCACAGAAGGTCGCCGCTGGTGGAAGGATGGAGGAAGTGCGTATCGGATTGGCATGTGATGGATGCTGGACCTTCAAACTCCATCCGTCCGCTCATCTGTCTGCTTGGCTTGTCATGTCTCTCAGCGTCAGCTCTCAGAAATGGCAAGCTGACTCAACGTCGACTTGGTCTGGCAGGATGACAGATTCAGATCTGACTTGATTTAGAGAATTAGTTAACCTTTTTAATGTCAAAGCTGCGGGGGCTCTCGGTGTAGTGTGCACTGATATATACTAGTCCATCAGTTTACTTTAATGCTGCAAGGGACAAAAAAGAAAGCTGCGATTTCATGTATGGTCTGTTTTTCACTCCGTCAAGTTGTTCTTTCTGTGACCGATTGCTGTATAATAATGTCAAATTATTTGTGAATGTATATCTTACCAAAAATAAGTAATGAACATTCTGAATACCGTTTCTTGGTATCAAATTATTTGCCAAATTGTAAAAGAAATCCATCGAAGTAGCACATCCTGATTTGTTGCTTGTTTTTTAAGTTTTAAGAGTTATTTGCTATTTTTAATGTCATTAACTAAAAGAAAATGAATTGATAAAACACTTGATATATTAGCATTTTTAACAATTAGTTAAATGTAATCAACTCTCTTTGTGTTTATTTGTAGTAAATGTAGATCCTCAATTTACCTCTCTGACATTTACAATCTTAAGTTGTTCAATGAAACGCTCAAAGATAAATCAAATTAATTCTCTGTTTCTGATTATTCCAGACATTAAATGAACCACATAGAAGAACAAAAAACGTAATTACATCTAAATAAAATACAGTTTAAATTTTTATTAAGTTTAATGTGAAATGATTAATACTGGCAAATTGGTATATCCGTATTAAATAATCCTTATCTAACCAAATGTTATTTGTTGTTGTTGTTATTTTTTCTGACTTTAAAGAACATGAACATCTTGGAGTAGCCCAGCAGAGTCCTGACTCAAATATGATTTTAAAAAAATGTTTAGGGGGGGCTAAAGATTAGTACGATGGCCTTTTAACCTCAAAACCTGGAGCTCAATACCAAAGATAAATCATCAAAACATAAACAGCAAACTTGCAAGGAGTTGGTCAGCAGTTGGAAAAAAGGTTTAATTGCCGTAAATCCAGCAAAGATTATAAATGTTTGACATTTACATTTAATCAAATGAAAATTAAGAATATAACTTATTTTGATCATATGTGTAATTATTTGGCTTTCATTTAATCTCTTATATTTTTATCTTACCTGTAGTGAGTCCAACTTCTGTTGCAATTGAAAATTACTAACTTTAAATCTCAATTTTGAATTCCTGTTTTCTCTTTTTCTCTTTTATCTTTTAATTGTTGTGATCAATTTCCAAGTTTGGATGAGAAGGAAACAAAAAATAAAACCAAAGACAGAGAAGTGAGTTTAAGTTTATTTAATAAAAATTGCCCTTAAATATGAAATTTGGTTTCATTTTTTTTGTAATTGACAAAGTGTGATACATCAAAGTTTTTTTCAAGTCTTTGGCCATGTCTGAATGTCTGCCCTAATCCCTATATAGGGCATTATATAGTTGTTACGCCATTTTAAATGAGTGTCCGAACATCTAGTGGATGAAAAAATAGTGGACTCGAAATTTCCCACAATGCACCTTGAAAAGTAGTGATCATCCATTGACACTAGACGAGCAGATATATATCCCGCCGTCGCCATAGATTGTCGCCACCCGACAGCGGCAGCTAATGATAACGATGGTGCAGGCAACGCGTGATATTTTAAAATGAACTTTTTTGTGCATTTAAAACTCCCTTCAGTCTCTGAAGGAATTTTTTTTTTTTTTTTTTTTTACAATCAATCTTACAGTTTTTATCGAAAAAAAAAATACGACAATCAGGAAAGATAATTCATATAAGTAGGTAAATAAATTTGATTGGTTTATCATCTAAGAAAAACATATTTGGCAACAAGGTCCTCAAACTGCACATTTTTTCCTCATTTTATGTAATTGATTCTGTCTATTTGGTTCCATTCCCTTTGGAGGCACATTTACAGAGGTGAGCACAATAGCCCAAACAGGCTTGAATAGAACGACTATCAGTTGATTAAATATCTTGTCTTTAGTGTTAAGGCAAGTGACTCACCCTTGGGATATTTGCTGGGAAATTATACTCACTGATCACATTCTGCGGGGTGCGTTTAGGGAGCTGACTGCACCAGCCTCAGGTTGCTATAGTGCCTACCAACCTTCTTGCAGTGGTCTCCTAATTGCGAGTGACAGTCAATACTGTGGGAGATTGTCTTGTGCGAGCTGCCGATTGGATTTGCATTAGGGTTTGAAAATTGTCAAAATGGACTGCAAGGCATCAGCAGGGATGTGGGTCTGACACTGTCTATTAGTGTCAGAGGGAGCAATGCATGGAGGCGGGTGGTGGAATTTAAATAATCTTCTTACAGAAGGTTAAATATCTGAAAACAAATTAATTGAAGTTTGTGTGGTCCTTTGAAAGAAGACGTTGTGAGGTCAAACTGAGCTGAGTTACCCACCCAATACTGGAGAGGAGAGTCTGCTTGAGAGAGAATACATACAGATTTAAATGCAAAAATAAAATGTCTCCATGATATAAATATTTTTATCTCTTAAAATCCCTTTGAAAATAATTGTGACTTAGAAATATTTAAATTTTTAGTTTTTTTAAGATAATCAAAGATTCTAAAAAACTGCAATTTGTATTTAATACCTTTATGTGTCCAAGGAGAACCTAACCAAAAGGGGGGTTTCCTCAACGCTTCTGTCAGTAACTATAACTATGCAGACGACACACAGCTTTACATCATAATGTCACCTGTTGACTATGAACCCATCAGAGTGTTGGTTAAATGCTTAGAACAGATCAATTTTTGGATGTGCTATAACTTCCCAAATAAAAACCAAACTGATGTTATTATATTTGAACCAAAGAAGGAGATATCCAGTTAGCTTACAGCTTCAGTTACTACAGCCTGAAACCACTGATTATGGCTGAAATCTTGGTGTCATTATGGACTCAGACCTGAACCTTCAGAGGCACTTAAAGACTGTTACTGTCAGTCTTTTATCACATGAAGAACATTTGCAGGATTAAATAACTAATGTCCAAGCAGGATCTAGAAAAACTAAATAATGTATTTATCTTTAGTAGAATTAATAATTGCAACAATGTATTCATAGGTTTGCATAAAAGTCCATCACACTGCTGCGGCTGATCCAAAACGCTGCTGCCCATGTTCTCACTTGAACTAAGAAAGTAGAGCCCATCAGTTCGGTTATGAAGTCCTTTTACTGGCTCCCTCTAGCTCAGAGAATAGACTTTAAAATCGTTCTCTTTGTCTCTAAATCACTGATCAGCACCTCAATGCATAACAGATTTGTCATCTGTGTATCAACCTCGCAGACCACTCAAGTCTTCTAGTTCCAGTCTACTCTGTACACCCAGAACTAGAACCAAACATGGAGAAGCAGCGTTTAGTTCCTATGCTCCACTGATCTGGAACAAACTCCCAGAAGACTGAAAAGTGCTGAAAGCCTGATTTCTTCTAAGTTTGTTTAGAGCTCCCTTTGACTGTTGAAGTTAAACTGTTCACTGGGATATAATTAATTTAAGTTTTTGATCCAAATGTTTTATATGTTTTACTACCTCCTTTATCATGTTTTATCCATACTTGCTTTTATTCAGATTTTATTTCCCTTTTATCTTATTGTTTAATTCATGGAACGCACTGTGAATTATCTTTGTACTAAATTGTGCTGTATGAATAAACTTGCCTTGCCAAGGCAAAGCAACTCCTTATATCTTGGCTTGACAAGGATAGCTTGACAACCACTAGATGCTGTCTACATGCCAGTCAGTTGTTTTAAAGTAATATCTTTGTTTTTCTACCATCACAAACATTCACATGTATAGTTTGCTAAACTCAACTGTGAATATTACCTGGAACCAACTCCTTCAGATGGATTAAACAAACATTTTTCTAGGGGACAAATATTGGTCCTTTTCCCACATGCTTTATGTTTCCGAGGTCAGAAAGAGTTTTTCTTGGCATAGTTTCTGCAAAACCTGTTATCATATGAATAAAATGTTTTGGTCATTGCGTTAGTTTTTGCAGTTCTTAAACAGTGAAACTTGTTTTTTTTTCACTGTCGCCGCTACTTTTCTGTCTATGTGTGCAGTTTGTTCTTCAGGTCATTGGATTGTGGATGGCATCATGAAGTTTTTAAAGATACCAGGAGAGCTTAAATTAAATTCTAGTTGATTTTTCCATACGAAAAATAATAGGTTGAGATAGTTTTTTTGTTTGTTTTTGCATGAAAATAATCAAAACACTATATCATCATATGAACACAGAAATGGTTTGCCAGGGTGAGCCCCGGGCCCTTTTCCCGCATTGGTCCATCTGTCATTTGCTACCAGGCCGCACAAAAATGTTAAATAGCTTTCATTATTTCCAAGTGATTTATTTTCTAGTCCATCTAAGACTCATTGTTCTTGTATGTCGGCCATGTCTCTTTAGGTCACGTGATACTTTCCGTTTGAAACCCCCAAGCCGGCAAAAAATCTGTAGTAGGCAACCGCCTTCAAGAACTTTCTTCGAGATGGGGAAACAGTCCTCTGAATGGACAGAACAGAATCCTGGAACCAGCAAAAGAAATAAAGCTGACTTTGAGAGACTATCAGGAATCCTGCTTGAAATATGCATTTATGGCATTGGGTGAGTCCCATGCACCAAGTCCACTGTCCATAGTGTGGCTCTCTAATAAGGCGATGAGCTCTTCAAAACTGCTTCGGCACTTGGAGACCAAGCAACCCACAATGAAGACAAAATAACACCTTGGCTTATCGTTTCGTTATCTGCTACAAATTGATCCGTGAAATATTGTTTGACATCAAACCGGTCCATGGCACAAAAAGGATTGGGGCATAGGTTTACCAGATGCAAAATCAGCCTTCCTCAATTGTCCTTTACATCTAAAGACAAAAATTGGATGGAAAATACTGTGGAGTAAGATATAAGAGAAGGAAGCATCTGAGAACACCAGGTCTTGGGACAATTTGCAGGTAATGTGTGATTGTCACAGATCCTCTACTTATGCTGGTGATTGTTTTTTAACTTTTTTGGAATCCTCTACTTATGTTTAAACCTTTTAAAATGTCACAAAACTGTCTTGTTTTTTTTTTGCACTATACAAATCTCTGAAAGATCTAAAATATTCAGTGTGAGATCCAGATACTGCACGATGAATTTATCCTAATGCATTTAACACACCTTTTAAAGGGGTACAAAAAATGTCTATAATGTCATTAAATGGGAAAAAATTTACAAGCTGGGGTAACACCTATAATGAGTTCGAGTCAGTATGTGCATTTTTCTCTAATACAGTTCAGCATTTTAAGTATAAATGTAAGCTAACAAAACAATGATGAATTGCAGAATCTGAAGTTCTTGCTTCAGTTTGATGGTTTGAATGTTCTGCTGAAAAAGAGCCAGCTTGCAAAATGCAGCAATACTCCCCCCCTGCTCCCCACATCTCCTAAAACTTCCTCAACCCACATTTAGAGACTACATCTACCTCAATTATCACAGAAGAGTAATTAGCTAAAAAACTGTGTGCGCATGCATCTGCGTTCAGGGAGGTATTTGTGCTGCACGAACAGATTAATTAGGACATTTAACTTCATTTCTAATACAACAAAATGAATCCCATAAAGTACGAGGCATCTCAGAGGAGGTGCCTGTCAGCATCTGAAGCCTCTCCCCTGTTTGCCATAATCTATTAAAACCCTGCTTTTATCTCACCTCTCCCTTGTCATATTTTATGGATTTTTTTCATAAACACGGCCCATACTTCATAAATGTCTCAATTTTCTAGTCTATTAACATTACTTCAAATGTGCTTGATAAAAGAGGAGGGCATGCGTGAAATAATGCACCAATAATATGAAATGCCGGAGGCTAAAAACAGTAGGGGCGGCTCTCCAGCAAGCACGCTCAGACAATGCAAGGGGATGTTATCAGGTTTAATAAAAGAACAAATGATCACTTCCAACAGAGGAGGGGGGGTGGCGTAAGGCAGGAGAGGAAAGGCTGGGCCGAGGAGAAGAACAGTTGTCGAGTAATTGAGCTGATGAAAAATGAGGTCTTGAAGGCTCAGCGGTTTGGAGGGGAAGTGCAGGGGAAGTAACCCCAACTTATTTATTTAATAATTTTCTTTTCACTGGAAACATAAGCTGAATAGGCTTGGTTGATTCCTGAATTGTATGCAGCTCTGTTGTATGCAGCTCTGTCTGGGGAGAGCTAGGAGAAGTTTTGACAAGTGGTCAGGCTTCAACTCAAAGCTTTTTCCATGCCAAGCACTGATTCCCTTCTTTTGCTGCTCATCATCCCAGTAGCATCTCTGTAGACAGGGTCAGCTGTCTTTACTCGAATAAGAAGAATAGGAAGCAAACCAAGTTTGTGCTTATATTTATTTATTTAAAAGGGACAATGCATTTACATGGTATACGTACAATCTGTAGAAACACTAAAAGATAGAGGATTATAACCCAGGCTAATTACTATCCTCTTTCCCCTTCCTTCACCACTTCAGCTTCTCCCCTTGGACTCAGTTAGACTCAGCTGATTCAAGACTCAGGTCTAACATCTGACTAAATGCTGGTGAAGATACTCAGTCATCCAGGTCATAGTCAATCTAAAAAACGTAAAAAAAAATAAAAAAATATCCACTGGACTTTGTTTCCAAGTTTGAAGACGTTTCGTTTCCCATCCAGTAAGGTTTTTCAATTCAAAATGTCAGAAAAAACTGAGTTCAGGCTTTACAGAGTGGACCAAATCAAAGCCTTGTTTTGGCTTAGAAACATGCAAATTGAACCTGAAAAGCTTGTCCGTCCCTTTGGAATGGGGGTAATTTTGTTAGCCTGTGATACCCAAAACCTGTCTATGTCTCTGAAAGAGGGGTCGTTAAAGGGAATCATTGGCCTGGCTGAAGAGGTGAGGTCCTCTGTTTCCCTGTAATGGGGGTTGCGATTATAGCAGGAAGGAATCAACTCAATTGCTGCATTGTAGGTTTTTGAAAGCTGAAATCTCAGTCCACCCCCTCTGTTTAAGCTTGTTTTTTCTTTCTGAAACATAGATGGCTTCCTTCACACCCCTCTCAAACCACCTATTTTCTTTGTCCAAAATGTAAACATTCTGGTCCGCAAAAGAATTTCCTTTTTCCATAAGGTATAGATGTACCACTGTGTCTTGTCCTGAGGAGGTCTCTCTTCTGTGTTGGGCCATGCGTCTGTGGAGCGGTTGTTTGGTTTCTCCAATATAAAGATCAGAGCGTTCCTTGCTGTACTTAACTGCATACACCACTCCGCTCATATTTGGTCTGGGGGTTTTGTCTTTAGGCTGCTATAGTCTCTGTTTAAGGTACTTGTTTGGTTTGAAATGTAATGGGATTCTGTGTTTGCAACATATGGGATGGCCATGTTTTTGCATTTAATCTTCTCATTCTTATGTTCTGCCGCATGTCTTTTGGATTTTCTTGCTGATTTGACAAACGCCCAGTTTGGTTTGAAGAGCATCTTTGTGTTTCTGTTCTTTGAGCCTCCCTTCTGTTGTTGTAGGGACATGCTTTACCTGTTGTTGTGAAGTTCTGACTGTTCAAGTGGGTGGTGTGAGTCAAAAAGAAGATATTGGTCTGTGTGAGTGGATTTCCTATACACTTAAATGCTGAGGTTTTCATCTCCTTCCATGCTCACCAAACAGTCCAGAAAAGGTAGCTTGTTGTCACCTCTCTGGTGAATTTGACCTTGTGGTCAACAGAGTTGATGTTTCTTGTGAAAGCTTCCACTTCCACTTTAAAAAAAATGTCAAAAATAATTTTCGTAACTTAAGCAGCTAGCCTTTGTGTTATCTTTGTCATTCTGTATCTTCTTTTGCCATCAAATAAACACAAAAAATATATATATGCACAGCACAATGTTCATGCAGATATGTTGAAGCCTTTTTTCCATGTAGAGACAACCATTGCTTCATTTTTCTTGGGATACATCTTAATAAAAAATGTGAAACTTTTGATACATGTCTTTTTGATAAAATACTTTTTCTTCCCTGGGCGCTTTCTGGATCAGGCTGAGAACTTGTGGCCAAATGCGGATACATTCACAGATGTGGTCAAATCAAACCACAGTTGTATTTATATGTGAAGGTAGTTTTATGTAAAGACGTAGAGACAACATGGGTAATTATTTTACTGCCAGTCAATATTCTCTCACCCCCTCCTCTTCTCTCCCCTCTGTTATGACACGATGGCTGAAGTGGCCTGGCAGTCATTATTTGCAGAAAACATTGCTTCCTTTTTTTTCTTTATAAATAAATACACACACACACACATATATATATATATATATATATATATATATATATATATATATATATATATATATATATATATATATATATATATATATATATATAGATATTATTATTTTTATATTTTTTTTCCAATGGTATGCTGCCACTTCTGCAGCCCCATCATGGGCGCAGGCTGGTATCAGCTTGTACCAGGCGAGGACAGGGGAGGGACTGGATCTGTCAGAGCGCATCGGCTCTCAGGCGGCGGCGTTCGCCTGTGCTGTGCCTCTGCCTCGGCCCCTGCCACACTCCGACTCATTAATGGGCCCGACCGTGACAACTGATCCTAATTGTCTTTGAACAGCTCTTCATGTATTATTGGTGCCTGACTGCCTTGGTTCATGTCAACCAGCCATTGGAAGTTGGGACAGGGTAGCTATCGTGCCTCTTTTACACATAGGATACTGACAAACACAAAGAGATACTTATGTGTGCGTGTGTGTGTGGACATGTAGGCTGCAAAAGATGTCTTTTGTAAAAGTGGTGACTGGACTCCACCTACATAACCCACAAAATATGCACATGGCAAATTACCAATATTAGTAAAGTTCTAATTGTTTACCTATGATTATTATTGAAAATACATTTACAGTAATGCAATGCTTCCCCTCCCCTATCTGTTGCTTCTGACCTGCAAGTAAGCCTACTAAAAGTTGGCATTTTTCTTTACTTTATTAGAAAGGGTTAATTTGCTGCTGGGTAGTATTTTCTAACCCTACCTGTTGCTGGAGACTGTCAGTCAGCTGCCTGAATAGAGGGAGACAAATGTAACTTTTTTGGAATATTTCTGGTTGCAGGACAGCATTGGATACATTAGTACCACCCTTTATTACTTTAACACTACACCTATCAAGTTTAAAATTCAGGCCTGTTAAACAGCTGATTCCCTTCTCTGCTAAAGCAGATTGATAAATTAATTTATGCTATATTGCTTTATTAAGACTCAATGTGAGCAAAAATGTGATGATTTGTGCAATTTTGCATTTTTGTGTCTGTATCAAGATAAGAATGAATAAAGGGTTTAGATAGCCTTCTGATCACTATTAGTCAATATGCTATGTTTAGCAGAAAATAATATTCCATTAAGGAAATGCTGTTAAATAGTTTTTTTTTTCCATCTTTTGTGTGATTTTGGTGTTTTTGTTTAAGGTTATCTTACTTTAAGAATATCTTCAGAGATGAGCACAATTCGTGTAAAGAGGATTGTTTTAATATTGTCTTCATTCACAAGGAGATTGCACCAAAACATTTAGTTATATTTTGATTAATGCAATCAATTATGGCCTTTGAATATAATTACATTTGATAAATGATCGACCCTGCGTTTTAATCTGATGCAAGTGCATGTTGCATTGGTGTGTGTGTAGTGGAGTGTGTTTGAGAAGATCCTTGTTTGCTTCTCACTTTGTCACTGCTGATGAGCAGTGGGGAGGGGGGGGCAATGGTTCAGAGACATCAAGAAGGCATCTGAAAAGCATCATGTAAAGATCCGACCACAGCAGACATCTGCCAAGACGCGCGTGCTATTACAGTCGCAATCGCAAACATTCAGTCAAAACACATCAATTATTTGTAGTTCCGTTTGTGAATTATTACCCCATACCCAAGTATTTACTTCCCATTTCAACCCTGCGATTTGGATCCAGTAAAAGGAGCAGTAGGATGGCTTTGCATTTTTTATTTTTTTTTTTGTGGAATGAAATAACCATAGATAAAAAGCGGAGCGGCGTGTCCTGTCCACTTCCATCAATGTCTGAGAACAGAGAGATGTATGACCATCCCATTACTATGGTAACTAGCCACTATATTCAGAGCTGCCTGGGTGTGTTTCTTCCCCCTGCAGTGACGAGAGGGCATAGCTGACAGGGCCTGCCTACTCACATGCACACAGACACAAAGTGTACCAAGCAAATAAACAGAATCTGCAAAAGCTTCCTACATGCTTGACACAGAAACAGGAAAAAAATATAGGAATCGACTTCTTTACAAAGAATTTTGAAGACATACAGACTCTAATCAGGGTTTGAAAATGCCTTCCTTTTTTAACTGAAACTAAAATAAATGGCATCTACAGATTTTAAGAAATCAACTTGTTTATTTTTACATCTTTTTTCAACAAAAAAATTAACCCTAACTACTCTACAAACAGTATTAACTTTAAAGCAAATTCTCTCTTCTTGTAGGAAATCCATTGTCTCTTCTATAGCTACAAGTGCTTTTATGCATAACTCCTGTATTTTTATCTGCCTCTCTGCAAATTGCACAGATTGTATAAATCTCAACCATCTATCAATGACTTGCTTTAACATATTTCTACCAGAAAATTAAAGAATCAAAATTCCACCCCTATAAATGAAGGTTGTTTTTTTTAATCTCTACTATGTAAGACTGAAGATACACAGTGTTGATGTGTCTCTTGGCCTCGTACTTCTCAATGACATGGTTTTGCTGAGCATTAAATTTTAACTCGGGTTATTTGCTTTTCAAATGCTGTTGTCATCAAAGCATGCCTTGCTGCTGTGAAGAAGAAAAAAAATTGTCTGCAGATGAATGATGTTGTGCCTTCTATTTTTTTCCCACCTCGCGATATGCCAGCACTTTCACTTTTAATATTAATTTATCATCCCTGCTGTACATTTATTATAAACCGGAAGTTTTGTTTTAGCCCTGTGAATGTGTGTTATGTTATGAAGTAGAGACGTTAAGGGTGCAGGTTCATTTTCCCGATATGGACTAGACAATATTTACTACATGTCAGAATTTATTGAGCTGCATCTGATGCTCTGAGGCAAATGTTAATATTTGCTGTATTTTTCATAAGGGATTCAGTGTATTTTAGGAGCACTATATCACTTTTCTGTGGTAGGATTATTATTCTAAAATATTTTGTTATGTTATAAATTATGTATTTCAGGAAAAAACATTCATATTATAAGTATAAATTCTCTTTTGAAGCTCAGCTTTCTTGACATTTTTTGGGATTTTGCTATAGCACTTCAAGTTTTTATTTACCGTTCCTCTTTTTTTTCTCCATATTTATAAAAAAAAAATCAAGATAAGAACATAGATTATATATTTATACGTTAATTTTAACAGAATCATGTCATTAGTCATTATTTTTTTAGGTGTTTTCCAATTTTTTTTCCAGGTTTATGCTTTCTCTTTTTTGAATATATATTAATCACCCCAAAAATAAACAAGCAAAGCAAAAAAAAAAAAAAAAAAAAACAACAAAAAACAAAAAAACAACAGGAGTAAATCTAAAGGGATTGGTGATGCTCTCTGGTCAGCCTCCTCTGTTGCTGTAGTGTGTTCAGTGCTTTTTAATGCAGTCATACTGCCATCTATTGATTGGAAACGGAAATGCATGTCTTTACCTTTACTTGATTACTTTAAACTGTATTGTTGTCACTCTTTGCATTATTGTTTTATTTTTTAGGCTGTTTATTTTTGTAAGTTCTGGACTTTATATTCAGTCCCCTATTATTGTGCAAGGAAAGAACAGAAGTAAGAATGTGTCTGTCTGTGTCTTAGTTTCTTTCAGATGTAGATTTAGACAGATTTATTATTTAGAAAATAGTTAAATATTTCTTATTCTCTCTAGACACTTCTGCTCTAAATTTCCAAGAATCTCAAATTGTCATTTACAGATGCATGCTTGGTCATTTCTGTTGTTTCTTTATTTACAAATGTACGTTTCACTACTCTGAAATCACTTCAATTTTATTTATTTCTGTCCGGGTCTAATTGGCATGTGCTTTCTTAACTGCCAGGAAAGGAGATGAAATATCACACAAAAGAACAAAAAAAAAATCAGAAAAGATAGAGAAGATGAGATGGTCACAGCTGGAAAGGGAGACAGAACGGGGGATGAGGGTTGCAGTTTCAGCATCATTCAGTCAGACAACATGCCCCTCAGCTTAAACAGCGAGAGACCCTCCCCGATTATCTCGAATTAGGGAGATTAGCGGGGGAAAGCGTATAATGCAGGATGATGGAATTTGTCATAATTTGCATTGTCCTGGAAGGATTCAGCTTGATAGAGCGATGCATGGAGGGGCCCTGTCATGTCCTACGGGCAGGTCATAGAGGAAGCTTGGCAGAACTGATTTTTGCGATATGTGCATCAGTCGTAAAAGCCTCACAACCAATTTGTCAAAAAATGTGCGGCCAGGACAGTTGAAGGCAGCGGGGCATTTTGCCTAACCCGATGAAAAAGCATGCCCCTCCATCACTCTCCGTTCACAGCCCCACTCTGTTATGGCACTGTACTGCAATGTAAAGAGCCGATTTCACTACATCTGCCTCAGGTAGTTTTTGCTTCATTTTGCAATCTCTTAAACATTATATGCAAACAAATAAATGCAGAAAAGGCCTATATTCTATTATTTATTTTCTGTTAAAGCAGTTTTCTGTTTATTTATGTTGTTTTCCTTGCAGACACATCTCTCTCAGCATTCAGCTGGCAGCTCCCCTCTGACCTTGGTTATAGTACTGAGTGGCAGCTTCTGACCAGCATAAAGTTGAACAGAGCTGACAGTGCAGTGTTACATCTCTGCACATTTCAATGTCTACAGAGTGGAAATGTCAGGGCAACACAAAAAAAACAAGCTTAAACATTTTTTTTTGGGGAGGGGGGTTAGCCTCTGTCCCTGAGACTGAACACACATTGTCTCTTCAATAGATATTTATTTATTCTAAATTTTCTAGCATTTTTATGTTTTTAACATGTGCTTCTGGTTTATTTTGTAAACATTGTTGCAATTTCAGACGAGCAAGATTTAACCAAGAAATGTCTCATATTTGTTTTCTTTTTTTTTACACTTTATGTGGCTATTTATGTCGCTGTTTAAGGAACACTAATGTTTTTTGACAGATGAGCATACAGGGGTTAGGCTCAAACTAGAGCATGAACAGGATGAAGAAGGGAGAGAGAGAGAGAAGGAAAAAGGAGGGAATAATAATAAAAACACTAATACATTCCCCCTTTCCAATCCAGACATACAAAGTTGAGGGTTCTGTATGAGAGAGAAAGGTTGCCCCTCTCCTTAAAGGTTTGCATTTGTAGAAATGAGGTGTCAGAGGAGGCAGGATTTCCTCAGGGCGCGGCACAACATGAGCCCGTTTCTTATCATTTTCCATTCCCAGACGTGATCTGCTTTGAATTCGCTAATGCTGAAAGAACCCCACAGACTCGAAGCCAGTTCAAGATGGAATCACGGCACACATCCCTGACAAACTGCCATCCAGCACACACGGATTAAACAGTCACCGCATTTCAAATCCTGCCAGAAGGACATTATATATGCACTTAAATGCATGCAACAAAACTTCAGCTTTAGTTTTTTTTAGCTCTCACATTTGAGGTGATCGAGTAGAGGAGGAAACTTGTAGAATAAGAATCAAGAAAGAAATGGATTAAAAGTAGCCAAAGGAAAATAACTTTTTCTGTGAAACATTAGACTTGGTTTTAGATGGCATATGCAGTCCCTTGCAGTATTCTTAATTAATTCACCTTTTTTCAGATTATTCACATAGCACCTATTCAGAACACGTGAACATTTACCTTTTAAACATAATTTCAACCAAGTACTTCACTGCAATTTGCAACCAATGTGCAACCAATACAAGTGTAATTGTGAAAGAGAGGCAAATGATACATGGACTAAACATTTCTAAACTGGTCAACTTCTTTTTATTTTCAACTCCTTTAGTCTGATACAACTGATAAAATCCGTTGTAACCTATTGCTTTTAAAATCTATTTTAAAAAACAGTATTAACACAGCAGATTAATTTCATTACAGGATTAGATCATGAAGGGTCTTTCAGTTTCTCATGGAGCATAGTCCTCTTAGTACTACGCCTAAAATGTAAAACTTGTGGCACAACCATAGGCCCACCGAGACCTGGCTGTCGGCCTAACCCTGCAGGAGCTCCACAGATGAAAAGCTCAGGTAGGAATATCTTTTAAAAGGAAAACTAGACATTCAATCAACAAATATGTCCTGGATTAATGAAAAATGCAATCATTGCTGAGTAAAAGCCACAAATATTGTTTGCTTGTGCCATGCCCCTTGACTAAATATGTTGGTGGCAGCATCTTTCTCTGGGGATGCTTTTCTTTAGCAAGACAGGTAGGCTGGTCAGAGCTAATGGGAGGATGGATGCATTCATCAGTTTATATCTGAACGTTTACTTCTGCACTGGAAAAACAATCTAGAAATAAGTAAATATTTCTCAAATTAAGTGCATTTACCCTTAATTTGAGTAGGTAAATTAGATGTTTTGCCAACGGAACGACTGTTTTTACTCTTAAAATAAGATATTTAGATAAAATGCACTTAAAATAAGAATATGCAATTGTGTTTTCTTATTTTAAAGGTAAATTGTGTTGTTCCATTGGCAAAATGTCTCCTTTTCATTCGTAATTCAAGAACAAATGCACTTATTTTAAGCAAAAAAAGACTTGTCTAGATTTAGATTTTTTCCAGTGTGTTTCTAGTAGGACAAAGACATAATTGAATGATTTAGTTTGAAGAATGTTAATGAGTTAGAATTCCCTTGACAAAGTCTAACTTAAATCAAACCAAGACACTTAAATGTTACAGTATCAGTTTTTATCTCTAAAATGTATTAACACTATTAAATTGCTATAAAACCTACAAGGCATTATAACATTTGATATAATCCTTTGTGACATTTAGGTATTGCCGATAAAACAGATACAAAAAACATTCAACTCTTTTATAAAGCATTTATTGTCTAATGAGACATTTTGTAACATTAATAAAAATGAATGAATTTCAAATGATAATTTAAGTTTGGATTGTAGATGTTGCTTTGCTCCAATGACCCTTTTAAAGTTTTATTAATCTAAACTGTTTGACACACGTTTTACTTGTTAAATTATGTATACAGTCTCAGTGGGGAGAAATGTGACCATTAGCATATTGGTTAGGAATGGTGGAGCCATTTTTCACCTCACTTTGTCCTTGGAACCGGGGGGGGGAGACCTGACTGTTCATCAATACCAGGTAATATTATCCAAGCCAGGCTAGTTAATCTACACCATTCTAAAGTTTTGCTAATGACACTCTGAGGCGTCTTCGGTGTGATGAGGGGGCCCAGAGGACTCCATCACCAATATGAAAATAGTCTAGCACCGTCTGGTCAACTCTTGAATTCTGAAAAACTGTAATTAGTAACACCTCAGACCTACCAGTCTGAAATGAAACACCACCAAGTTCCTTTTAAAAGTGTTTAATGATGTTACTGTCTACAGCTCAAAGAAATGGAACAAATATCATTACGGTGTTGACTTTCAGACACGTCAAAATGTTCATTAGAAAAAAAAAATCAGTTTTAAACTAGAGGCTAAATAAATGTGTGGTTCAAGGTGAAAATACAGCTCTATTACATATGTTGGGAAAAATCATAGAAGGTGAACTTTTTTTCTTTTTCTTGGTTTTAAAGCTTGCTGTAACCTTTTTTATCATAGATAAGAATAATTACAGAGCATTAAGGCCATTTGAACCAGTTGTAGCTTGACACTTTTTATTCTAAAAGTTTGAATGAATAGATTTCAATCAGTTGAATGACAAAAATAACTCAACAGAAAAAAGATGCATTCATTCTTTATTCCCCACAGAATAAGGAACGTTACACCTTTTCCTCTGGGCCACTTAGAGAACAAAGGCCAGCATTTGAAAAATACTTACCTTTTAAAAAAAAGTTTAATGTCATATGCAAGTCTTTGACCCTTATGAATATTAAAGGTTCCCATCCATGGCTTATTAAAAATGCATGTGGCATTGTGGTTGTTGATCAAATTTAGAACGGCCATGCAAATTGGACTGTCTTCGCTGTCAAGGCCTTAGATGAATAATGTAGTTGTGTTGTATATTCAGGGACACACCATTGACAGTCAATTAACAAGTTTGATTGGTGTGTGAACTCATTCTTTTGAACTGTTAATTTTATGTAAATAGTATTCACTCTTCCCCTTCCACGCTCTCTTCCCCCATTCACGACCAGCACGGAAACGGCAAAACCCAAGATCCCCGATTCCACCTCCCACTAAGAGTAACTAGAGTCAGATCCTTAATAATTGATCATCACACACCTGCTCGGTAGACGCAATGGGATTCTGCTTTTAACAGTCAAGAGGCCCCATGCTTTCTCCTTTTGATATTCAAATTGACAATCGGTAGTTGGTCTTTAGGAATTCAAAATGCAGTAAGCACTTTTTTAATGTTAAGAGGTTGTTAAAAGATTGTAGCCACATGTCCAACCTGATGGAGTTCCTTTTTGCTGGAATGGATATGATGGAATTTGATGGCTCATAAATGGAATGACAATTGACAATTTGTTGTTGATGTGTGGGATTCTGGCTTTTATGTGTGGCAGTCTCCGTAATGTTGGCTCCTGGGCAGATCATGCTAGCAGGTAAATGATCCGGTGATTGATCCAAATGGTTGAAAGCAGGGAGGGCCCTATCTTCCCTTTTACTCACTCTTGCTTCTCTAACTCGCCTACCCTCCATCTCCTGCCTCATACACTGTCCCAGTAATTTGCTGCAGCAGAGATGGAAGCTAAAGCTTCATCAAAGCTGACAAGTGAACCCAAGAGCTGATTATCATGGTTAACCCATTCAGTTATGGAAATACCAATGACGGTGTCTGCCCTTTAGCTTAGCAGTGGTGTGGCTAACATCTGGTTCTGTTAGAATTTTATCAAAAAGGTAAACTTTACCATTAAAATCATGTATCGTCATTCTTCAAAGTGGTAGAAACTGAGGGAAGAAAGTGTCCTATATGGTTAATGACGTCATTTCTGTAATGCTGTTTGGAAATCATTTTATTTTCTTAACAAAAAATACTTCTTTAATTGGATATATTAATCAATTTGCAACAAAGTACAAGTTAAGTGGATACATTTCTTCTCACCAATTAGGCATCCTTTTACTATTTGAGACACTTTGTACCCAGAATCGTGAAACAATTGAGATCTTTTAATTATGGTACCAAGGAACAAAATGATAAGAGATAAAGACATAACAAAGTTAAAAAGTAAACTGCAAGACCAATAGGTGACTGAACCTATAGATAATGGCTGTTTATGACCAGAAAGCTTTACACATTTATATCAGCTTTACCATAATTTGTTTTCTACATCAAAGCCCAAAAATATTAGAAGAAATTACTCGATAACTGCATGGCTGCTCAATAAGAAGGATTTTGATTACAATTTTTCTTTCCCCACTGTTTTAAAAGACAGGGAAAAAAGTGAAAAACTGATAGAAAAGCCTCCAACAAACTTTTTTTCTCTCTCTCTGTGAGATGCTGGGTTGTTAGGCCATACCACCAAGTTTCTCCTTAGGGTTCCTCATTGGAAAATGATGTGTAATCATCATATTTTTATGAGCTGCATTTTAGCAGGAGACCGCTCTCTACTTTATCTATTGGCCAGTATTTTCTTTTTTTGTTTTTGTGTATTTTGTTCTAGAATTACAACTGTAGTGAGCTACAGCCTTAATACAGCTGAAAGGAACGCAAACTGATATTCGTACTTTTAAGAAATATCTTTCACTTCAAACAGAGAAGCAAGTTGTTCCACTTGGTGCTAAACAGATGACATCAGTTACTCTCATCCATCACATTTATTTATTTATTTATTTTAAATTTGAGTACAGTTTTCTTATGCGGTTATTGCACACCGATATGGCAGGGCGACAGTGGCGTTGGATGGAGGAGTTTGCCCTGTAATCGAAGGGTTGACGGTTCAAGCCCCGACTCCGACTTTCATTGTCGTTGTGTCCTTGGGCAAGACACTTCACCTGCATTGTCTACTGATGGTGGTCAGAGGGCCCGGTGGCGCCAGTGTACGGCAGCCTCGCTTCTGTCAGTGAGCCCCAGGGCAGCTGTGGCTACAATGTAGCTTGCCACCATCTGTGTGTGAGTGTGTGTGTGAATGGGTGAATGAATGTAGTGTAAAGCGCTTTGGTCAAGTCTCCTAACTTGAATAAAGGCGCTATATAAGTACATGCCATTTACCATTCACAATGCTGCACTTTTTGCTGCTCTGTATGTTAAATAATAAAATATGTTTAATTAAGCTCATATTCACTGATAAAAATCACTAGTGTCAAGAAAAAAAAAAAACACAAAGTTAGACATCTTTGGTACTCCCTTATTCAGCTGATCATCCTAATTTTAAAAGCCAAATCCTGTTGACACTAACCCTACTAACTTAAAAGGCTCGGTTATTGATAATCGGTAAAAGCCTTGTTCATCCATCAGTTGATCCTGGCAGCTTTGGATTTGCATGTGCATGAGGGTTTCTGCAATTCTTAGTATACCTACAGCATCCATTTGCATTGACCAATACCCGGTGTCCAGCTATAATGTCATCCAGCTGCAAACCCTGCTGATCTACTGGGCCTCTGAAGACCTGACCTCCTTAATGCCACCTCTTATGTCTACTCCTCTGTCTGCATTAAGCAGATAGATTTTTCTTCAGCTTCTATTATTTAGGGGGCTTAATTCTAACACAGGCATTTAACGGTGAATTGAGCTTATTATCATATGGTTAATTATCCTTATGAATAACAACAGCACCACTGAGATATATTTGCAAGTATCTACCAGAATACCTGCTTGCATTAGACCTGTGAATTATGAGTTGGTGGTGATAAGATGCTGAAGAATGGGAGAAGGAACCTGTTAATTAATGTACTGCTAATGAAACATTGGTTTATAATTAATGTTAATTTGATTATACAAAATCTGTGAATGCTGTACTTTTGTTTTTAAAACAAAGCCTGTTTTCCAGTTTCCAATTTGAACTTCATATTAATTAGAAAGGAAGTTCTAATTTTTTTCCCGAAAGTATCCTCTCTTTGCTCTTTTTAAGCTTTCCTTCGGTGTTCCTGGCCAAAAAATCTCCCTGTATTGAGGTTTGTAAAATGGATCAAGTTTTGTTTTTCTTTACACTGGAAAAAACGATCTAGAAATAAGTAAAAATGTCATAAATTAGGTGTATTTACACTTAATTTGAGTAGGTAAATGAGATAGTTTGCCAATGGAATCAGTATTTTTACTCTTAAAATAAGATAATTAGATAATATGCATGTGAAATAAGACAATGCAATTGTGTTTTCTTATTTAAGGTGTAAATTGTCTTATTCCATTGGCAAAATGTCTCTTATCTCCTCAATCCAAGAACAAATGCACTTATTTTAAGAAAAAATGACTTAACTAGATTTTGATTTTTTCCCAGTGTACATCCCTTTCTTTTTTATCTTTAACTGGATTGTTATGGTCACATGTTCTTCTAACAGCTGATCTGGACTGAACTATTTAGACAAGCAACAATTGTAGACATTTTCTTGGTTTCTGACTAAGTTAATGTCTGAGTTTATTTTTACTTTCCAAGCTTCCTAATGAGCAAAGCATTGATCCTATTTTATGTCCACCTTATTTATCTGCCCATTAGCCATTTCTAATTTCCCTTTAGGAACTATGAGCAATAGTATTGAAAACTTTTAACCTTTCTTCTTCAATCCTTATTTATATTCACAGTTAGGAGTTGGTGTAAAAAATGGCTTTACTACTATTCTGAAAAGGTTAGAATCTACCTAAGGAGTATTTGAGAGGTTTCTCTAACAAATATTAACTATGATATTTCTCAAAAGGTTACCACAAGGACCTCTAAGCATCTCCTTTTAGCTCAGCCTACACTGTCACTATGTTTTTTATGTCATCTACAGGTGCTGGTCATAAAATTAGAATATCATGAAAAAGTAGATTGATTTCAGTAATTCCATTTAGAAAGTGAAACTTGTATATTATAGTCATACATTACATACAAACTCATATATTTCAGATGTTTATTTTGTTTAATTTTGATGATTACAAATGACAACAAATGAAAATCTCAAATTCATCATATCAGAAAATTAGAATATTACTGAAGACCAATAAAAACAAAGGATTTATAGAAATGTTGGCCAACTGAAAAGTATGAACATGAAAAGTATGAGCATGTACAGCACTCAGTATTTAGTTGGGCCTCCTTTGGCCTGTATTACTGCAGCAATGCGGCGTGGCATGGAGTCGATCAGTCTGTGGCACTGCTCAGGTGTTATGATAGCCCAGGTTGCTCTAATAGTGGCTTTTAGCTCTTCTGAATTGTTGGGTCTGGTGTATTGCATCTTCTTCTTCACAATACCCGATAGATTTTCTATGGGGTTAAGGTCAGGAGAGTTTGCTGGCCAATTAAGAACAGGGATACCATGGTCCTTCAACCAGGTACTGGTAGCTTTGGCACTGTGTGCAGGTGCCAAGTCCTGTTGGAAAATGAAATCTGCATCTCCAAAAAGTTGGTCAGCTGCAGGAAGCATGAAGTGCTCTAAAACTTCCTGGTATGTGGCTGCGTTGACCCTGGACCTCAGAAAACACAATGGACCAACACCAGCAGATGACATGGCACCCCAAACCATCACTGACTGTGGAAACTTTACACTGGACTTCAAGCAACGTGGATGAAGTGCCTCTCTTCTTTTCCTCCAGACTCTGGGACCTTGATTTCCAAAGGAAATGCAAAATTTACTTTCATCAGAGAACATGACTTTGGACCACTCACCAGCAGTCCAGTCCTGTTTCTCTTTAGCCCAGGCAAGACGCTTCTGACGCTGTCTGTGGTTCAAGAGTGGCTTGACACAAGGAATGCGACAGCAGAAACCCATGTCTTTCATACGTCTGTGTGTGGTGGTTCTTGAAGCACTCACTCCAGCTGCAGTCCACTCTTTGTGAATCTCCCCCACATTTTTGAATGGGTTTTGTTTCACAATCCTCTCCAGGGTGCGGTTATCTCTCTTGCTTGTACACTTTTTTCGACCACATCTTTTCCTTCCCTTCGCCTCTCTATTAATGTGCTTGGACACTGAGCTCTGTGAACAGCCAGCCTCTTTAGCGATGACCTTTTGTGTCTTGCCCTCCTTGTGCAAGGTGTCGATGGTCGTCTTTTGGACAACTGTCAAGTCAGCAGTCTTCCCCATGATTGTGTAGCCTATAGAACTAGACTGAAAGACCATTTAAAGGCTTTTGCAGGTGGTTTGAGTTAATTAGCTGATTAGAGTGTGGCACCAGGGGCCATCAATTTTGAACCTTTTCACAATATTCTAATTTTCTGATATGATGAATTTGAGATTTTCATTTGTTGTCATTTGTAATCATCAAAATTAAACAAAATAAACATCTGAAATATATGAGTTTGTATGTAATGTATGAATATAATATACAAGTTTCACTTTTTAAATGGAATTACTGAAATCAATCTACTTTTTCATGATATTCTAATTTTATGACCAGCACCTGTATACTATTTCTTTTTTTTTCTTTGTCTTTTCCAGGTAGAAGAGCAGGTTTTCTGTGCAGGTCAAATAGCTTTGGTCCCCTGCACCCTCCATTTGGTAAAAGCTGGCCCCTCCGTACAAACCCAGCTGTCCATCAGCCATGTGAAGAAGGTACTGGAAGCTGTGATCCACAACTTGACTCTGGCTCATGTTATCCAGGCCCACTGCTACACCACAAGAAGACAAGATATTGGGAACATCAGAGCTGTGTGGGAAAGCATGTGGAGAGCTACAGAGGAGGAGAAGGTCAGTGAAGGTTTTCATTATCTAATGTATAACTTTGGCTAGTTTGCCCTTTCATAAGTGTTTTTTTAATGTATTTATTTTTAATAGATCCAGAGGACATATCAATGATACTTATACAGCCATGTTTGTTGATTTAATGTTTAATAGATTAAAAGATAAATGAACTCATGCATCAGTTAATCAATGAAATAAAAGGAACTTGCTATGAGAACTGAGAGAAGCCTTTCAGAAGAGTTTTATAGTTGTTAAAAAAAAAGAGCGTGTTTCACGCCCCTCTGTTCCCATGAGACCTGAGCCATTGCTACTGATATTTACCAGTGAGTTCGCTCATGAAAAGTTGATGATGTGGGAAACGCCAGTGTCTTTGATAATGCAGAGCTTGGCACAGAAGCAGATGTCTTCCTCAGAGCTCTGCTAATCCTTTGCCCCCACACACCATTTTGGAGCTGCGTTCAAGTCTCAGAGCAGCTTATCCCCCCTCCTCTTCACCCGTCTCCTTTGCCACCAGCCTCCACCCTTTGCTCCGTTCTCCCGCACTGGCTTACAACCCTTGCTCCGTTCTTCTAATAGGGGCTTCAGTCTCCTTTGGCAGCGCTTCTCCTCCCACAGTAATCTGTCTAACTATGGGAATAGGGCCTCTGGGAGAGAAGCAGGAGCCCACCTCCAACATGTGGTTTGTTAGAGTGCTGAACACTGTTGAAGAGTGTCAACTTTATGTCAGTTCTTAGCACATTATCAAGTCTAACTATATGTAAAATTGTGATCATATTTAAAGTTAGTAATCACATTCATAAAGCTTTGACATGTTTGATGAAAACGTCTTAGTTCCAAGCATATGTTTCCCTAACATACACCTGATAAGAGCTCGAATGGTTATGGGATTCGACTCTTTTTGCCACACTTGGAAATCACAGTTGGATAAATGGAGAATCAAAAAAAAAAATAATAAGACCTGTCATTGCATGTCAAGTTCACCTTATATCTATGCAAAAATATGCACACATTGTTACTTTATCAACTCAAACTTAATATTGGAAGTATTTTATTTGAAGAGTAAAATAAATTAGTTCATCATTTAGAAGTGAATGAAAAAAGGCAAAACTTTTTTTTTTTTTTTTTACAGTCTGGTATGCAGTATTCTTTAAGCCCCCTATGAGTTACTGCTTTGAATCAACCAGCTTTACACATCCAGACAGACATGGAAGTTTTTTTTCCTCATTCTACAAATAACAGCTCAAGCTCTGTTAGTCCTCTCCCAAATTTGCAGTTGCTTTTATGTCTAGACTTTGGCTGGACCTTTCTATGATGTGAATATGACTTCATTTTAGCTATTTCTTTGTTCCGCTGAAAGGTAAATCTCTTCCTGATTTCCAAGTCTTTTCCAGCTTCTGGCTAGTTTTCTTTCAAGAATGCCCCTTTTTTTATTACATTCTTCTCCCCATCTGCTTTTTTTCTGTCCCTGTTAAAGAAAAGCATCCCCACAGCAAATGCTGCCACCACCATGCATCACCAAGGGCATAGTTGGGAAAAATAATCCCTACTCACAGTTTTCCTGCAGGATTTTTTGTCAACTTTAAAACAGGACTTGTGCTGTGACTTGGGTGTGAATACTTATGCACTTTATGCCTTATATAGTTGAATAGATTATGTAAGAGGAAAGTTTTTTATTAGGTATTAAAATTAGATTCATATAAGAGGTCATTTATGATGGCAATGTTGCCCATCTGTTGGGATTCCCTGCAGCATGTCGAAGGAATTTAAAATAAGTACTTAACTGACCCAGGATTGCTACCAAGAGACCACATCCTAAGAAGTAGTTCTTATTGGCAGCTTGAGGTCGCACCTGTAAATGGACTTTGGACTTTATGCCTTTCTTTATTCTAATGTTCGACTCATGTTGCAGTTCAAGGTAGGATCTGTAATTGAGGGAGAAGCCAGACTCAAACGCTTACTTTTTGTAGTCATCATTAGGTTTCTGACATTAATCTGCCTCTTTATTTGATGTAAAAACTTAGTAGTTTATTTAATTTGGTTGATTTCCAAACACAGACCCAGGTTTCAGAGGTTTTTCACAGGGTTAGACGTCAGGGCTTCTGGAAGACTATCTGAAGAAAGGGTCGGTGTTAGCCTGCTTTATTCATTCCAAAACCAGTATTGAAAAATAATTCTTACTAGTACAAATTACCTCAGGTTTCCCATTCATGTGTATTGGGCTTTTGCTTCCAGATATCTAAAATAACATTCTTCCTATCAAAAAATGATTTCTGATGAGGATGAACTCTAATTTCAGAAGGATGAACTCTAATTTCAGATCTCCATTATAGAGTTACTGCTAGTCACAATTATTATTTCAGATTTAAAAAATGAATATAACATTACAGATATCTAGCCAGAAATCCAATTCTTGACATCAAAAATATATTTCTGCTAGTAGAAATTTCATTACAGATGTAAACTACCGGTACTTAAATTACAATTCCAGATATCTCTATTTTATTAATGCCTATCTAAAATTTTGTTTTAGATACTTGCTAAAGAATAATGCGGCTCTGTTTTAACATAAAATAGGCAGGCTGACTAGTGACATTTCTTTTAGAGATAGTACTAAAGCATTCTACCTAGTCACGATTACAATTGTCCTAGTCAGAATTATTGCATTTTAGATATTATTAATCACATTTCTACCAGTAGAAATTATATTTTAAGTAATCTGGAATCAAATTTGTACTAGTAAGTACTACATTAAAGATATCTACAAATCTTAACATCTTTTAGGTGGCTGTTAATATATATTTGCTTGACTGGATATGTATTTCAGATACCTTTAATAGTATTCTTCCAGATATCTGAAATGTAATTCTTACTAGTCCAAATGGCGTCACTTTTCCCCATTCTTATTGGGCAGTTACTTTCAGATATCCGAAGTGACATTACTCCTATCTAAAATAAACAGTCTGGGTGTCTATAAATGATTTTCTGATCTCCGTAATACAACTGTTACTGGCCATAATTTTTATTTAAGATATCAAGAATCAATGACTAAAAATATGTTAGTTCAGATTAACTGTATCTTTCTATCAGGAAAGGTGGCCAAATATCCATTCCACATAAACCAGAAGCTTGTTGATAACAAAAAGAAAAGTATGGATAAAATTTGCTTAAGCAAATTTAACCAAACGGGTAGGATGTATATACATCTCCAACGCTCTGCAGCTTCCTTCTAATATATCACATATTCAGACTTACACCCCTGGTTTTTTTTAAATTGCATCAATTATATTGTCCTCTAATCACTACACCCTGAATACAAGGATTGTTCAAACGAATTAAAAACTTGAAAAATGAATGCATTAAGTTTTGCTGTTAATGTATATAGACTTGTTAAAGATGCACTAAATCCAAAGCGTGCATTTATTGTTCAGCTATGATACTCATATACTAATTTAAAAATATTCAGCCAGTTAATCTAGCATCTATTTACAGTACTAGAAAAGTACAAATCTTTTGGACAACCCCTCTGGGAAGATAATGTTTGGTCTGGAAAGCCCGTTCTCATCTTTAAAGCCACAGGGTTCCGTAGTTGTTGTGCGTTGATAATTTCTCTAATCAGGTGGATGAAGAAGCTTGCAGGGTTAATTGGGAGCATACTGGAGTCGCTACATGTGTGAAATTGTATTTACGCTACATTAAACCACAAAGAGCCTGTTATCAACATGCTTGCAAGAATGTTTAATAAAACACAGGATATGCATGTATGTTAAAAGCCAATAAATGTTTTACCCAAATCCCTTTGTGAAGGTCAAATCAGGTATTATAAAAATAACTCTTGTACCAAGTGTATTTTCTAAATAGCACTGAAAAAAATCTTCAGAGTATTTTAATGGGAGTTTCTTTGTTACTGTGATATCAAAATGGCCACATAATTATAAACTCTTTTACACCCCACTGACATTGCCCCGTGTCTTTTTTACACAAACAATCTAACAAGCCTCAGAGTGGAATTGGAAAAAAATACTGAATAAAAGAGTGGATATGGGGAGGGGATGTTGTAATACAGCAGACTGACAGCGCTACAGTAAGTGTGGAGACATAAGAAGCACATGCTGAAGGCATCCTGCTGGGCAGGAAATGTAGGGGAACTGGCTAAGCTGTGCAGCCCCATCAGCTCCCCGCTGCTCCCCTCCTTTACACCACTTCCTTATTACCGTGTTTACCGTTCGGCTTTCATGCCTGTTGGCCCTCCAACCCACCACACGCTCAAGGCACATGGGCACAAGTTGGAAGGGGTTGGGGGATGAGGAAAAGGAAAACAAACATAAAGAGAAGCAGGTCACGCCCAATCAGTGCAGGGAGCTGAACGCAGCAGATTCAGACTATGCTTTTACCTTGCTACCTACAGAGTGAGAGAGAGAGCACAGGGGGAATGGTGCAAGCCCTGGAACTGAAAAGGCATGTACGGTAGTAATGAGATGGATCGTGTTAAGTGGCTGGCGAGGAGTGGAACACAGCCCTTTGAACACTCACAAACGCACACACTATTGCCTCCTGCCAGCCCTCACATCTTGAATCTCCAGCACTCAGGCTCTATCATATATCAAACTCTGCATTTTATCACATTAATTTAATTAATGATGTCTGATTAGGGAGGAATGAAAGTGTTCCCCTTTTTTTTCAAACTATGGGACATACAATCTCAGTGTTGCATACATTCCTCCATTGATGCACACAGAAGCTTACATCAATTGTAGGCTTTATATTTGGAACCTCATCAAAAAATGTAGTAAAATTCACCTATTGATTTTGTGCACAAAAGTGATATATTTTAAGCTTTTATTTCAAATTATTATGATGATTATGGTTTACATCTGAAAAATAACAACTCAAAATTAGTTACACAGAACTAAAAGAAGATTTTCAATTACGAAATGTTATAGTATCACCTGCAGCTTTGAAGGAAGACTGAACAAACAATCATCAACATCTTTCACAGAGAGAATAAACTACAAAAGTTCATTACTAAAGCAACATACTCTACAGAGTATCCAAACATATAAATGGAAAATGTATATAAGCAGCAGAAAAAGCAACATCGCCGAATTGTAAAACAGAGGCCCTTCAGGGAGATTCTCTGAGGTTAGTGCTTTATAAGCCACTTTACACAGATACACAGGACACGGGCTACATTTCTAATTCTTTATGTTAGATTATTCCTGAAAAAGAAAAGATGCCAGAAGCCAATCACATGGGCAAAAGAGAAAAAAGATATTGGATTGTTTCTAAGTGATCCAATGTCCATTTTTTGGATCAAACAAAATTTGGTCACAGATTCACAGAGAAAGATCTGAAAATATCTTCCTTAACTGACAACCTTTGTGGAGTTTGAACTTGCCTGCACTGCCAAAAGTATTGGTACTTGCTTTAGTGATCAAGGTATATCTGCGTTTGATTGGCCTCGTCTAGGCCTGTTCTGACAATGGAGTTTTGAAAAGAAGATGACGAGACACAAGAACCAACAATAGAAAGTCCTATTAACTAAAAAGCTCCTATTAAACAAACTTGGTCTTCCTCCTTGCTATGTCACAATTGTGCATTAAAATATGCAAAAGAAGGTCTAACCCTTAGCCGGTCTTAAATTTATTTGCTTTTCTGTGATAGATTTGTTTTCACTTTTTATATAAATTTACAGACTTTAATTTTCAGTGCTATTCTAATTCACTGGAATGCCCCAAGTACATATAAAGTCCTGGAAATGTTGGGTGAACTTCCCACCTCCTGCTGAATCGCAGTAGGCAGGTTTGGAGAAAAAAAAAAAGAAACAAAGACTGATATAAACTTATCCGACAGCTCTTATAAAAAGTCAGCAACTGTGCTGTGGCAATAAAATCCTGCCAGAGGCTGAAGCACTATGCTGAAGTCCTCAAATCCCCCTCACAGGCTGCCGGTCGGGTATAGTACCCTGGCACTCAAGGCCTGCAGGGTGGCTTTTAAGCCTGGCTGAGCAAGAACTCCTCATCCTGTCACTTCTCCCCCTACTTTGCACTCTGTTCCATGTTCAATCACTATTGACAAGTCCTGGAGCTGTTCCCTCCAGGAGAATACCTAGCCAGTGCCAGAAGTGCTAATATAACATTTATCAAAGCTCTGGACACGTATATGTGCTGTCACTCTGCCTGACACCCAGACCGGTCTGTGCTGACATGGCTATTGTTATGGGCCTCTTTGATTCCACAACAAACAAGCTCTCTTCAAAATCAGAAAGTACAGACAGTCCTCAGCTAACTCATTCTCACATGCTCATTAACAACACACTGGTTTTTATTGCTGTTTCTTTCATTTCTGTCACAGTTTACTCAAGTTTGATTTAAAGCTAAGTGCTGCTTCGGAGACAGATTGGGTCATGACGTGCCCTGTCCTCTGAAGGGACAAAGGGGCTATCATCTGGTCTTGTCAATGATTTCTTTATGTTTTCTGCGTGCGTTTGAGTATCAAAATAAAATGTAAGCAACCTGTTATTATTCTGCACTTACGAAGTGGGGTGTAAGTGGATGAAAATTGATCCAGCAAATTGAAAAGGGGGTTAAGTGTTTTTGCCCTATTGACTTCGACTGGAATGACGGTTACGTAAAACACTCATTTCTCTCCCATTAGCAGATGAAGCCACAGCCAAGTATCATTAGAAGGCCACATTGTAGCATTTGCTCTAAGATATTTTGTTTTTGATAATAGGCCTTTCCATCCAGAGGGGGAAAAATAAGGCTGTTTCTCTCCCAGTGGATAAAATTAGGCATCTAAATGTAAGGGATAAAACATGTTGTGAATGATCTTCTCAAAAAGGTGAGAAGTCATCTCGTAGAAAGGATCTGTCATTTTGCAAATGCACCTCAAAGAGAATTGCATTTTATTTGTGTTTGCAGACGCTGGAGTGTTTTTGAATTGTTTGTACTCTATCATTACCAAGGGTCATTTCACAGTCTCACATTAATTGATGGGGTGTCAATCTGTCAAGTAAAAAACCTGTCTTAGTGCAGTGTGGTAGCATTTTTCTGATGGGCTTTATAATAACATTGATGGGTTCACGCTTATGTTCAGAAACTGTAACATGCGGCTCAGCATGAGAGCCATGCGTTTGATTGATTGTAGTCTGTAATAAAACACACAGTATGTAATTTCCCATGAGGTTAATTTGAATACCATCTGTCTATTTGCAGGATTTGCTGTGGGAATCTGAGATCAAACTCACGCCGCTGCTCATCACTGTGGTACCTGCCCTACCCAAGGATGCAGCTGTTGAGTTTCATGTAACAGCAGTAAATGATGATCCCTCCAGAAGGACTATCTGGAACAGTACGACAAAGGCAGGGTGCGGAACCATAGAGTGCCACACCGTGCTCTCTGCTGACTGCACTTGTGCCTCGCTATCACTTTCTTTGGTTGCCCACGGGGATGACCTGGGAAATTCTGATGTAAAATGCATCACAGAGGAGGTCTGCAATGCTTTTGTGAAAGCCACAAAGACAGTAGAGGTCAAGCTGGTACCGCAGTGTGCAAGAGTGTTCTACAAGTTCAGCCCCTCCCCAGTTCAGGAGATAGTTCAAGGTACACCTCTAAACACCACTCCACCAATCAGCCATAACATTAACCACAAATATTTCATACCATCTGCTTGTAACCCAATACATAATGAAAGCTTTGTATGGAGACTCTTCTGTAAGTAGAGATGGAAATTTTTGTGTATAACAAGGATTTTCCACTTGTTTATACTCCTTTTAGTGGGATGCAATCGGAGGGACTTGCTTGATCAGAATTTTCTCCAACTTTGTGGATCATACAGTAAATCAAGGCTCACCTGTTACCACAGACTGCCGATCAGCTGGCTGAAAGGAGGGTACAGCCTTTTCCCCTGCTTACAAAAGTGACCAGTTAGGCTTTTTTTTAAAGAATTTCCCCTCTGGACAAACAGGCATGTTGGGGAAACTAAAAGGACTTCACTTATCACTATTAAATAAAGTAAAACAGTTTTAAAACTACGGTTCGTAAGATATACTCATAACAGTATTTTTTGCAACAACTGTAAAATAACGTAATTTCTTGAATAACTTATTCATTCAGTTGATACCTTGATAAGCAATCGCCCCATGCCTCATGATGACCTTTCATAGTTGCTTGGGCCATAAACTTTGAGTTTATGCCCCCCCCCTTACATACAGAAATAAATTTAAAGGTATAATGGAGAATTTTCGTGAATTTTTTAAAGGACCCATACTCCACACTACACTAAAATTATTGCTCATGGTGGTGGAACATTGGACACAAAATAGGACCAATGCTTCGCTCATTAAGGTATCATGGAGGATTTTAACTTATTTTTGAAAGTACCCGCCCTCTCCGCTTAAAAAAAAAAATGCACAGCCCTGTACCCGTTTCAGAGAGGGAACACCTATTTAAACGTGTGCGAGAACATGCAGGAGCCCATTTCTCCTCGTGCACGCTCTGTTCAAGAGTTGCTGTTTGCATCGCCCACACAAGCTTACTTTCCAAAAGAAGATTAGCAATTTTTCCACTATATCAAACTCACCACCGGTAAGTAAAAATGACAACAACCACGAAGGACAGCCTTACGTAAACATATCACTAGAATGGTTGACAATTAGGAGGACCGTTTCTTTTGATGATCCACCCAGAAAAAGAACATCCTTCACCATACCTTTAATATAATAATATAATGGAAATACATATAAAACTAACAAATGATACATTGCCAACAGTTTCTTTGGGCAGTCATAAAGGAAATCAAAAAGGCCATGATAAAGGGTTTCATAAGGGTTGGCCTATCCTCTTCTGTAACAGCTTCAGGGCTCAGTGATGAAGGGTGCACGTACGTACTGCCGCAGACACTGTATCTGCAGCTTTAATACTATCTGCTGCTTTTCCCCCTCTATCTAATATTCTGGCCAACTCTAGGGGGTGTGTCTACAGCACAGACCTCGAGCCTTCAAACTTTTCAAAGCATCTTCTTGTCAACAAAGACTGACAGTCAATTATTTTCAAGAGTTTTTCACATTTTGTTTGTCATGGTGATATTTATGGGCTAAATCACAAGAAGTCGCTCAATGTTTACATTTGCAATCCCTACCCTTGTAGGAGCTGTCACCTGTCCACAATTTTTTTTGTGTGGAGCTGTTGCCATAGTTACAAATTTTCCTAAGTATGCAAAGTGGAAAATTTGTCCACTCGGACACAATTTGGAGTTGTGTGGAACCTAAAATTACGTAATTTGGCCATGATTACCTAATGGAAACGTCAAGCTTTAGTGTCTCTGATATGACTCAGGAGAACCATCCTTTCAGGAAAGCATTTGTGGGGTCAGACACTGAAGTGTTGCCCACAGTCTCACATGTCGAGGATATTTTTAGGTTCAGGTCAGGATTTGTTTAAACCAGTCAGATTCTTCTACACCACCTATTTCCTTAACCTTGTATGGTGCATAGTCATATTGGAACTAAAGAAGCCATCTCTAAAATGTTGCGGTTAGTGAGGTTCCTAAATGCTGAAGTATTTAGATCCCAATCACTTCCATCCTTTTTCCATTACACTTATCCCAAGTGGGGTCACGAGAGGTGCTGGTGCCTATCTCCAGCTGTCTATAGGCAAAAGGCGGGGTACACCCTGGACAGGTAACCAGTCCATCGCAGGCCAACATAAAGACAAACAGGACAAACAACCATTCACACTCACACTTAATAAGAATTTATAGAAACCAATTAACCTAACAGTTATGTTTCTGAACTGTGGGAGGAAGTTGGAGTACCCGGAGACAACCAACGCATGCTCAGGGAGAACATGCAAACTCTATGCAGAAAGACAAACCATCTTGCTGCAAGGAACCTTCATGCTGGGAGGCAGCAGTGCTACCCACTGTTGGTGGGTTCTCACTGAACTCTGGTGTCTCTGAAGGCTCTGGTGGAACCCAGGATGCCGATCCTGTGTTTTGGCTTTCCACCTTAAGTACAGTGATGTTAGGATAAAATTGTTGTTTGCAAGAGATAGTGAAAATGAGACCAGCAGGCAAACAGTGTCTTTTGTTGTGAACGCAGCTTCAAATCCCATAATCCTTTTTAGGTTAGCTTTGTAAATTCTATGTTAATGTATAGGTCTATTAATAGAGTTTAAATGTAGATTACTTAGAAAAAAGTCATTAGGGTGTTGTTTCTACACACGTTGTAGATGGAGCTGGTGTGATGGCTGATTGGTTACAGGTCAGCGTTTTCTGCAGCCGGAATCTTAAAAGCTGTTTCTGCTACATTTTATCTTACATCTGGAAAGTGAAAGAGAGCTTTGAGAGCTAAGACTAGACAGTATTTAATCTTTTTGACCATAGCTGCAAACTTTCCAACTTAAGAGATCATATGGAGATGCAATGAACTTTATAGAGGGAATTGGTAGAACCAAAGCTGATAATTAAACCAATAATTAAATTTTATTGATCTCAGATTGGAGAAATTTACCTCTGCATTTAACATCCCCTTGGGGAGCTTTGGGCTGCCATTGTGCAGCGCCCGGGGAGATATTAAGGGGTTAAGGGTCTTGCTCAGGAACCCAGAGTGGAGGCAGTGGGATTTGAACCGGGTACTTGCAACTTTTTCAGAACACAAGCACACTGCTATAACCCACTAGGCCAAACAGCTTTATATTTAAAGGTCCCTGGAGCTCACAAGATTAGGCCATTCTTTCAGAAATACACTATATTGCCAAAAGTATTTGCTCACCTGCCTTGACTCACATATGAGCTTAAGTGACATCCCGTTCCTAATCCATAGGGTTCAATATGACGTCGGTCCACCCTTTGCAGCTAGAACAGCTTCAACTCTTCTGGGAAGGCTGTCCACAAGGTTTAGGAGTGTGTTTATGGGAATTTTTGACCATTCTTCCAGAAGCGCATTTGTGAGGTCGCACACTGATGTTGGACGAGAAGGCCTGGCTCTCAGTCTCCGCTCTAATTCATCCCAAAGGTGTTCTATCGGGTTGAGGTCAGGACTCTGTGCAGACCAGTCAAGTTCATCCACACCAGACTCTGTCATCCATGTCTTTATGGACCTTGCTTTGTGCACTGGTGCACAGTCATGTTGGAAGAGGAAGGGGCCAGCTCCAAACTGTTCCCACAAAGTTGGGAGCATGGAATTGTCCAAAATGTCTTGGGATGCTGAAGCATTCAGAGTTCCTTTCACTGGAACTAAGGGGCCAAGCCCAGCTCCTGAAAAACAACCCCACACCATAATCCCCCCTCCAACAAACTTTACACTTGGCACAATGCAGTCAGACAAGTACCGTTCTCCTGGCAACCGCCAAACCCAGACCCGTCCATCAGATTGCCAGATGGAGAAGCGCGATTCGTCACTCCAGAGAACGCGTCTCCACTACTCTAGAGTCCAGTGGCGGCGTGCTTTACACCACCGCATCCGACGCTTTGCATTGCACTTGGTGATGTATGGCTTGGATGCAGCTGCTCGACCATGGAAACCCATTCCATGAAGCTCTCTGCGCACTGTTCTTGAGCTAATCTGAAGGCCACATGAAGTTTGGAGGTCTGTAGTGATTGACTCTGCAGAAAGTTGGCGACCTCTTCGCACTATGCGCTTCAGCATCCGCTGACCCCGCTCCGTCAGTTTACGTGGCCTACCACTTCGTGGCTGAGTTGCTGTCGTTCCCAAACACTTCCATTTTCTTATAATACAGCTGACAGTTGACTGTGGAATATTTAGGAGCGAGGAAATTTCACGACTGGATTTGTTGCACAGGTGGCATCCTATCACAGTTCCACGCTGGAATTCACTGAGCTCCTGAGAGCGACCCATTCTTTCACAAATGTTTGTAAAAACAGTCTGCATGCCTAGGTGCTTGAATTTATACACCTGTGGCCATGGAAGTGATTGGAACACCTGATTCCAATAATTTGGATGGGTGAGCAAATACTTTTGGCAATATAGTGTATTTTCCGAAGCAGTCCGCATTCACTGGTGCTTGACTTTAAACACCTGTAGTCATCGAAGGGGTCGAAACACCTGAATTTATTTATGACTGTAGACCCAGTTTCTTCCAAACATCCCAACAGATTATAAATGACACCAGCAGGTTACTTTTTCATCTCTACGCTTCTACAGTCATCTATGTTGTTTGCAAACATCTTTATGAATACCAGAGTAGAATGTTTCCCAGCTTTGAACTGTTCCATAAGCATCATGCTTCTCGTCCCGTTAGTGTTTTATTAGCTATCACTAATTAATGTTGACGGCAGATTTAAAGTGATCTAATGTTTTCACTTATGAATAGGATTATTCCCATAGAAGCCTTCCTGTTACATATAACACCTCTGCCATGTTATAGTTTTGCAACACGAGCTCCATAACACTCTATTAATGGAAGCAAAGTGTCAGCCTGTCTTTATCTGTCTTCTGTTGTCAGAAAAAAAGTTTGAGCTGACATTAGTTTAGCCAACATGAAGTATTCAAGGAAGCAGTGCTCCCCAGATGATCTCCTCCGCTTCCTGTGTTTAATTATTGTAAGCCATTTGTTGTGTCTTCAGTGTGTACAGTAACCCAGGCAGCTGGCACGGTCTTTTGTCATCATTACACTTTTATACGCCGCCATCTCCGGCTCCCAGGATTCTAGGATCTCGTCGAGGCAAAGCTTGGAGCGGTGTTTGTTTTATCCTGAAAGATGTTCTCTCTGAGAGAAAAGGGCGATGAACACATCGATCACACGGATTCAGCTGTCAGGCCAACGCCAAAGCATTCAATTAGCATTTCTGAATCTTTGCCAAACCAGCCGTCTTTCAGTCATTTTTAACTCTGACATTACGTATCGGTCTTGTAACGTGGAATTATGGTAGCCAGTGATGAATAAAAAGAAGGTCAGTGTGTTTAGAATATGTATTTAAATGCTTAACAGGCAAACAGTGCTATATGCGTAGTTATCTAATTATATAGCTACTCGTTACTGAGCATTTATGATGCTTAATATGATGCTTGATATATTTAGCAACCATTTTATCAAAATGTTTTTTTTCTTTATATATGTTCATATAGTATATAGCAATAAAAATAGGGCTGAGCTTTTGTTGCATTCTCTATCTATGATTCTTTAGATGTTAAATACTTAAGTAACATTTTAGGACCAGCTTCTTAACAGGTAAAAATATATATATTTTTTACATGTATGTTTCTTTGATCATGGCCAGAAAAAAAAAAGCTCCCCTGAAACCATATATGAACTCTTGCCTGAGATTAAATCTATTACCTTGTGATGCTTACACAGCCAGGCCCTGCTAGCCAACCCACCGGCATCTTTATGGGTCAAAGCTGATGCTCATCGGGTGATAAATCCAAAAAGTCAAAGGCGGAAAAGTAACACCTCTGGCGCCCAGCAGTCACTGCCTTACTATTGTCGCTGTCACTGCAGGGACGTAAAGCGGAGCCAAATATGAATGTACAGCCCCTCCTTCTTTTTTGCTGAAGGATTTGCAGTTGATGGACGTGGCATATGGCTCAAATGAAACCTTTAAACATCTTGTCTCAACTTGTTACTTACGATAGAAAGGATTTTCCAATATATGACTCCTAAGCTTGAGAAAATCTTAAGTGTTTGTTTGGACGAAAACAATAAAACTTTGTGATCATAGAAGGAGCTTTTATATAGATAACAATAGGAATGTATTTTTGTGAACTACATGATCTGATGTTTACCTTTTATATTTCTTGGCTTTTTTTGACAGGCAAATAAGGTAGAACAAAATTGTGAAGTGGAACAAAAATGAAACAGGGGTCTGTATGACTAAATGTGTTCAGGATAAACATATTTAAAGGAGGGTAACATTATAAAGCAATAACAAAGTTTGGAGGAGCTACAGAGATTGACAGCATAGATGGACACATCTGTTTGCAGGATGGCTATCCGTTATACAATCTGCAAATTATGTGTTTATGGAAAATTTAAAGAAAGCAATTGCACGTCTTGTTTGCCAAAAATTGTGTTGAAAATACCGAAAACAAATGGTAGAAATGGCCCTGGTCAAACAAGACCTAAACTGAACTTTTATGTCCATTATTAAGGCAAAATTGTTTGTATTTTTAACCTTCATTCAAAGCTACTTAAAATTTTTGCACTTTTATAGTCACCAAGGAAGTTTCTTCCAGATTAGTGGAGCATAAGAACTAAATGCTGCTTTTTCATTTTTGGTTAATATACTCACTTAACTTGGACCAGATGACCTGAGGAGATTAAGGGGTTGATGCAATGCAGGTCACAACAGGTATGTTATGTATTTTTGTTCTAAGACTTTAATCCATGTATAAACTAACTGGGGAAGAAAACTACCACTTCACATCACACGGAAGTGAAAGGTGGTTGTAGGAGACTTTTCTTCAGTCGAGGTTGAGAACCTGGTCACAGCTCGTTCTTATATGGTGAATTTAATTACAAGACCGCAACTGTGAGCATACTCCCAGATTATCTCTGCATTTCCTTTCACCTCTGAAAAGAGATGCAGTTGAAATTGTACTTAAAAGGCGGTTCATCAAACTATTCACTAAGGGACACTGAATATGCTTGCATACCTTACTTCTCTCTCACTCTTTATTTCCAACAATAAATGGAAAAACATGTTTGGTGAAGATCGAACAGCTCAAAACTTTCAGTGATTGTCCAGAGGGTCCACTCTATAGCAGCCATTAAACTGCAAATCATAATTTATTATTGTTCAGAAAAAAGGCATAAAAAAGATGAACACAAGTGCCACTGCTGATTAAAAACTGATTTGAAAACATATATAGAACAAGAAGGAATATTTTGTCTTCGTGTCTATGATTAGATTAATTGCCCAAATGTCATTGAAAATGTATTTAATTTGCCTCTCTCAGACCAATTTTGTCCCTTTGGACTACATCTCTATGGACCTAAAAAAGGAAGTCATCATTATTCCAGGTTTATGGACATAAGGACTGATATCTATTGCTTCTATTTCACTTTCAAAGTAAAAAAAAAAAAAACACAACAACAAGACAAAATTGGTCATTTATGTCACCTTCACCCATTTCATTGTCTCCCTTTCATCAACATAGACCTGCCGGCGAGCTCAGGCACTAAAAGCGACTCAAAGAGAGTGCAATTATTTCTCATCCGGTGGTATAAAGATTAAAACACTCAAACATTAAACAGGCTTAGTGTGCAAGGTGTGATGAAGGGTTTGTTTCTTCTCCTAATGAAGCCATCCCCACTCTGTGATGTCTTTGGCCCGTTCAGTTGTCAGCCAGCTTTCTCCAGAGGGCCCCGCTTCCCGTGATGCTCTGATAACACATATTTAGGCTTTTTATACCGTCCAAAAGAGTCTGTGTTCAGTGGGGGCATTTTGGCCGTGGTGCATATTGGCTAATTAGAGTTGTGGGTTCTTTGTTGGGGAATTTGGCATGCTGTGTGTGCATCCAATGAGAGAGAATGAAGCTTATTAACAGCCTAACAGCTCCTGTAACCTCTGTGTTCTGACTTTACTTTCTGCAAGTTACACAAATGTCACAAAATATGGCAAAGTAACAGCAGATGTTAGTCAATAATGTGGCTTTTTTTGCCTTTAAAGTTTATTATAGAGGTGATGCAGAATATAATATTTCTCCGTCAAAATCACACTAGTCACATCTTAGTCTTTAGCAATAGAAGGGAGAATGTTGGACAGGAGACAGGGAAACTATTGTGACTAATTAGTGCAACATCCCAGCTGCCTGCTGCTAAACAGACAGACTGTCATCGGCTTTGTCTCTGATGTGCTCAGGGAATACTCAGAAGTCCACTGTCCGTGCAGTCTAGCTGCAGAGACATCAACACATTTACAAAAAGGATCAATTTTACTAGATGTCACCGGCAGCATTCCATGCAACAGAGTCAGGGATGCACCTTTTAAAAGTGACTTAAATGTGATATGTGGCTAAAGGTTTGATACCTTGAACTTTCTCATATTTTGCCACCTTGCAGCACAACTTTAGCTGCTTTTAGTTACAGTTTAACAGAAAGTAGCACATTACTGGGAAGTGGTATAAAATCTGTATTTTTATTTATTTATTTTTTTTTTACAAACAACAGGATCCCTTTAAGTTAATACTTTGTTGAATAACTTCTATAGAAATTAAAGACTCAAGTTTTGAGGTAGGTCTCTACTAGATTTCAATGCAATCTACTCTGAATAGGGATTCCCACAGCAGGATGCTGCCATGTTTCCTTGGCGGATATTTTATAGTTTTCCTTTACCGTTTTCCAACTTTTCCTAAAGTTTTAATTATGGTCTGATTAATCCAAATATTGTATCTAGTATATAGCTATATATTGTATGTTTTATATTGTATATAGCTATTGATTATTTTTTCTGTATATATATCTGCACCATCAACACCAAGTCAAATTACTTGTAAATGCAAACCTTCTTGGCAATAAACTTGATTCTGATGAAATGGAGTGTTGGAAACTTTAGCAGGACTGCTTATTGGAATCCTTGAAGACTGGACGGAATTTGCAACCACTAGTGGTCCTGTTGACAGACTCCCCCATCGTAGCGGTGGATCTCTGAAGTCTCTTGGCTGCTTCTCAGAATCTTCTTCCCCTCAACTGTTCATCCAGTGTTAGTTGGCCTCCATATCTTTAGTAGTTTTAGGGTTGTGCTGTGGTCTTTTCATGTACGGAGCAGAGATTGAGCAGTGCTCTGTGAAATGTTCAAGGTTTTGGATGCTGAACTATACCCTAACCATGTTTCTAGCATAAGCTAAAAAGCTTTATTCATTTATTGACATAAAATAAGACATAAGTGGATTCTGTTAATTCACTTCTAAAGGCTGTTAACTGCACTGTATTGTATTATTGGGTATTGGACTCAAAGGGCAATGCAAATTCACTATTATTTACCTTCTCTTTTACATAATGTGATACTGTTTGTTGGTCCACCACATATGTCACTAAATTTGTGGTTTCATGAATACATTTTGAATTGCACTTCACTTATATGAACAACTTCAGGTTAGGTTCTTATAGATATTATTTTTATTTCTGTCTTCCAGGACTTGAAGAATGTTTTCGAAGCCGTTTAGCAGAATCCAGCCCCTCGGTGGCCTTGGTTCCAGTCCTGGATCTGCCCGACTCTCAGATCCTCCACTTGTCCTGCTGGCTCAGTTTATAGAAAAACGGCCATAGTTAAGGGGAAGATTACCATGACCCACGTCGGGATGAATCAAAGCGGCTTTTCCGGAAAAGCAACTCTTTATGTGGATAACTTTGTACTTGAAGAAAAACATGAGCAAACAGGGGAAAGAAAATTCTCTATTAGTTATTGCAGTGTTGCTGCACATCAGTGACATATTCAAAAGATTGAAAGTGTGTGTTTTTGTTATTGTATTGACTTTGCAAACCAGAAAACTCTTTTTTTTTATTCCAACAGACAATAAACTCCCTCCTATGATATCCTACTGTTTCTGGTGGAATTTCTCTGACACCACTCACAACATCTGAGCCCCACCTCTGACACTATGTCAGCTGCAGACCTATAGATTTACTGTGTCACTGCTTTGGAGCTGTGTGTAATGTATTTGTATGAGCCGAGCCAGTTTCCCTCTCTCTCTCTCCCTCATGCTCCACGGGGCACTGGGTGTGTTATTATTGTGTAATAGGCAATCAGCACCAAGCACCTGAAAAGATTAAGCTTCTTTATATTTTCTATTGATTCCAAGGCAGCCTGGTTAATAGAAGAAGGACACTAGGACACAAAGCTGCAGGGCAAGTGTGTGTGTGTGGGATGTCAAGGGATGAGATGTAACAACGTTGAAAGAAAATAACACCATTAACCATTGGGCCTGGAACATTCTGTTTTGTGAAGATCATGAACCGTATTGATAATCCAAGTTTGAATTCTTCTTCACTCTGGAGCAATCTGCTCCAGCGTGCTCGCAGAGTGAAGAGGGCTATTGATCTTCACCCACTGCAATGTTGTTTTGATTGTTGTCATCAAAAATTGAACAATGGAGGCAGCCAATAGAGCCTTAAGACTTTTATTGAGGTTTGAAAAAAATACAAACAAGCAATTATTTATGGGAGCAAGCATTTGATTCTTCTTGAATATATAACTATAGATGTTTGTTTTTTCTGTACATTGAAATCAAAGTGGAACCAAAAGACTTGGCTTGCAAAGCAGATTGTTATTCTTCTTTTGCTGTCAAATATTGTAGTGCTTCCTCCCTAAAAGATGAACATGACTCCATTTGGAGTCAATGTTATTTTGTCTATTTCCAATGTTTCTATGTTTATATGGAATGAAGTTGAAGAAAAAAGTGATTTTCTTATCAGCACCTTAAAGGCCCGTCCCCTATATGTCTCACATATTAATTACCTCCTTCAGAGTCCTTCAGAGTTTTGGTGTTTTGCCATTTATATAAAAAAATCTTTTTACACACTTGGGAAACATTTAAAACCTGCTGGGCCCGGCACATTAAGGACCAAACATGAATACAATTGTTTGTGTCTATAAGGCTCACTGGTGGTTAAACAGACCCACAGCATAATATTGCCATTACCATGTAATGGTACCTAGCTTGTCCATGTGGTTAGTTGTAAATTTAACCTTTACCTGAAAATGTTTGTTGTTTTTTTTGTTTTGTTTTTTTAAACTCTGGCTTTATTTTTTTCTTTGGTTAACTTGGAAATATTCACTCCTATGAGTTATTTTGTTAAATAAAAATCATTAGATAATTACTTTTACATATTAAGTGGCAAATTTACTAGGTTATAAGGAGTATATCTTAAAGTAGCAAGTGCTGGTGAAGCTTCTCGGTCATCCAGGTCATAGTCATTAAAAAAAAGATTTTTTTTTTTTAAATTGAATTTTAATTGAAAAAGCTCCCTGGATGGGAAGTGAAACATCTTCAAACTTGGAAACAAAAGTCCAGTAGCAAATATAACATAAAATGTCTAAAAATAAAAAGTTTAACCCAAAGATTTCAGCCAGGAAGTAACTGCTCTGCTGAGCCATTCAGAACAAAAGAACCTTACAACAAGAAAACAGTGGATTAGTTCCTTAGATCTAACTATATAAACCCTAATTATCTTTTTTTCTGTTTAAAAAGCTTTAGTAAATTTTATTTAGAGCAGCTATTTGTGCAGCCGTGCAGGATATGGAGTATGAGAAACTGGTGAAAAGCCAGGAAAGCATCCTCGATGTGATGCAGTTTGTACCACTGCTGCTTTGCAACATGGAGATTCTTGGTTTTTAGGTCTTGATGGTTTATACACATCTAAATGTGATACTCTACTGATGGAATTTGAGTAGATTTGAGATGATTAATAGTATAGGCCGTTTTTAAAGTGTTACCTTGGTGTTTCAGGAGTTTCCAGGTCATGGGAGATATAAGCCTTCTAGAATTTTTATTTGTCCCTTAACATCTAAAACCTTTTCCCACATAGTTGGCGTCAGATAATTGGACCTTGGGCAAAACCAGAATGTGGAACAGCCCTGATCTCAGGTCAGTTCAGATTCATGGAGCATCGTTATCGTCTTGGTCTGTCCCTGCAAATTAACCAGTTAAAGACCACCATATTTGCCAGATGACTTGTCACAACTTTTCCCCGACTAAGATGATTGTTAGAAATTGGTATTTTAGGAGTGCATCCTACTAGAACACATTTACCAAATATTTCTAAGGCTTCATATTTAAGTTTTAGCCTTTATGGTGAATTTTGATCAAGTGTGGATTAGAGAAAATCCCCACTATTCACCAAGTTATGGTTGTTAAATGTAACGATCGGAGGGGCAAGAAAATCTTTAAAACACAAATATCTGCTTAATGCTTATGAAGAACAGATTTGCATGGCTGATCAGAATTATACAAAGGTAAAAAGGATAAGTTTATGTTCATTTTTAAAGGCTAGATTTTTTTTTTTTTTGCTTGCATGTCCAACTTCCAAAATCATCCTCAAAACCATTCATGTGTTTTGTCAAGAATGTGCAAAATAAAACATGGATATTAAAAAGTATTTCTGTAATTTTCTTTTATTTTTTATTTTATTTCCTTCCTTCTAGGTCTTTTTTTTCCTTGAAATTATACAAATATATATGGATGGATGGATGGATGGATGGATGGATGGATGGATGGATAGAATTCCAAGTACCGGTATTCATTTATTTGTTTTTGTTTTTTTGTTTGTTTTTTACAACCTCAATTAAAATGATCTTTAAAGTAATAATTTTCCCCATCCCATAATAAACCTAATAATCAGTCTTTTATTAAACATGTTTACCTACACACATCAGCTAAGCCACAGCCATGTCTTCACATCCTCATCTGCACCAATGTGATGGCCTGTGGCAGACATGCTTTTTGTGTCCTCACCACTGGGCTGCTTTACAAAATGAATAAAGACAGGGTGACATTTATCTTTTTTTATGTGTTTTGTCAAATGTACATTTTCTACCAAGCTGACCTGCAACCACTCCACAATGAAATGGGCTTTTGTGGCTAGTATTGTCCTTTGTGTGGAGTCGACCAGCCTGCGGCCCTTGTCATTGTGGCCTTGCACATGGACTTTAACTGTGTTTCTACCTCCAGGCAAACCCTGTTGATGTGTGTATGACTTTTTGTTTCCTCCCGTACACAAGTGGACTGCAGTTGGGTTCCCTAGCTCAGGAGTCGCCTTGTCACAGCATGAGATGCAGCCTCCTCACATTGTGGACCTCTTGCCTCAATGGCTGAGGTTTTTATTTTTTATTTTCAAGTTGGAATCCTTTCTGTTTCATAATCATTGCTTTCCAAGATAAAGTGATTGCGCAGCATATCTTATCAATCACAATATTCACTTGATGAAACTTTGTTTACTGAATGCTGGTAACCTCATGCTGTTCAGTGGTGTTTGCTTCCCTCTTGTGGCCACGTGAAGTACTGACGTTTTAACAAAACATATATTCCTCTCACAAAATTGTTAAATATAAAAAAAATCGTAAATCTTGTTTACAGAATAATTAAAGTAAAGATATATGTTCTATTTCACTTTGTTTTTGTTTTAAAAGTTCTAAGCAATTTCCTAAGGGATTAGAGAATCTGATGTTATTTTTTAGATGAGAAAAACTAAATAATTAACCAAATTCTTTTTGCAACCTTAAAGAAAACACAAAAGATCCAAAACTGTATATATAAGATTAAAATGTGAGTAGGAGTAAGAATGAAAATAATTAAGACCATGATGTACTTGTTTTCTTCTACATTTGTGACAACCACCAGTTGCTTAGCCACATTTAATATGTCAGCATATGAATGGACAAAAGTTAAAAAGCAAAACAGACTTTTAGATGGTTTCAGATAATAGCATCGTGCTAAATAATTAATAATCATACCCACAGTGAATAGAGCCAAATATCAAAAAACATGTTGAAGAGGTTCTATTATCTGTTTTGATGGTTATTGGGACACATTTTCACTTTGCTATATTGTTCTGTATTTCTCTTACTATCTGCCTTTGAAACAATTCAGCAAACCATCCCATCCCAGTCCACCTATGGATATGATCAAAATCCAGTGCTTTAATCGTACATGTGTTGCTGTTATTTTATCCTCTTTATTTTAGTTTGGATTCAATTTTACCTTCTCAAAAGTCCATTGATAGCGACAGTTGCTCTAAAATTTTCCAAGCTGCATTCATTGCATACCACTAAAAATGGTTTTTAATTGTCACTTATCAATAGAAAATCATTAAAATATCAGCTTAAACTATTTTTCTGTGTTAGTTCTTTGTACCATTGAGTTTTAAATTGTTTTGCAGTATTATAGATATTTCTGTAAATGCTATTATTTTGTTTCTCATAATGCTCTGTAAGAACTCAAAAATCTAAAAAATTATTATGCTATTTTTAATGTCCTGATGAAGGTTCTCAGTCATCCAGGTCCTAGTCATTCCGTAAAAATAAAAAAAATATCCAAACGTCTTTAAATCTTGAAAAGCAAGTCCAGTGGATATTTTTTGAATTTTTACGGAATATTTTTAATGTCTCTCTTTTTTAGTTCAGTTGTCATTAAAAAAAAACTGCCTGGTACGTGGATAATATTTAAATTCAGTTGGCAAAAAAAAAAAAAAAAAGTTTTAATATACTGCTGTAAAATTAGGTTTGCCATGGAGTGGAAAAGCTCATTTTAAAAACAAACTGATTTCACCTTCTAAATGCCTAGCGGAACGAAAGGAGCGGAACCTTTGTAGTTGGGGACGATTTTAGGAAGGTACCATTCAGGAAGTTAGACGCATCCAGCGCGTTTTATCACGCTTATGTTGAATAAACATAATAACGGTTAGTAAGCTTAATATTGACTTTATTTCCGAAACTGTTTTAAATTTCACTTTCATGGCTCCTAGCGTTGTGGATTATTTGACTTTTGAAACTGAGATCACAAACTTCTTCGCTCTTTCAGTCTTTATTTACATTAGCATTGCTGTTTCCATCACGCCTGAATAGCCGCTATTCCAGAAGCCCTTTTTTGCCGCAAATTCTTCAGCTTCAACAAATATTGTATCAATATTCTGCCCGTTTCATTTAAGCTTTCATCTTATTTTGCATGGCAGTAGTTTGAGATGGCTACCAAGGAGAAAGAGACTCCAGCTAAAAAGGTTGCAGCGCCTTCAGTGTCCCAGATAAATGCTGAATATGTCACACAGGTAAGCCCGCATATCAACACGTTATATTCGCACTTGCTTTTGCATAATCTTGTTTACAAACTACTGCAAATATGTCTATACGCTTGTTTATATAACTGTTCGTTTGTTGTTTCCAGCTCGCTAACAAATATTGGGCTCCTCATGTAAAGGAAAAGCTCCCTTTTGAACCTCAGGTGAGTAATGGTTTCCATATTAGGACTTCTGTTAATGGTGAAATATTAAAATGCTGTTTATTCATAGCATCAGTTTCCATTTAAACGGTCTCCCATAACACAATATGAAGAAAGGATGTGTGGTATTGTTAAAGTCAATGATGGCACTGTTATTGGTAAATATAGTAATAGTTCATAAAGCCATATTTAATAAATCTACATCATTCGGAGGCAGTTGAATGGCATGTTTTTTTGTTTGTTTTTTTTGTGCAAAATATGCTTAATATTTGCAATCACCAGTGGAATCCACCTATAGTGGTCACGCTGGTCCAGAGCCAATTTGAACACTATAAGCAGTTGATTGTACCGTTATTTCACTTATTTTTTCATGCAGAATATGATCTAAATGCCGTTTGTGTGTTTTTTCAATGAGAAAAATTAAATGAAACAGATAGCTTCTGCATTTACTGAATTTTATTACAGTACCATGCAAGTTTAATTACACTGCACTGTTAGCAGACCTAACTCTGGTAGACTGGTGGCGACGGTGCATTTTTTTTTACAAGTTTGAAACAAATGGTTTCATTGAATGACTTGTACCTCCGCGTTGATGTCCTCATCCGCCACGGACTTTTGACACCGGAGCGCTGTCATCACTTTTGATCCACTTATTAATTATCTTTGCAGATGTTTACTTTCATAAAATGGCCAAAAATGAACACTATAAGCGGATTACTATATTAGCAAGTTATTTAAACAGCATTTGTATAGAAAGGTTTCTGTCCCAAGCATTTTCAACGCTATATGCGATTACTATATCTGTGACCACTATAAGCGGATTCCACTCTATTTAACACCCCAGTGTTATGACTATATATATATATATATATATATATATATATATATATATATATATATATGTGTGTGTGTGTATAACTAAATACCCATCTATATAAAAATCCATGTAAATAATCCTACTAAAAAAGCAAAAAAAAAAAAAAGCTGTGGACGAACTGTATATACTGTATATATCCCATGCACCTTTTTCTTCCTTTGGCACATTATTCTTCTCCTCTGGCTATTTGAGCTGATGTAATGAGTAAATTTCTCCACTGTAAGATCAATAAAGTAATTCTATCAATAAGCTAACTCCAGTCTTCGGAGTTGGTTAGTCTGTTACAATTAATGACCACACACCATTTTTAAGAGTTTCTTTTAAGTAAAATAATTTCTGCTGAATTTGAGCCACATTTCAGATTGGTATCCAGAAGACATCCTTATTCTCATTACCAGACAAAATAGAAATTGGTCTATTAAGTTTACAATAAGCTCATTCTTTTCTCAGAAGTATGATAAAGAATAACACAGCTCAGAAATTTCTACAGATTTTCTCTTGACCATAAAATAATTACATTTTTCTGCTTGGAGCAGAGGTGATCAGCCATCCTGAACAAAGCAGTTTAACGTTTTGTAATCTGTGCTGATGTTTATACCATCAGATATGCTCTGACCTGTTAGAGGTTAAACAGTTATGGTTTTGGTGTTAGAGAGCTTCTCATCTTTTAGCAGCCTCTTGTTTTGCATCTTATGGGTTGCACTTTGATATGAGGTTTGTAGCTACATAGGCTTGTTTTGAACTTGAATAGAAGAGTTTGATTTTGTGTTATTGTTTTTTGTATTTGCTAGGGTTTGTTTTGCTGTTCATATTGTCCATTTATTTCATTGGGTTGGACTTGAAATGTGTCAGCTGGATAGATGGTACATATGAGAATAAAATAAAACAAAACTACATTTTACTGTTTCACTCTTATCTCATCCTGTTATCTTTTTTCTGTTAAGGTGATGGAAGATGTCTATGAAAAAGAGATTGTCATGTCTAAGTAAGCATAAATTGTGTTTGTTTTTTTATTTGAATTCGAAAGTATTGCTTTTATCTTGACGTCTTCTTTCTTTGCTTATAGATTTGCCATCAGAAAAATTATGCTACTCGAATTCAGGTACATTTCTTTCCATTTCACCTCCTTGCTTTGCATATTAAGCATTCACTACCTGTGTGATTGACGTTTACCGTCTTTCCTTTTCTCCCCATTGTAGTCAGTACCTTGAGAATTATCTTTGGGTGAACTACACACCTGAGGTGTCCAGCAAAGCATTTATCATGTCCATTTGTTGCATCGTCAATGAGAAGTTCAGAGAAAATGTTCCAGCCTGGGAGGTAAGAGATTCTTAACAAAATTTTCAAAATTCCTGCGTCTTCCTTTAAGTCAGATATCCTCAGTAGGAATTTTGGAAACAATGCAACAGATGCCTTTCTGTAATGTTCTATTTTTCTATATTTGTTTATCAGGTGTTCAAGAAGGAGCCCACACACTTCCCTTTTTTCTTTAAATGTGTTAGGGAAGCTGTGCTGGCAGACGAGGAGTCTGACCTCACCTTAAAGGAACAAACCGTGCTTCTGGTTTTCCTGGATCACTGTTTCAACAGTCTGGTGTGTATTGTTAATGTAATACCATACGATAAACTGATAGACTCCCTAAAGAAGATAATCGTAGCTCTTTGATCACAGGTTTATACTTTTGTTTATGATATAAAGAAGATCTGAAGTTATTAAAACAAAAAAAGAAGTAAAATAAAGTTAAATGGATTTTTAACAAAATTTTGATCAAAATTTAGGTGAAGGTATAGTGATGGGTTTGTCACAGATACGTTTGTAGTCTTTAGTCTATTGCAATGTAATACATTTAACACAATGTAATTTTTTCAAATCCCAGAAACACTCTATTTCAGTCACGTCTCTTTGTAGGGCAAGTTGCTGTTTTTATTCACATATTTAACTAAAATAAAATACGCTCACTCTCACTCAGGCCTTTAGGTGGCGGAAATACACTTAAAGTGGGTTTGACACAGAACACAAGGGGAGAGAGAAATGCTTCTAAGGTCATAAAAACCATTAAAACCTGAAATGTAACGGCTGAATGATTGTGGTTAGTGCTCAAAACAGAATACATTTTTTTTAAACTGTACTGCCCTAAACCATAGTGCCAAAAGGTATTGGGTTACCCCTCCACGTGATTAAACCCTGGTGGTCGAGCTACTTTCATGTCTCAAGGCGAATATAATCCCTTAATCTGGCTTTCAGATTAGCTCAGGAATATTGGAAGAGCTTCATGGAAGGATTCTTTTATTCCATCCATCAGTATCTGAGTAATACGTCTTTAATTACAGTTCGACACATCTGATGCAGTGGTGTTTGTCACCAGTGGACTCTAGTAGAGAAGGCATGCTGTGTCGAGTGACAGAGCAGCTGCCAATCGACTGCATGAGTCTGGCTCTGCTAGTCTCCAGAACATCATTCACATGATGAGATTATTTGATGAACAAAATAAAAAGTTAATAAATAAATTGAAATCCTTTTTATTCACAATGAAATTAATTTTATTATGTGATTAATTTCAAAGTGATATAAAAAGCTTAATTAACTTTTTAATAAGTAAATTGAGATCCTTTTTATTCACATTGAAATTAGTCGATTGCTGCTCAGTGATAGTAACTCATTACTAGCCAAAGTAACTATGCTGTTACTTTTTATGATCTAAAGTGTTGAAGAATTTAGAAAACTTGTTGGAATTTTAAATACAACTACTGGCTCAGTTATAGAATATACAGTTATTAATTAATAGATTGGATCATTTAAAGGTCTACACATCTTAAAACATTGGAAACTAACCTGCATTAATTTGATCCGTGCGTTACAATATGATTATGTAGATGTGACCATGTTCCTTGTTTAGAATTAAAGTAAAATAAGATGTTTTGACTTTTACATTTTTGCACGTTGGCAACTTTCAGTTGGCTATAAAATAGGTCTGAAACTAAGGGGTTGTGGACTTTGTGTAGGGAACAAAATAAAGTTAATGATTTCAGTTCAGTAGTTGTTCAAAATATATAAAGTTCATGAATTCGGTTCAGTAGTTGTTCAAAATATATCTGTTATTTGTTTTCCAGCCGTAGAAAAGGCATTATGTAGACAGGATCCTCTGTTTGAATTAGGGAGATATTTGATGCACTCTTTTTTTTTTTTACCAAAAACAACTTTAACTAATCTGTAAATATCTTCAACAAAGTTTAGGGTGTGTTCTGAAATATAAGAAAACCATATCTATAACCCTAAATTTAAGCCCAGGTCATACAGTCCATCATTTTACTAAAATTAAGTTTATATTAATGCTTTAAATTGAATACAAAATGCCAGATTAAATAAGTTGTTCAATAGAAAATCTGTCAAAGATAAAAAAGGTCAATTTTCCCTTATAAAGATGGAGTAAGATTTGATGTAGCTACTTGTAATGCCCACTAGGTGGCAGCAACAGCTAAAGCAGTGCCAGTAATTTATTATTCCAAATGACTGCATGGGACCAGTGGGGAAACACTGCAGATGTCTCACCTCAAAATCTGCTGTGATAGCCTGCTGCCCTGCAGTTTTATCCTATGAAGGCTTGTAAATATTTTAGTTGCAGAGTTTTATTAAGGATCCGGGTGCAATAAAAATTTGTCATGCATTGTGGATTCTGACAATCCCTCCCTTTCTATCTCTTTGTGTCCCTCTCTTCCTCCCAGGAGGTAGATTTGATCAGAGAACAGGTGCAGCAGCTCATCTCTCTGCCTATGTGGATGTGTCTCTTACCAGTAAGATGGCAGCTTATGCCTATGATTACATTTACACAGTGAATATTGACTATCCAAGTAATTGTTTGTGACGATCATTTCAGTTTCATGCTGTTAAGACTTATTTTTCTTTGCCTGTGTGTGTTTATAGTCCAGACTCCAGCATGAGCTGAAGAAGGTTCCCAAGCTGCAGAAGTTTTGGAATCTAATCAAGAAAAAATTGGATAAGATGGATGCTGAAGCAGCCGAGCAGTAATATAATTTTCTTTGCTAAGCATGTTCAGAAAATCTATAGTTATTACAGCGTTATAATTCATGGTTTGTGGTCACTGATTTGTTTTTTTTTTCTCTGTCTTCCCCAGAGCAACTAAAGAAAGGACCTTCCTTTCATCTCTTATTAAAAAGTTTCGAGCAGTCCTGATGTCGGTTCCAGCAGAGGGTAATTGGGGGAAAATGCTTTTAAGTCCTTTGGGATATGGGGCTAATTGGGTAGAATAAAGTAGGATGAATTCGGATCAGGAAAAAAGGCATCAAGGTTATTACAGCGTTTTAAATTATTAACAATATGAAACAGGCCTTCACATATTTAACCCTTTAAGGGACCTTTATTTTATGCTCCATCACAATTAACCTCTGTTTATCTTCCATTCCCAATATTCATACATTTGTATTATTGTTAAATCCTAAGATATAAAATATAGTGATTCAAGTTAGATTTGAACTAATTCTTCAGTAAAATTTTGTTTTATTTACAAATGTCATTTCTAACTTCATTCCTCACCCTCCTAAACAGAACTGGTCAATTTTCTACGTTTCTGATCACTAAATTTCCAATTTCATTTTTCTTTTTTTATATATAAGAAGTAAGAGGGGCATTTTTTCCTCTCCTATTTATCAGTTTGGATTGTTTTTTTCTGTTCCATTATATCTGATCCGTAGAGATTAAACAATTTTGTTTTGTGCAAATGCATTCAAACATTTTTATAAGCCCTTTTTTATGTGGATTATGTTAATTGTAAATAAGATTGTTAACAAGAAGAAAATAATGAAACCTGACATGAAGGATTTTCATGACTGGAGGGGAGAAAAGTAACTTGTGAATTAGAAATAAACCTTAAGAGAAAAATTTTACAAAAAGTTCTCAAGGAACACACAGAGCAGTTTGGGAAAAATATTTCTTAAATTTAAATACATTTTAAGATTACCAACCTGGATATAGTTTATACCGTTGGGATCTGCACAGTCCAAGTTATTCAAAAATGAAAATCGGTTGCATCAAATTGAAACTGTTTCCCTTTTTTAATCATGATAGAGTTGCTCTGTTTTCCTGCCTATGGAGCGTGCACTCAGCTGCTACTCAACCATGAGCACCGGTCTTGCTGTGTTATAATGCAGGCCGACACTCAGGCCCCCTACCTGGGTGCTAAAAACAGAATCTGTGTTTAGGTTGAATTCTACGCTGACAGAGTAGATCATGATCCAAAGGCCAGCAGGATCTGCTTTACTTTCATCCGTGCTGCATGCGACAACAACACGCTCACTTAATGAGGAGCTGGATCCCAGCATGCCGCTGTGCTGAACATGCAGCATCTTGCAGAAAGGACCATTTGGACGCACAACACTTCCATAGTTGTCCACGTGTGTTTCTCTGATGATCATATGGTTCCTTTACAGTGATGCAACCTTCACTGTTAGAAACTGTTTTTTTTTTCTTTGAAAATGTAATTAGATCTAAAGTGTGGTGGAATTTAACATAACTTTATTTATTTTTTCCAGGGACCGTGTCCATGGACAAAGTGCATTACTGTGAGAGGTTCATTGAGCTGTTGATTGATTTGGAGGTGAGACACAGCTTTTTTTTAATTCACATTTTTATCAGGTTTTATATAAAATTTACTGTGAAAAATAACTGTCATTCCCACATATGTGCGTATTTAGATCCATGAAAAAGTACAAATACTCACATGTTTTGGGTCTTTGAAGAGCTGCATCTGTTTGCTACATTTCTGTTGCTTCCGTTTTTCCGCTCCAGAAGGCTGCAAGCCTAGATTTGAAGAGCATCATTCATGTGTTTTGTTTCATAAAAGTCAGGGAGATCGAAGGCTGTCTAAAAACAGCACTGCAGTTTAAAGTTCTCACTGTTGACCCCATAAAAGGAGGAGGAACAGGAGCTGAAGGAAGGCTACAGTTAGGGGCTACAATTGAATGTATTAGGGTTTAACCATCAATCCTTCCATCAACTCTTAACCTCCTTCCTGTCCCTGCAGCAGGATGCTGCCACCGCCATGTTTCAGTCACATGCGCAATTTTAGCTTTCATCTCATAAAGCATGGTGTTTAGATAAATAGAGCACATTCTTCTCATGTTTTCTAAGTTTAGTTATAGAAGTATTATCTTAGTTATGAAGCTTTTTGAGAAATGGGCTTTTCAGATATTTCTCTAATCTAACATTGTTGTTTCATCCTATTTAATACCTTTGGCACTCCTTCATAAGGCTTCAACTTTCTTTTTTAACAGCAGGACTACTTTTCAGGCTAAAAACAGTTGAAAGCTCTAGCAACTGATTGAAATAGGGATTTTGATAATATCAGTACTTCTGTTCTTAAGTATCTTCTGATCGTTTTGAGCCTGCTGTTATTTTTTATTTTTTTTTTGTATTAGCAAATTGGAGCTCAGAGTTATCATTCTTTTTGCTTCAAGAAAAAGAATCCAAGCCGCTGAAGTATATCTGAATGTGAGGTTGCTGATGACACATAAGATGGATATTTGTGCTGCTGTTAGCGGTGAGGAAGGTGAATAGATTTCCTCTGGCTGTCTGCTGACAGGCTGGCCTTGCAGTTCCTGGCAGCATCGTGTGGCCGGCCAGCTGACTGTCTCCGCAGACTTCCCCTGTCCTTCAGTGCTATCCGTTTACAAGGCCTTGGTTGCCTGAAATCTATACTTCTTTTCCACGATGATGACCTGGAAATGAGAGCAAATAAGGGGGGGAAAAAGACCTGTGTGGGCTTCTTTATACCGTCTCCTATCAAAGGCTGATGGATATCAAAGTACCTGTTCTCTCTGTGTTTGGCTGGCATTTGCTGCACCTAAAGAACAGCCTAATACTGATAAAGGATAAATCCTTTCAGTGTGCTGTTGTTCAGATTGCCCCATTCTTAATATTTCTACTTTTCATTGTTTCCTGTCCAAGGTTTGTTTTTTTTTTACTCCACAATGTATATGATCATGTTCAGAGTTTTCACAGAGCAAGTATTAATGATTTAGATGTTTCCCCTCCTCTTGCTATAAATTAACTGAGGGAGCTGATGCTGTATGTTTTGGCATCTCTCTGTTAGTGCAGATTCTTTATAAGTAAATGGTTAATCTCATCAGAAAATTAACCAATGGTTCTGTTTTTCAGTTCTTTTTAGCCTTAAGTGTCAAATCTTCCCTAATGTATGTTGTTGCTTATCTTTAGATCATGTGTTTCTTCAGCTTTTATCATTTTAAGACCATAAACTTGAGCTTATGTGTCTAGGCGCTGCTTCCAACACGCCGTTGGTTCAACACGGTGCTGGATGACTCCCACCTGATGGTCAGCTGCCAGCTCTCTGGTCTCACCAAAAGAGAGAAGGAGGGTCACCTTTTCTGTCAGGTACAAAACGTGCAAGGATTTCCACCTACTCAGCACTACAGAAAAATCTTTCTATTTCATCTTTGACAGCATAAGCTAAATCAGTGAGGAAAACTTGTGAGGTTAGGAACTTGAGACGGGCAGCTATGTTGGGAAATTTCTTACAGCCTCCAAGTCTCCATAACAAAGTGTTATTCAAAGGTTTCTGCACATATCTTTACCAATAATAAGTGAAGAGCTCTGAATCTGTCAGACTATCATAAGCAACCACTAGTGTTTCATGCCCATATCTGATGGTTTACTAATCCTTGTAGCTTCTTGACATGCTGAAATTCTACACTGGCTTCGAGATCAATGACCAGACAGGAAATGCTTTAACTCAGAAGGAGATGACCACTTTGCACTACGACAGGATCACCTCACTCCAGGTAATAAAAGACAAAACACTAAAGCAAGCCTGCATGAGAACACTGCAAAAAATTTAAATCTGAATAAGTAATTTTGTCTTCAAAATAGTGTTGTGTTTTTTTTTCTTGAACTGAGATGGTAAGTGAGACACTTTGCCAATGGAACAAGGCTGTTTACACTTAAAGGTATAGTGGAGGGTGTACTTTTTCCAGGTGGATCTTCAAAATACCTTCAAAAAATTGCAAATCTTCTATTGGAAAATAAGGTCATATGAGCGATGCAAACAGAAACTTTTAAACATGAGGAGAAATGGGTTCGTGCATCCTCTTGTATGCGTTATTAGGCCTTCCTTCTTAGGAGCAGGTACAGGGTTGTGCATGTGCTTTTTTTTTTCGTTAAATGGAGAGGACTAATTCCATTGGCAGATTATCTTATTTACCTACTCAAATTAAGGGTAAATAGAGATAATTTAAGAAATTTGTACGTATTTCTAGAATGTATATATTTTTTACAGTGAAGATTTTAATGACTTTTTTCAATCAAGTTTTTAGTTTGACAATTTTCTAAATATGTTTCTGTCTCTGTCGTCCTGGTACTGATTTAACAACATCTTTTTTTTTTTTTCCCTGCCAGAGAGCTGCCTTTGCTCATTTTCCAGAGTTGCACGACTTTGCGTTGTCCAATGTTGCAGCTGTGGACACCAGAGAGTCGTTAACCAAGCTCTTTGGACATCTCAGGTAAAGAAAGAGAAGAGTCTAAACTACTGTAATAAGATAAAGTCAGAGTCATTTAAGATTTTTTTTTGGCCCATTTAAAGCATAATTGGTCTTCATGAGAAAGCCTGGGGAAAGCTTCACCCCTTTTTTCTCCTCACTTTTTATGCAACAGAAAGTTTTATGTCTCTGGGATCCTGACCCAGGAGTCGTGTATCTCTGAAAGACATGTTAATGATTTGGTTCTGATTTTTGTTTGTTTTGGCCCATTTTCCTCCTTGAATTGAAGCTGCCTAGAAATGATTCTCTTCTTAATAGAGTGCTGCTCTCATTGGGTCAGACTTCCCTTCTACATGACCTGAGGATGGAAAATATAATATCATTTAAAAAACTTATTTGCAAACTAAGACCCTTTGCAATTTTCTGGGGTCAAGTTGAGACATGACATTGGCCTACAAATAGTTTGAAAACATTTATTCTGTATGGAAGTGAAGGACGCATACCTAAACACCTTAAAAAGTCAGTAATTATCACCAAATCAGAATAACACGAAGGTCCAGACTTGAATTTTCATGTAGGTTGCTGCTGTGTTATTATATAGCTGAGCTGCCATTGCTGCCAGACTTCCTTGCTAAAAGGCAGCTAGTGAACCCTTGAACAGGCAGCTGGTACCGGCCAGAAAGGCACGCCTCATTAATCGAATCGATTTGCAGTGGCTCGAGAATAAACTCTTTGAACAGCTGTGTTTGTCAGATCATATTAGCTCGCCAAAAAGCTAAAAACCACCCTCCCTTTGATGAATGGCCCTGTGTCTGGGTGGCTGTGTGAGTCTACATTAACTTCTACCCATGTCTGCATGACTGTAAAACACTGATATACTGCTGATCTGGAAAAGCCTACTGATAAACGTCCCAGGGTGCATTCTGTCATTATTTTTTGGCTCAGGAACACTTATGTGACTTAAAACGTCTCTGCTTTTTCCCCCCCAGAATTAGGGTTTTGAATATTAAACTGCCTGCATTGTTCACAGCTTTTCAAACTGTCCCCAGAGAAAGTCCTGGAAAACCTCAAATATTCCGACCAGATTTAACAAGGCAGTTTTCACTCAACAACTCCCACTAATGCCAGTTTTTTCGAGCTGTGCTAATCATAGGCTAAGCTCCCAGTCAACCACTCTGAATTTATCCACTAAGTGCCTGACACACAACAAACATATCATTATTGCACAGCCTTAGCAGCCTGACTGCACGGAGGCACACTGTCACTTCACTCAAACACGTTGGGAGCATTTCAGGCCAAGAAGAGGAATTAAGGATATGATGAAATTCAGTGTTTTCTCTCAAATAAATCCAGCCATTGTACCAACTATCTACTATGTTGCTTTCTGAATACAGAACTGTTTTAGTGAAGTGACTAATTACTGAAACAGTGTTATTAAATGTAGTTATGTACAGGGCCTAGCAAAGCATTCAGACCGTTTTTAACATTTTTACATTTTGTCTCATTAAAACCAAACCTCCAGTCACTTTTTGTGGTAAATACACTCAAAGCATAGAGCAAACAAAAAAGTGCAAGTCACAGAAATAAGAGTCCCATTTACACTACCCCTTTGAAACCGTGCCGAGAACGGTCCTAGCACGGTACCCGCGATAACTGTTGAGTGTATATGGAACGCAACTGAACTGAATTGTGCCAGACGCATCCGAACCTGGCTTTATCTAGTACTAGTTCAACAGTAGGGCTCGGCACGGTTCAGTTGTGAATGGTCGTAAGAACCAAGCTCGGCACGCTTAACTGACTCAAGCTCAGTCGGAACTCGACACGGATCGGTTTCAGAGGGGTAGTGTAAATGGGACAAATATCTAATATGCTTACAGGAAGTAATGATTTGATCAAAAAGACCATACGAGAATTATCTGGCATAGAAGTCTGTTAATTCACAGTACGTTACTAGGCCCCTTGAACCTAAAGTTACTGATCAATCATGTATCATTTTGTGGTTTTTGAGTCCAATTGGGTGAATGTGTGTTAAATATTCAGCATGATTTGAAAAGGTACCACTTAAATTCAGTCTATTTGCTATTCAGCTCAACATCTCTCCTGCCTTTCTCAAATAAATGATGCTGGCAACAGCATGTTTTGCTCTGTAAAATGGTCTGCTCTGCATTTCTGACAGACCCAAAAGTTTAGTTTTAAGCATCATTTTCCACAAGTCTGCTGGTTTCCGTCTTTGCTTCATTGCAGACTTATTTAGACGTGATATATCTCTGGACAATCTTTCATTTAGACTTTTCTTAATCTTAGTAGAGTCGTGTCATTAATTTACATGAGAAAGACTGGATTTTTTTTTTATAATATCAAATTAAAGTGGGTGGCACACCTTTGGATTTCCGTCTTTCTAAATCATTTAAAACGCATTATAGCATGTATTCCAGCATGCATAAATGTACAAAAAGATCAGCTATACTTTTGCGATTTACTTTTGAAATGTTTCTAATGTGTCCCCATCCTTACCCTGCCCCGTTATGGAGAGATATTTGTGCCATCGGTTTGAGCGCGCAGGAACCAATCCGAGCGCGCAGTGAGACAACACGCGCGCGCGCAAAACCGGTCTGGCGCGCGCTCAACTCTGAAAAACCCTCTCAACACACTGTTCTCGCGCTCAGTTTCATCTCTGCGCGTGCTCGAATCCGTCTCTGCTCGCGCTTGCTCTCCTGCTCTCTCTCCGCGCTCAACACCAGCTGTGCGCTCGGCTGTTTCTCCGCTCGCTCGACTCTCTGCGCTCGCAACTTCAGCAATGTATGTAAATGAACCATACCATCAGCCAATCACACTCAGCTTCTTTTCATCCAATGAAAGCATTCCTTCCTTCTTCTTCTTTTCTATCATGGCGGTTCGCAAGCAACTTTAAGGTGCATACCGCCACCTACTGTTCATGAGTGTGTAGCAACATTGTTTTACATCTATTAAATTCTATTTTTTAATTTTGCATTCTGAAGATAACTAAATAATGCTTTCCTTAATCTATAAACATCCTTTATATTTCCTTTATTTCCCAATAATCCTTTAAGACTCCATTCTTGGCCTGTCATTTCAACTACTCTTCTCAATTTTTCCCTTTCAGGTTCATATGTTTTACAGTTCATTAATATGTAAGCATTCGTTCCAAATACTACATCCGGTTAGATGAAAAAAAAAAAAATAAATAAATAAAAACACAATCAGGAAAATCAAACTACTCTTACAGTTATTTTGTCAACATTCCTAAGATAGTACTATAAAATATCTTGAATTATCTCAAATAAACTTCAGTAAAACAGTTATTAGATCATTGCCTCATCCATCTCTTTTACCTGCTATTGACATGGATTTAAATTTGCTGTTTTAAAAGAAAAATAAGGAGGATATTTCAGGTTCAAGTATGGTTCAACAGTATATAGATAATGTTTTGGATCATATTGGCCTTACTCTTAGCTTTTGTGGCGGGTGTTTCTTCTTTTTGTTGTTTTTTATGGAGGTTGGCAAACAACAATTACCGCCACCAACTGAAAAATCCTGTTTATCAAATTATTCTTTTTAATATATATAATAAAGAATAACCCTCTTATTTAGAGTCCATCTGTAAAAGGTCTTCTAAATAATAATTGTTAAATTTCAGATCAGGTCTGCTGTCTGAATAATTGCGTTTAAATTAATATAACAGTCGCTGATCTAAAATCAGAGCAAACTAAACTTCTTAATGGAACGATTTCTTCAATCCATTGTAAGGCCAATATGATCCAAAACATTTCTCCTTTGTAGGCTGAATTCCATCACTGATTCTTTTACCCGATTTAAAAATAAATTATGAAACTAAAACAAAACACCATTCCTAATATTGGAATATTTTGAAGCATCCATAAAAAATTTAACATATCCATAATATTTTTTATCTATATATTGTTGAACCATACTGGAACCTGAAATATCCTCCTTATTTTTCTTTTAAAACATCAAATTTAAATCCATGTCAATAGCAGGTAAAAGAGATGGATGAGGCAATGATCTAATAACTGTTTTACTGAAGTTTATTTGAGATAATTCAAGATATTTTATAGTACTATCTTAGGAATGTTGACAAAATAACTGTAAGAGTTGTTTGATTTTCCTGATTGTGTTTTTATTTATTTATGTATTTTTTTTCATCTAACCGGATGTAGTATTTGGAACGAATGCTTACATATTAATGAACTGTAAAACATATGAACCTGAAAGGGAAAAATTGAGAAGAGTAGTTGAAATGACAGGCCAAGAATGGAGTCTTAAAGGATTATTGGGAAATAAAGGAAATATAAAGGATGTTTATAGATTAAGGAAAGCATTATTTAGTTATCTTCAGAATGCAAAATTAAAAAATAGAATTTAATAGCTGTAAAACAATGTTGCTACACACTCATGAACAGTAGGTGGCGGTATGCACCTTAAAGTTGCTTGCGATCCGCCATGATAGAAAAGAAGAAGAAGGAAGGAATGCTTTCATTGGATGAAAAGAAGCTGAGTGTGATTGGCTGATGGTATGGTTCATTTACATACATTGCTGAAGTTGCGAGCGCAGAGAGTCGAGCGAGCGGAGAAACAGCCGAGCGCACAGCTGGTGTTGAGCGCGGAGAGAGAGCAGGAGAGCAAGCGCGAGCAGAGACGGATTCGAGCACGCGCAGAGATGAAACTGAGCGCGAGAACAGTGTGTTGAGAGGGTTTTTCAGAGTTGAGCGCGCGCCAGACCGGTTTTGCGCGCGCGCGTGTTGTCTCACTGCGCGCTCGGATTGGTTCCTGCGCGCTCAAACCGATGGCACAAATATCTCTCCATACCCCGTCAGAGTCTCCGCTGTCAGTCAGAACCTTATCCAGTCATCTCACCCTGTCCCGAATGACTTAATATGCCAAACTTATCTTGTTGCTAAGGAAATAAAGTGTCCACACAAGCCATGCCAGCTTCATCCACTGGTCCACCAATGTGCAGCATTGGCACAATTGTCACCCCGCTGCTCATGTTTGGCATCATAAGTTACAAAAAAAGGGATGCAAATCCACGGTCCCAGTTGTTTAGTGCCACGTGTGGCTGTTCAGTGCTGTCACAACGTGTCTAGGTCCTGTCCTTTGCTTTGTACCGAAGCCTGCCTGTGTCACAGAGTTTGCCAGCCTGATTAAAACGCGTCTGCATGCAAAGAGCCGTGCCTCAGCTTCCCGAGACTGAGATGGGCCTTGATTTCCATAATCCTGTCTCTGAGTGCGCCCTAGGCCCTTAACGCACATGCTGACGGTGCAGAAGAGCTGTGTTTAACCAAACTGAGAAATTGCTTTGTGCTACGGCTCTAATAAGCGTGAATTATTTGATAAAGTTGTATATTCTCACACATGCCGGGTTGACAGTGTTTTGAACATTTCTCTATGAGGAATGGAGTGTCCAGAAGTGCTAGTTCAACTGATCTTTTCTCAGACATGGCAAGCTAAGCATCAAACTTTATTATCTACCGATCATGGGTAAAAAACAAAACAAAAATGTTCCTCATTTTAGTCATTTCCAAGATCATTATCTAAGTTCCCCAGTCAGTAGTTAGCGTATTCTAATCATATATGCTCAGGATACGTGTATCAGCTAAATTTGTAACACAAATCCCTTTTTAATTTGTTGAACTATTATTATTATTATTTTTTTTTTTTTTTTTGCTGACTTACTAATTATTATTCTGCAGTCCCAACATGCTCCACCGGGTGGCCTCATACTTGTGTCTGCTGCCAGAGCTGCCTGAAGGCCAGGAAACAACAATTGAGAAAGAGTTTCTCCTTGAGATGTTGGTAGGTTCACTATTTTATGATCTTCTTTAGACTTTAAACATTTGCCATGATAAACATCTGTAAATGCAAATATTTCCTGATACTACCTGAATAATACTACCTGAAACACATTGTAGGACACAAGTCGTTTTCTTTATTGACAAGCAAATATTACTTTATTTTCTTAGTAAATCTTCTCCTTTATAATTGATGATATCAATGCCAACAGTTAAACTGGGATTTGAAAATGTTTAATCGCTGATGGAGTTATTTCAGTGTTGTTTTTTTTCTTCCTATCCTATTTTAATCAGTTTTTTGAATAAGCTTTTTTAATATCTATTTTTTTTCCCCCTAATGCAGTAAATAAATTGCAATCTTTTAATATCTCTTCTCTCTTGTCTCCAATAACAAGCTGTCTTTTGGAATATTAAGCCGAGAGAAGTTGACTTAAACATAGTAAAAAAACAAAAATTAAGACAGATATAAATGTACTTTATATTATTTATTAACAAATAAGCAGCGAAAAAGAAGAATTAACAGTTCCATGTAAATTGCACTGGATTGGATTTTATGTTTTTTTTTTTTTATCATACTCCAGCTAAGTGCCTTTAAAGTCAAACATTAATATATAGTTTCAGTGTTGTATAGCTATATAATTTGTTTGTTTCTATTTTTCACTCCCATTGTAATCTGCATTGCTTATAGGTTTCCCGTCATGAGCGCAGAATCTCTCAGATTGAACAACTGAACCAGATGCCCCTTTATCCCACAGAGAAGATCATCTGGGATCAAAATATTGTCCCAACAGAGTATTACTCAGGCGAAGGTAGGAAATGAACGTCTGAATTAGGATTTCATTGGGTTTTGTTTTTAAACTTTTCGTGTTTACTCACTGCCTTTATACCCTTTTATTGTTACATGGTTTATCTAAAGTGCTATGCCTGCAGGGACTTAGTATCTTTTTATTTTAATCCTGTGTATTTAGAGGTGAAGCAATAAGTGATCATATTTCAGCATTATCTGCAGTTGCTCTAATTTATTGCTCTTGTTTATGATTTGCTTGTTAAAGGCTGCTTGGCTCTGCCAAAGCTGAATCTCCAATTCCTGACGCTTCATGACTACCTTTTGAGGAACTTTAACCTCTTTCGCCTGGAGTCAACTTACGAGATCAGACAGGACATTGAGGATGTGGTGTGGAGAATGAAACCATGGTGAGACGTCCTCATCAGAATCTGTTCCTGTTAGGGTTGTCACGATACTAAACTTTTCAACTCGACACCGATACTAAGGAAAATATTCGATACTCGATACCATTTTCGATACCACAAGGATAAAAACAAAGACTCCAAAAGTCTACAGAAATATTTTCATTAATAAATTAAATACAAAAAACACAATAAAGGTTGTATGCTGTGCATAATATTAAGCAAGCTTGATAAAAAAACTTATAAAATTCAAATTAAGTGTTCCTTCCTTGGCTATGCTTTGCACACATAACAATGACACTAGCCAAACCGGTTAAGAAATAAAAATAATTCTCAGCAGCTGCACCTCTTACAAAAAAAAAGTCTGAAACTGAAAAGAGCACAGAATTATTCCATCACACAGTGTTCTGAAAGTGCATTGTCCTCTATTCTGCACTTTAGATGAATGACTGCTTAGGTGCCACTGGTGACGGCACTGTATCGATACTTTTAAAAACGAGTATTGTATCCGGATACAACATTTCAGTATCGATACTTTTTTGAGTTTCGATACTTTTGACAACCCTAGTTCCTGTCTACAAAGGTGGCCACATTAAAACATAGCAACAGAGCGTATTCATTGCTAATACATTATAAAACTTACTGCTTCACTTTCATAGTGATGCAAATGTGTGAAGTTATGTGGTATCTTGCTGGGTGTTTTATCCGTAGTGATGTTCGATACCTCAGATTTTATTTTCAATCGATTATGGAGTAAAATACAGGCTGCTGTCATTCAGTAAATCTAAAAGAAAAGCTGCTGGTTTGTCATATGGATTGGCTTATATTGGAAATTGGCAGTGGAATATTTAATGCTTGCCTAGAAGGAAGAAAAAGTATTTCCCAGTACAGACAGTACAGATCTGTTATTAGTATTCATATTTCAGTATTGATTATTATTTATCAGAACTATAAAGGAAACTGTAGACTAACCCCTTGCTTATATTCTGATATTGAACTCTAACTGTAGCCTACAGCACATGTCGTGACTACTGTCATGCCTGTCTGTTCACACAGGCAGTCAGAGTACGGTGGGGTGGTGTTTGGAGGCTGGGCTCGGATGGCTCAGACAATCACCTCTTTTTCCATCGTTGAAGTTGCCAAGCCCAACATTGGAGAGAGCTGGCCTGCTCGTGTGCGGGCTGACGTCACGATTAACCTCAACGTACAGGATCACATCAAACAAGAATGGGAAGGTAAAAACTGACCACAAGACAACTGTTCTCTGAAATCTTTTTTTTTATTCTTTTACTAAATGTTCTACCAGATGGTTCCTTCAATCGATATTTCTTAAAATTAGTTGTAAAAATCTTTGCTGTTGACCTTAGACTGCTGGTTTTCTCTTATCTTCCTTAGAAACTGTTTTTGTTTGTTGTTATTCTTGATCACATCACATGCCCGATATTAGGACAAAAAGTGAGCATGATTCTGCCACTTCCATAATTGTCAACTAATTTAGTAATCGATTAATTGTTACTGGAGTATAGAGACTGTAAAACATGCCTTTAGCTGACAGAGCAACCCAATTAGAGCAATAATTATATCAAAAATGTAAACAAATAAAGATTTTGGATTTAAGATAAAAAAAAATAAATAAATACTTTTTCGTCTGTCAGTATGTACTACCCAGAACCTGGTTTAATTTCATAAAAAAATCTTCTTTAAAGAATCTTTTCTTGTCCGATTATTAATAGATTAATAGAAAAAATAATCAACAGATTAATCGATTTGCAAAATAATTGTTAGTTGCAGCCCTAATCTCAATAATAATAAAGATCACTTATAATAGTTAGCGGAAGTTGTTTTGCATGCTAAGTTGAAAAGCTGCTGAGGTTTTCATTCAATAAGAGGTGTTGGTAAAGCTTGAGTGTTTTTACAGTTTGAAATATGTGTTTGGCTGTATGAAAATGTAAGTATTGGATTCTGTCTCCATGAAAAAACTTTAGTCTTGTTTTTTGCTGAAAATATCAAGGGGGAAAAAGGCTTTTATACATATCTTTGGGTTTTTTATTAAGATGAATGGTGCAGGAGGAAGCTTTCATTTCACAAAGCTTCATCCTCCGATTCTCTAACTGTTCTGCTTCTCTGTTCTCCCTCCTTTTAGGTCTACGAAAGCATGACGTCTGCTTTCTGATCACAGTGCGGCCCGTGTTGCTCTACGGCACACGCTTCGACCGGCGCCAGCCCTTTCTGGACCAGACTGGGCTGGTGTACGTGAGAGGCTGCGAGGTGCAGGGTATGCTGGATGATAAGGGACGTGTCATCGAAGAAGGTAAAGTCACAAATACCTGAGCATCAGAAAACCAGGAGCCATTTAATACAATGAATCTTAACACTAGCATGTCCTCAGGGCGGGTCTGACTGGTGTTGATTTGTTAACATTTGATCATTTGCTCTAATTAGCTCTGCAATGCTTTTTCCTGTAGCAATCGTTATAAGCACAGAATGATGACATTTTCTCAGCTATTGGGTTTTTGTATGAATGCAGTTTTAGTTTACTGCTGATTAAACAGTTTTTGCTTCCTGACTTTATATCAGAGGAATGGCCCCCATTGAATCATCTTGTTTACTTTGAATTAAACTAATTAAAGTTTTTTTAGTTTGTTTACCTCTACTTTTTTCATGTGGTTGAAAATGTAAATGTGCTTACATCAGCTCCGCACTTTTAAGCTTCACAGACAAATATCTAGTTTTAAATTCAATGGCTTATTCTAATCCAGTTATATATATACCGTATATTAGCTTAGATGATGGCCACTCTAATAAATCATTCTCTGCACAACTTCAGATCTCCCTAATAGGAAAAAGTATCTAAGTACTATAATTTTACTAAATTATTTGTCACATTTTTGCTCTGCAGATAGTTAGTGGCTTCAAAGTATAATTAACAATGTATTGTTTTTATCTAGTTGCAGTTTGAAAAAAGTTTTGTTCATGGTTTGTATGGAATTTGCCATTTAAGAACTAAACAATTTTTTTAGAAGTACTTAATAGCAAGTATAACTGCATATTAAGACTTGAGCACCTGGTTGGAAACGTCAATTTCCTTCTGCATCCACATTTCAAAGCTGCAATCAAAAGTCAAGGCTAAGCTTGGCTTCCTTTACAGAAACCGCTCTTATCCAAATGACTATTCTACCCATTTTAGACTATGGAGACACTATATATAGGGTTGCTTGCAAGTCCACTCCATCAAAACTTGACAGTCTTTACCATTCCGCCCTCAGGTTTGCCATAAATGCCTTTCAATACACACCATTGCGCTTCAGCCTGTCACTTGAAACACTTCATCTAACTTTATCTCAAAATTCTTATTCACAAAACAAACACTACTTTTGGCCTTGCTTCTTTTCAATCTGCTGCCATTCATGATTGGAACGCTCTGCAAAAATATTCTTAAACTAGATAGACTAATTTTAATTTCATCCTTCAAAAAATTTATTATCCTCATTCACAGACTCTTGCAGCTGCTTCTTTACAGTCATTTTTTAATAGAGTTTTAAATTAATTGTATTTTATGTTTGTATTACTAATGTATTGTATTTATTTTAGCCCTACTTCCTGTTTCCTAACTGGTTACTCCACTTCTCAGGCAGCTATTGTAAATAAGAACTTGTTCTTAATGACTTGCCTGTAAAAAAAAATAAAAAAAATAAATAAAGGTAATAACCTAAAAATGTTAAAGAAAATCAGCATAGTTGTATTTTATTCATTTAATACATTATTTAATGAAAAATAGTTGACATATTAGAATTAGCCAAATTGATTTCTAGGGAAGTTTATTTCTAAACAGGTCATACCTAAATAGAAAGTCTTTCTGACTTTTATCAGCAGAATAAATTACAACCTCTGTTTGAGCTTTGTTCTACTTTAAAGCTCAAAGATTTTTTTTTTTTTTTTTTATGCGAGTTCACCTAAGTTACCCTGCAAGCATCTTCTTAGTCTTCCCTCAGAGCATATGTCCCCTTGCCGGAGCACCATTTTCCCTATCCTGTCTCATCTGCTTCGATCAAATATGGAGAAGGAAGGCTTTTCTAAGTAGACACAATGCCAGGAGACATGTCCTGCCAGAGTCGGCTTGGTTAAACTTTCAGATCCCCAACAGGGATAAGTGGTTCTGTGGTTATCTGGGTGGTGTGTTTGTGTCGCATAAATCACTGAGCTTCTGCTGAAGAGTCAGAATAGGTCTGAGTAAAGAAAATCTGCTTCTTTAGTTACAGTTGACCTTCCTGTCCGATTGTAGAAGTTATGCTGCCTGAAAACAGGATAAGCATCTTTTGACAAATGAAAACATTTTTGCTTGTAGATTAATAATAAACCCATTAATTCTCATCCTTATAGTACCTCCTTGGACGCTTTGTCTCATTCAGCACTATAAGGAGACCATGCTTAGATGCACAAGTGTTTTAAATTCTTAAACATTTTATACATTTTGATACAAAAAAAATTTGATTTTAATATTTTATTACATTTTTATACTGATCAGCACAACTATGTCATGAAGGAAGCAAGTTTCATGATTTTATTTATCAAATAATGGAGTCAAACTTTTTTACATGTTTTGTTTGGGGGTGCAACCTATAGAGCTACCTATGAATGAAAAATATACCAGTAGATTCTCAATTAATTTACCGTTTTAATTGTTGGTAGTTGGTACCGGAAAGAGAAATGCAATGCATCATGGGCAGCTGCCCTTTAGCTGGTCAAGATTGGCGAATAGAAAAAAAATCAACCATCAATTACTAATAACTTAATGAGACAACACAAATGGCCCCAAAAAATATGCTCTCAGCGTATTGCACTATTTCACATTTCCCGTTTTCACCACCCTGAGTGTCGTGCTTATTGTTAGTAATGACATCTGTTGCAAAACCACATCTTTGAATTCTGTCGAATAAATGTTTTTAATTTAGGGCGCTGCTGTTTCCTCCCTTAGCCGTGATCATTGTCTTCTGACTTTTCATGTTAAGGTAGCATCCCTATACTTCTCTGCGTCTTATAGTCCAGTCCCACCTATCTATGTTATTTCTTTATAATGGATATAGTGGCTGGTGTGACTTAAAGTCTGGAAAAATACGGTTAATTTATGTAAAAGCAACTTGACTCCACTGGGTTTCATTTTGGGACATTTAAGTAAAGGGTGGTTAACAAACTCAGCCAACCCTGGTAAGATTATTTAATTAACAATATTTTGCAAATCATCTATCATATTTCCTGTAGTTTACAATTCTGCCCAGCTTTCTGTTGGTTTATCTTCAAAGTGAAAAATACTTCCAAGCGTGGTATTGTAACAAAATATTAATATCTGTTGGAAATCTAAATAAGCAAGCAAGCTTATTAATGCAGTCACCCTTTAATATTTAATACTTTCTCCTTCTCCCACTTGAATAAGGACCTGAACCCAAACCTAAGTTACGAGGAGACAGCAGAACCTTCCGTGTTTGGCTGGATCCCAACCAGTATCAGCAGGACATGACCAGCAGCATTCAGAATGGCACCGAAGACCCGTATGAGACCTTCAACATCATCATGAGACGCAAACCTAAGGAGAATAATTTCAAGGTGAAAAGTAAAAGCTGAAGAGGATCCTGTGACCTTAAATTGCTGTGTTGATTATTAAAGCTGTGATGTTGCCTTTAAGATATTTTAAACAGATTTAAGAAAATTGCATTTAAAAAGTTAAATATTCGAATGATAAAAAGTGTAGAAATCTGTCATCAATCTGACTCTGTTTTTAGGCTGTGCTGGAGACCATCAGACACCTGATGAACACAGAATGCGTCGTCCCCGACTGGCTTCACGACATTATTCTTGGCTACGGGGACCCAGGCAGCGCCCACTACTCCAAGATGCCCAATCAGATCTCCACATTGGACTTCAACGACACCTTTCTCTCCCTGGATCACTTGCGATCGTGTTTTCCTGGTCATACCATAAAGGTTGCTGAGGAGAAGCCAGAGCTTCAAGTCCCTCCTTTCAGGTGAAAATAAAAAAAAATACATTTTTAAATAACTTTCTCTTTATTGCTAATGCAATGCTTGCATACATAACTACATACAGTGTATTCTCCTTTTATGATTCTTGATATCTTAATTTATGATGCTGACCTTGTGTTTCTTTGTTTTCTAGAATCACGTTTCCCATCTCCAATAAACAAGACAAAGGGAAGAAAAGAAAGGCTGATGAAGAAGAGAAAGATGTGGAAGAAGATAAAACGCTGATCGTGGAACCATATGTGGCCCCCAACCGTGGGCCGTATCCCTACAACCAGCCCAAAAGGTGAGAGAGCACCGCTCTTTAGCATCAGTTATTAAATAATGGATCAAATCATCTGTTTTACACTAAAAACTTTGAAGGGACTCCTGATTAATGTTGTTTGGTATTTTTTTAGGGTTTCTGTTCTATTCTTATATTCTATTCTTCTTTTTTTCCACTACAATAATGTTAAATAGATAAGTTATATTAATGTATAACACAAAAAAGAATGAATAGATTTGCTTGTGTTTAATGTTGCATTTATTAACTGTCAATCAGAGGACATAATCTGGTCAATTCTTCGTCCAGATTGTTGAGCAGTTTGCTGTAGAGCACATTGGGGTTTGTATCTGTTTCAGTACATTTCTTGGTACTAAAACTAGCAACATTTGATCTAGTGTGACATCATTATACAGGTGGAATGGTTTATTCGACTGCCCAAAGCTTTACTATGACTCCCAGCAATCTCAATAGCATTAAAGAGATTCTTCGGGGAAGGAGCTGGAAAAGGCTGAAGAGCACATCAGCAGGACTGCTGTTGGCCTTTAGTACAAAGAGCAACTATATGAAGATTCCCAGGGCTCTAAACAGTGACCTCCATCAGTCCTCTATTGATGTTTTTTCTGCCTGAACAATCAGAATCAGGCTTCATTAGGAGGGTCTGAGAGCCTCATGCTTTTTTGCACAATTCCATGGAACCTGATTGGTATTTACCGTGGAACAGCTGAAGGCTGACCCTGAACACTTGTGACAAACTTTAAAGGAACCAGTGAATTTATGAAGAAAATGCTTGCATTATCTTAGTATTACTAAATGGTGGCGGTTTAGTCATGGTATGTGGAGACATGTTCACGGAGGGACATTTAGAGCCTTGAACACCAAGGAACAGCAGCCTGATTGTCATGAGATCTTAGGTTAAAATCCATGGATTCAGTTTCAAACCCTGTGAGGGTGGAGTGGGAGCCTGGGTTCCTCTTGGTGCACTACAATGGCAAACCTATGGCGAGAATGTGAATGCAGTTCCTAGAAAATTGATTGGCCAGACCTAAATCCCATAGCGCACCTCGACCTCTTTGAAATTATACTTAGTCTTACTCTGCTGCTGTAGGTTCCACCTCAGGCTTTACAGGAACTCTGTGATGCCCTGATCCAGATTCAGGGAAGCAACTATAGTCTGATCAGAGGACTAAAGTTGCATTGTTGCAACCATGTTTTCTAACATCTCAGGATCATGCAGAGACCAAATCTGAATGCTTCAGGCTAAGTTACTTATGAGTGATTTTTTATTTTATTTTTTCTCTGACCTTTGCGCTATGTAGGTTGAGAGGTTGGTTTGTTTTTTATTAAAATAGGTTGCTGCCATTTTTCAATTAGCATTTTTGTTTTTTTGTTGAATAATCAAAATCATGTGGTAGCCCCTTCCCTTATCTTTATAGAATGACTGTTACACCCATAACATAATTCTCATTCTGATCTATAGCTTCTCCATTTGTATTCATTGTCAGAATACTTTTTCTTTATTTATAAGCTAAAGTAAACAATGAAATTCAGATACTAAAGAGATTCAACAGTTCAACACATTAAACAAGGTAGCAGCTTTATTAACGTCAATGAGGCAAATTTCTTCCAGGAACACGATTCAGTTCACACCTACGCAGATCGAAGCCATCCGAGCCGGGATGCAGCCAGGACTAACTATGGTAAGGACCTTTTTTTTTTTAAGTTTTATTTTTATAATGGACACATTTAAATCAAACATAGTAATAATTAAGTTGTCCTTGCAAAAAATAAAATGAACGGTAATTGATTATATCAGTTAAATGGTTAACATAAAACAGAAAAAACAATGAAACTAGCTGGGTTATAAGACGGTCTTGCGTGCATGCTCTCTTCTTGCCCTCTATCTACCTCCTATCATCTTCCTTTTTGGTTTACACCACATTCATCAGCAGCTATAACAAGCACCCTCTGCCGTCTGGTTTAGCTAGTTTTCAGTAGGGAACCCAAGAAGCTTATTATGTGGTGATTTATGTATGCATATGTAATTAGGCATCCTATTTTTAGCAGAGCTTACTCACCTGAGACTCATACTAAAACCAACCTTTTTCATGAATATGTATTTAGTAAATTAGATATAACCACATCTCTCTTTTCTCCTTAGGTGGGTAAACAGGGCTTGGAGTTATTATCATGACAAGTTGTGCACCGTAATGAAGTGGCAGCCATATTTACATAGAGAGGATAAAAGAAAGCCTGGAAGTGTAATTTATTCTCCCTGCTGGCTCGCTGTCCATACCTGAATGTGCAGTCAAAAAGACTTTTTTCCAGCTAGAGCTTGTCATTTATCCTGCTGATAAGCTAAAGCTTGTGTCAGTCTGTCCTTCCATCATTTTTTCCCCGTCTGTCCATCCAACCATCACCTGTTTATTTGTTCGACCAATATCCGTTTATCCATCCAGTTGTTTTTCCTACATCTTTTTTACCCATTGTATGTAACTGCTCATCTGTTTGTTCTTAGGTTCAGGTCTTGCATTCATCAAAAAAAAAAAAATCGTCAAAAAATCCTTGTTTATCGTTAAAGTCAAGTTGAGAGGATTGAGAGTATTGAATATTTGTCCTCAAGTATGGAGCTAATTCCTGATGTTTTCATTCCTTTGTACAGGTTGTAGGACCACCAGGCACTGGAAAGACAGACGTGGCTGTTCAGATCATCTCCAACCTCTATCACAACTTTCCTGAGCAAAGGACTCTCATAGTCACTCATTCTAATCAGGTCAGCACACACAAATTCTAATAAAAAAAAAAGGGTTTTCAGACTGAAATAATTCCCAATTCATTTACACCAGGAGGGAACACTTGAGCTCCTTTGTACCAGAGTACCCCCTCTTAAGTATTTAATTATATATATAATTTATATAACTAAAAAGTTATAATCTGCTCCTGTTTTACACCAGGGGATTGTTCCTAGAGAGAACATTATCCCCCCTCCTATCTTTATTCCCTGGTGGCTCATGCTTTATATCACTAATAACACATTCCTCTTGCTTTAAACAAACCTTCAAAATCAACTTTGGTGCCTGTTTTCCTCCACACCAGGCTTTGAACCAGCTCTTTGAAAAGATTATGGCTTTAGACATCGACGAGCGCCACCTTCTGCGTCTGGGTCACGGAGAGGAGGAGCTGGAGACTGAGAAAGACTTCAGTAGGTGAGGACAACAGGAAACAAATGGGGGAAATAGCACATTGATGATTGATAGAGGAGCCTTTGCCAACATACACCCTTTAACGTGTGAAAGTGCATTCAGCTGATTAGTATACTTACTGTTGTTTACGCACAGTCCTGAAAACAGCTGTCTGTGTATTCCTTGAATTAAGCACAGGGACAGTACTCCTTCATAACCTTGTGTGCTGCTCCCTGGACCTTGTTTGACTTGATTAGGCTTTGCCACATTCAGCTCTTTTCACTAATCAAAGGATCTTGTTCATCTAATCTAATAGTTTTTTGTGTTTTTTTTTAAACCTTTTTTGTGGATAGTAAGCTAAACATGAATATAAACTCCATTATGGTGCAATCTATTTAGACAATTATTTAAAAAAAAAAGCTTTGGTTGTATCACTGATCATTCAACTCATTGAAGCTAGAAAACAGCTTCTCGGATTTCATGTAAATATGAATAATGATTTCTGAAGACATGCACATTAGTACAATATTAACAGGCTTTTTTTGGGGATAGAGTTGAAATGAATTCTATTGAAATGCTATTAAGTGAATCACTGATAACTTTAAATGGATAATGGCTCATTATTCTTATTCACTTAAAGCTTGTGAAACAGTATTACATCCGTCAGTATAAGAGTCATCTTTTAATTTGTTTTCATTAGTGTTTATTAATGTTTGGATATTGCTTACAGAATGTTCCACATATATTTTTTTGATAGGTAATTAGAAAAAGCGTGATCTTAAAATTAAATAAATACATTCATAAATGGCTGCATGAATAAATGCACCTAATCTCATTTTAAAAGCATTAAAATGGTTATCAGACTCAGGTGAGGAATGAATGAGGCTGGTCAGTGGTAGAGTTTCCACATTTACAAATGTTCGGATCATGACCTACAGCAACAAATCTTTGTTTTCAAAGGATTACTACAAAAATCATACAATCGCAATAGTATGACTACTACAATTAAAATCTATTTTAGTTCATTTATTAACAATTTTCACTTTGCATGTCTTAGGCCAGTGCAAGTTTCCTCATTCAAGTCAAGGACACAGATCTGTTAACTCTGCATAAGCCAGATTGATTCAGTACAATTGTTCGAGCTGATTGGGTAAATCATCAAGCAGCACCTGCCTCCATGTCGAGCTTTCAGCCAATCACAGCAGCAGTAGAAGCTGGGACAATTCATATTCTTGATTTGTTTCACAACTAGCAGAGTTAACTGATAAATCAAATCCGGTCGGGGGGAATGTGCAAGCATCTTTTCCATCCAAAAAGGCAAAAGTGGACTCCTTTTGCTTGTCTTTTAAAAAAGGAATAGAGGAGTCTACGTCCAATGGTGCAGCCATGTTTGTTTTTGCTTCGAACTGCTGCTTCATGTTGACGTCATAAATGTCACTGCATTTTCTGGTTGAAAACATTTCTGTATTTGAGGCTAATGCATCTAATGGCTTCTGGCAAGTTGCATTTTCTGGAGTTTTTAAATTCACAAATCTCACCACAAATCATCTTGCCTGCAAGGTAACAGATCTGTGTGTTTCTGTTGGAAATATTGATTCTGTTTCCACAGATGGGTCTTAAAGGAATAGTACACCCAAAACATGGTTAGCCTTCATTTTCTACTCACCCCCATGCTGAACAACACTCTGGAGTACTTTTTTGATATCTCAAATGCATCTGGAGATCTGGGAGGCTTTTTGGTGTCTGCTGACATTCAAATAATGGAGGTCTACGGTGTCCGAGACAGAAAGGTCCATAAAAGTCCACAAAAAACGTGTCAATATTCCTCCATACTGCTCGTCCAATGTATTCCAAGTGTCCTGAGTGGGTAGCATCCAGAATTTACTCGAAACAAAGTCATTTAGAAAGTTTTTAGAGCATAAACAGTAGTGTATAGGATTTCCTGAAAGCGCGCGCCTGCGCGTTCACGACGCTACGGAAGCTGGCAGACCAAACCAGAAGAAAGTGCGCATTCAGCGTCTGCTCTGCCGATAATGCAAGCGTAGAAGAAGAAATGTGCTGTTTACCTGTGCAAGGAAAGAAACAACGAAAGAAAAATGTCTGAGGACTTCAGTGTTGAGGAAGAGCAGGAGTTCTTTGCCGAGCTGAATGCGCACTTTCATCTGCCGCGGTTTCCGTAGCGTCGTGAACTCGCAGGCGCGCGCTTTCAGGAAATCCTATACACTACTGTTTATGCTCTAAAAACTTTCTAAATGACTTCGTTTCGAGTAAATTCTGGACGCTACCCACTCAGGACACTTGGAATACATTGGACGAGCAGTATGGAGGAATATTGACACGTTTTTTGTGGACTTTTATGGACCTTTCTGTCTCGGGCACCCTAGACCTCCATTATTTGAATGTCAGCAGACAGCAAGAAGCCTCCCAGATCTCCAGATGCATTTGAAATATCAAAAAAGTACTCCAGAGTGTTGTTCAGCAGGGGGGTGAGTAGAAAATGAAGGCTAATCATGTTTTGGGTGTACTATTCCTTTTAGGTTTGGGTGGTAGATGTGTTTTTAGCATGTTTTAAAAAGCTGCATCTCGCTTTTGAAAAAAGCTATTAATTTGCTGTTTCTCAGTTCATTTCTGGAGTTGACTACTATCTGTAGAGAGAAACAGGAAACCCCTTTCAGAAGTAAAATATCTTAGTGTTGAGTGTTTTTTTTTTTTTTTACTATGGCCACTACGGATTTTGTGATAGATTTTTCCTTGAAAACAGCAATGATGTTTATTTGTCCTTTTGAATTAGCAGCACCTATGACTAGGGCAGCAACAACGAATCGATAAAATCGATAAAAATCGACTTTTAAAAGTGTTGCCAACGAATTTCATCATCGATTTGTTGTGTCGCGCGATTAATGCGTCATCCGCCGCTGTCGTCATCACTGCCACTTGATTGAAACAGGGGAAGAAAAAAAAAATACGGCAGAGCGAGCCAGCGCCGCAGGTGAGCAAAGGCTGTTTTCAAAAGGCAGTAACGTCAACTGTTCTAATGGCCGATGCCGCAAACGCAAGCTGCGTCTCAATTCGCAGATAGCCTGCGCTTTGTAAAAACAAATTAACATGGCACGGAAGCACCACTGTTATGATGCAGCACCTGAAAAGAAAACACGTTGGAGCCTTCGATGGCAGTGAAGAGAGCTGATCAGCAGGATGAGTAACCATGTTTGTTTCGTTTTAAATGGGAAACGTAACGTTAGTTTCTCAGGTAGCTCATCTGATGCTTTCCTTACCTTGTTAGTAGGTTACAGACAGTGATAAGGTTGGCTACTTATTTTACTTTTAATTTCATTTGAATTAGCTTAAGCAGCGTTTGTATTTTCTTTATAAATAAATTAACTTGCAAATTATGAGGGCAAGGCTTTTAAAGTTTAAATCTTCTGGCAAAGATAAAGTAAAGAAGATCCTGCAATTTATGGAAGTAAAGCAGAATAAAATCCAGCAAGATCAGTAATATATCAATTAATTATATGCCACATTCCCATGTAAATATCCGTCTTTGGAGGATGTGTTTTTTAGCACCCCTAGTTCTCTCATTTTTATTCCAAATACAATTTATAATTTGAATCACAGGGCTATTTTTATCTCTATGGTTCAGTATTTTCTCAAGTAGCAACTTTAACTGCTATACTTTCCTGTCTTAAAAGGCAGAACTCTTCTAGTCTAAAAAAAACTCATTTGTTGAAATGGGGGGGCCTATTGTTTGAACCCCTTAGGGGCTTTTAAAAACAAAAATGTCTTTTTTTGCGCTTTATGAAACAAAGTACCCTATATTTTGTGGATGTACAGCTACATTTCTCATGTAAGTTTGCGTAGTTTTAACACAAACATTTATTTTTCATATTGCACCAGTACAGTTAATGAGCAACCTGTACTTGTGTGCTTGTTTGTTCTGTCTAAAATGTTCATTTTGGAATAAAGAGGTTAATATAAAAAGTATTTTTTGTCCGATTCATCGATTAATCAAAAAAATAATCGGCCGATTCATCGATTTTTAAAATAATCGTTAGTTGCAGCCCTACCTATGACAGTCAAGTCACTTAGGTTTGCATAAAAAGATATCATCTGGCAAATGCCATATATTAATACGGAGTGTGTGAGTAACATTTAAATCGGCCGCTGAATGGTTTCTGACTTCCCCCTAAATTTAAACAGACCAACTTATTAATCATGAATCCTTTCCTCCATTGTTTCATAATTGATTGATTTGTAGGGATGGGTAAAAATCGGTTTTGAATTGATTCCTTTACATTTTTGCAAAATCGATGTCTAGTAAATGAGATCGATTCGATTTATATTGACGCGCGTGACGTTAACATTCAAATGAGCAGGAAAGATGCATTCCAGATTACTTCAAGCCAGACAGCTGCAAATATAGCGCATAGGTTGACTGAAGACTTTAACAAATGGGGGGCTAACCAGCAAACACCCTGTAGTTGTTACAGATAACGCTGCACATATGGTTTGTACAGTGGAGATAATGCAGCTCATGCTTGTCTGCTGTGTCCCCCCCTGTGTCACGTCTGCTTGCTCGAGCTAGGCTTCACTTTTTCACTTTTCACAAACAAGTTTGCACTTTTGAGACAGTTTTGTTCACATCTCAAGTTTAAACTGTCCGATTTACAAGTTTGCACTTTGTATTTAATATGACAGGGAAAAAAAATACATGTGTATTTTGAAACACAGTTGAACCACTTTCCTTATTGTAAAAACAGATTGAATCGAAATGAATCAATTTAGAACTGTATGAATCAAAATCGAATCGATTCAGGACTTTGGCCAAAATAGCCAGCCCTATTGATTTGTTTAGTTTTTTTTTTTTTGTTTCTCAATGAGGTTTATGTTTCTTTGTGCAACGTAAAGCTTTTCAAAAAACCTCTGTTATTAAAACAAAAGTAAAACTAGCAATGTGCTTCAGGGTAGAAAAGGTAAAATGGCCATTATTAATTGATTTGCCCTCATTGCAAATAACCTAATAGACCAAGCTGCACTTCTTACTTTGCTAATAACTACAACACCTCCTATCCAAGACCCACAACTGCTTGCAGCTCTTTAAACACTAATCTTGTGTGTGTGAATGGCCCTGCAGGCCAGTGACTCATGTCCTTGTTGAGATGAAGGATGATGTAGCAGTGTTTTATGACGACTCATGACTGACTTGAGAAAGACTTGGCCTAAGATACTGTAAACATTTAGAGCTCCCCACGTTTCCTGCTATTTTAAAACCATCTGTAAACAAATCAGTCACCATTTTTGATAGAAATTTGTTGTGTATAAATAGCCTCATATTACAGAATATTAATATAGCTGCTAGAGTGTTACTATTTAAACCTCCCCTGCAGGTGACATGTTAATGACCAAAGTAATTATATTCTGTTAGATTCCCTCTGAAGAACCGTGCTATACACATGTTGTTATTCAGTGTTTTGTGTAAACTGTGATTCTTGAAAAAGTAACTTCCATTTTTAAATTATGCAAGACCATAAATGTGAAAGAGAGCTATAGTGAGACACACAACATGCCGGCTGCACACTTCTTCCATCACACTGACACCAGCCAGAGCAGAGAGCCGGAGGGTTTTAATTAACACGCTCTACAAGGTAAAATAAAAAATAGATGACAACTTTACACTTAGAGCTTGACAGAGGGGAAACTATGATCTTTTGCATTTAAAGGTAAACATTTTTTCTTTGGTTTATTGAGATATTAAAAGCAGATGAAAGCCACATGGTTTGGTTTATTTTTGACATCCCAAAAGCAGGACAAAATTCTTTAATATGAGTTGAAATCGGATGCCTCACTTATTCAGGTTTAACATGAGTCTGAACTAAGCAGGTTCACTTTCCATTTTTTTAATTTATTCCAGCCAAACAGGCGGGGCTGTATGATCCTCTTTGTGTGATTTGCTGACTGAGGATCTTTGAAGAAGGTCTAAAAATAGGCTCACCTCTAATATCACCCTGGTGACCCCGCCTACTTCCTGTGTGTGCCTGACATGGCTCATTGCTTTTCAGAAATGTCTGTCTGGGCAAAAAGATCCACAAAAGAATTGAAATAGAAATTATCCCAATCTAATTTTTTAAAATCTGAATCATATTAGCATATATATATTATGTATTTGATTTAGCTTTTAACCTGTATCTTGAAAAGGAAGTCGTTTATTAGATCAGATCCCAATATTTACTTCCGGCTGATTATCCTGTGCATTCAGAGAACATTTCTATGTTAAGAGTATGACTTTCTATGCTTCCAAGTAATAGGATTGTTGCTTCATTCTTAAATAAAACATGATATATTTCTGCTGATCTGATAATTATGTTGCATTCTCTTACAGGTATGGTAGAGTGAACTATGTCCTTGCTAGAAGACTGGAGCTCCTCAGAGAGGTGGGAAGATTACAGGAGAGCTTGGATGTCCCTGGGGATGTGTCTTACACATGTGAGACTGCAGGACACTTCTACCTTTATCAGGTAAGGATAACTTTAGGAATATGTGTTTTTTTTTTTTTTCATTGATGGTTTATTTTCAATAATAAGTAAAAAAATATGGTAACTCTGAAAAACAGCAGTAATTAGTTACATAGTATACCTGCTCTATGACATAACAGCAATATTGAACCATTGTTTTAGCATAAAATATAGCATTTTTTAAATATTTGATTTAGGTTCAAGTGTCATGATCTTTTGGGATTTAAACCAGTGGTTTTGGCTTTTCAAGAATGCAAATGCATTTTTTGGTCCAGGGTGTTGTGTGAAGAAACTTAGTAGCAGCATTGGTGTCTTATTATTAGGCACTGTTCTATACAGGAAATTAAGTGTGGCCAAACTCATCATTATCAGGGTTTCAGCATGACCGCATGGAACCGGTATAGATACCAGATCTGCTGGGGCGGTTAGATTTGCTCGGGTCCTGCGCATGCCAGTGACTTTACGCCACATGATTGGCTGAACATTGCCACATGATGTAAAACATTGTGGTTGCCCAGACAATGATCGTAACGTCACGCAGTGTCTTTGTGGCAAGTCGGGAGAATCTGTAGCATCAACGCGTCTAATGATCAATTAAGTTTTATCTGATTGATAACAAGACTGAAAAAATATGTTTATGGTGAACATAAAAAAGTAACTGCAAACCTTGATATAAACGAGAGAACTGGGTAGTGCTTTAGCTAGCTGTGCTCAGTAGCTAACAGGTTAGCCTCTTTTAGCTCGATCAGTCAGCCATATTAAGCTTCACTACTTTTAACTTTGTGTCAACAACAACCGTTAATATTCTACAAGTAGAATAACTGTTGTTTTCTTTGTCTAAAATCTCTACGAAAGACATTTTTTAAGATGTTCAATTTGTTCTTCCCTGCCCTTAGAGCTCAATAAAAAGAATAAAAATAAGCTAAGGCTTTTTTGTCACCTATGTAAATGGTTGAGCTTATTCTTAGAACGCAGTAACTTCTACCAAGACTGACAATGTTTTCTACTTTCTGCTACTTTAGATCGTAGATTAAATGTAAAATACTCCAGAAGAGATCTGATTCTTAAGACACGCTTGCAATACAGTTTGTCCGATTGGAGTTGCCATATGATGACGTCATAAGAATGGGCAGGGCCCCAAGCAGATCTCGTACCTACACCAGCAACACTCTTAGTGACTTATTATAATGCTCTAAGTTGAATGGCTGCTTCTGTATCCAGTGACTGCTTTGGTTGCAATCTAAAGGATCTTGCCAAAAAGTAAAAAAAAAAAATATAAAAAAAGAAAAATCTACATGGATGCAAAAATGATGAGGATTTATGCTGCTATTGAAACACACACACCTCAAAATTGTGCATTATCTGGTTCATATTGGCAAACTGAGATGATATTAATGATGAGCTGAAGGAGAGAAAGCACAGATAGTAATTTTAACAATGGAACAGCACACCTCATAAACAACTTTTACCTTTCTGTGTGGCTAGCTTACAGTAAAACGTTTGGTTATCTAACATAACCCCAGTTCTTAGAATAATATGAGCGAGGTGTCTCGCTATGGGATGCAGCCTCCTGCAGCCCTGATAGAAGCATCTATCTCAATCTGCCAATCCTGATTGGCCGGTGGAAGTGCCCGTCATACGCCACGCCCCGTAGCTCCGACTACTAAAGCGTGTGCGGATCACGGCACTCCAATTCAACAAGCAAACCTCTTCTCGCCGCCCTGCAAGAAGGGTCGTCTGGCGAGACACCTCGCTCATATTATTCTAAGAACTGGGGTTATGTTAGATAACCAAACGTTCTTTTTCATAATATTCACTCGGTGTCTCGCTATGGGATATGGTAGCTCCCGTATTGTCAGACAGCTTATCGAACAAGAACCGGCCGATGGGGAAGGTCCACAAGGTCAGTTATGACTCTAGGACCGCACTGGCCACGCACGGTCCAGACACGTCAAGCATGTAGAACCGGACAAAAGTCAGAGGCGAAGACCAATTCGCCGCTGAACAAATGTCCTGAACGGACACTCCCCGAAATAAAGCCCAGGACGCACCCATCCCGCGGGTAGAGTGTGCACGCAGACCCGCCGGGGGCTGCAGACCCCTGCTTCCATACGCCAAAGCTATAGCCTCCACCACCCAGTGGGCGAGGCGTTGCTTTGTGATCGGCTGCCCCTTACGGGGCTCCGCCCAGGAGACAAAGAGCTGATCACTCATCCTGAAGCTCTGCGTCCTGTCCATATAAGAGCGCACGGCTCGAACAGGGCACAGCGTGTGCGCTCGCCGTTCACCTGGGGGGGCGGCGAACGCCGCTAGCTCGATCGGTGAACAAGAACCAACCAATTTAGGAACAAAGGCCGGGTTGGGCTTCAGAACCATACGCGTGTATTCCGGGTCGAACCGGGTACATGCGGGGCTCACAGAGAGCGCATGAATGTCGCTGACTCGTTTCGCAGAGGCCAGGGCCAGTAACAGCACTGTCTTGAGAGACAGATGTTTAAGACTGGACCCCAACAACGGTTCAAATGGGGGTCCCTTAAGCCCCTCCAGAACCACCGACAAATCCCACGGAGGCAGCAAAGGTCTGGAGACGGGGAGGAGCCTGCGGGCGCCCTTCATAAACCGACAAACCAAAGGGTGTTGGCTCGCCGTTTTGTCTCCAAATCCTATATGGCATGCTGCTATAGCTGCCAGATAAACCTTAACCGTGGAAAAAGCTTTTCCTTTATCAATCAGTTCCTGTAAAAACGACAGAATCGCTGGTACAGAACACTGAAAAGGAACGTAGTCCCGTTCAAGACACCACCGCTCAAACAGTCCCCACTTGGAGCCATATAGGTTCCTAGTGGAGGGTGCCCTGGCGTTTTGGATAGTATTAATTACACTCTGAGGGAGCCCGGCAGTGGTTAAATTAAGCCACTCACGGGCCAGGCCCACAGCTGCAGTCGCTCCGGGTGTGGGTGGTACACTGTCCCCGCACCCTGCGAGAGCAGGTCCCTGCGCAGCGGCAGCTCCCAAGGCTGGGCGCACAGCATCTGGAATATCTCCGCCAGCCAGTGTTGCGCTGGCCAGTGCGGAGCTATTAGGATCAGTCTGTGGTTGAATGCCCTCACTCTGGCGAGAGTGGGGGGTATCAGGGCCAGCGGTGGAAACGCGTATAGCAGCTCGTGCGGCCAGGCGTGCGCTAATGCGTCTACGCCCAGAGGGGCATTCAGAGTGCTCAGAGAGAAGAACAGCTCGCATCGAGCGTTTTCCCTGGACGCGAACAGATCTATCTGAGCGCGCCCGTAGCGCGCCCATATCTGCTCCACGACCTGTGGGTGCAGCGTCCATTCCCCGTACACTGGCGCGCCTCTGGACAGCAGGTCCGCACCCGTGTTCAAGTCTCCCGGGACGTGCGTCTCTCTCAGGGAGAGAAAGTGGGTACTGCTCCAGAGAATCAGGTCGGGCGCCAGATTGTGCAACATGCGGGAGCGCAGGCCCCCTTGGCGGTTGATATACGCCACTGTTGTCGTGTTGTCCGTCCTCACCAGGACATGGTGACCCGAGAGGAATGGGAGGAAGTGTCTCAGAGAAAGAAACACCGCCGAAAGTTCGAGAAAGTTTATGTGAAGGCGCTGGAGGGCCTGGCTCCAGCGACCCCTCACAGACCTGCCCTCGTGAATGCCGCCCCAGCCTGATAGGCTGGCATCCGTGGTTACCACTTTCCTGGACGAGACGGTGCCCATAGGCACCCCTTGGGTCAGGAAGGACGGGGCTCGCCAACAGCGCAGAGCTGTTATACAGTCCGCTGTGACCGTTATCCGCCGTGCGCCATGACGCACGGGGTCCATTCGGAGCGAAGCGACCCAGCGCTGAAAGTCCCGCATGTGAAGGCGGCCGAGGCGAATCACGAGGATGGCTGAGGCCATCAGACCCAGCAACCGAAGGCACAGTCTGAACTGGACAGACCTGTGCAGACGGAATTGTGACAGGCACGTTCTGAAAACCGTCACTCTTTCCTCTGACAGGCGGGCTGTGAACGGAACAGAGCGCAGGGATAATCCCAGAAAGCATATCTCCTGCGTTGGAGATAGGTGGCTTTTTTCCATATTTATCACAAAACCTAAATCCATCAGGTGTTTTGTGACAATGTGTGTGTGAACCCTGGCTTCCTGTTCTGACTGTGCTAACAGGAGCCAGTCGTCTAAATACGTGGCCAGACGTATCCCCCGGCGTCTGAGCGGGGCTACCGCGGCCTCTGTGCACCGTATGAAAACCCTCGGACTGAGAGACAGACCGAATGGTAGAACACGGTATTCGTAACACACCCCTTGAAAGGCAAACCGGAGATATTGTCTGTGAGGGGGATAAATGGGAATGTGGAAATACGCGTCTTTCAGATCCACGGACGAAAACCAGTCGTTCGGTCTTACTAGACGCAACAGAGCTGCATGTGTCAGCATCCTGAACTTGTATTTCCGCAGGAATTTGTTCAGGGCTCTTAAGTCCAGAATAGGGCTGATTCCTCTCCCCCCCCCGTTTGGGGACGAGGAAGTATCTGGAATAAAACCCTGACAGACTCTGTTCGGGAGATACGACAGAAACTGCTCGTTTGTCTATCAGAGAGAGAATTTCCTCCCGTAAAACTCGAGCTGATTCTCCCTGTGCATGTGAGTGTATTACACCGGAGAAGCGGGGAGGGACAGTGGCGAATTGAAGCCTGTATCCCCGGGAAATTGTGCGCAACACCCACGGTGGAGCTGCTGCTGCTCTCCAGCTTTCCCATCTGAGAGAGAGCGGGGGAACATATTGCGGCTCCTGCCCCGCGCCCCCCCTGTGGTGGAACCGAGAAATGATTCTCGGGCACCACCGGAGGCACGGTGGAGCGCTCTGCTCTGCTCCGCGGGGACGGCGGTGCCCGTCCCGGGAGCAGAGCTGCAGGGGGCTGAGCGGCCACCCTGCTTATAGAGAGAGCATCGTCTGTTTTGGCTTTTTTTATTATCTGCACCCTCGGCTCGTGGCCTGGCTGTGACAGATTTATTTTTATTTTGACACCATTTTTTCTTTGAACAAGGGTGTGTGACTGTGCTTTTGGACATTCCGCTCGGGGCGCAACCGCGCAGACCTCCGGGGCGATGTCCTTCTCCTCGCAGACCGGCTCTGGGATGGGCAACGGTGGCGTGGGGTGCGCACAAACAATCCAAAACGGTGGGCCTGCGCAACGGGGAACAGCAGGCTGCACCAACTGAGGAACTGGCGGCTGTCAGGCCGCCCTCTTTTTCTTCCTCGCCTGTGGGACCGAGCTCGCGGCGGCTGTGGGCGGCGGCGTAGCGGTCGTGGAGGCAGGTTTCCCCTGCCAGCCGGCTCCGCGCTCCTTCCTCATCGGAGGGGGCGGACCTGGCGGTGGTGGCCGTCTTGGTACCTTAAAACGCGGCGGCTGGGAGGCTGCATGCGCAAAGGTTTTGCGTTGCACCGGAGGTGAAGGCGCAGGGGCTTTCCGAGGGAGACAAAGTTTGAGGGCCTCGTTGTCCTTTTTCTTTGCCTCACATCTTTGCTGCATTGTGGCCAATGCAGAGCCGAAGATGCCTTCAGGGACGATCGGCATATCCAGGATGTCATCCCGCTCCCTGTCGGTCAGGTTAGCGAGACTGAGCCATCGCGCTCGCTCCTGGACGACGAGGGTTGCCATTACCTTCCCTGTGGCCTGGACCGCGACACGTTGGATACGGAGAGACAGGTCCGCGATGACCGTCTCGCGGACCATCTCCTCCCACGCATCCGGGTCTTGCTCCTCAGCAGACGCGCCAAACAACTCCGCTTGGTAGGCAGTGAGGATGGAGAGGGCGCTGAGGGCTCTGGCCGAGAGGGCTGCTGCTTTGTATGCCTTTTCGGTCAGCGCAGACTGGAACCGTTCGGGCTTAGCTGGCAGCGTCGGGCGTCTGGGGGAAGCTGCAGACAGCTGGCTCACGCTGCCTGGGCAGAGGTGCGCAGCTACCGGGACTTCCACCGGAGGCATGGAGAGGAGGCCGTGGGCGTCCATCGCCTCGCAGTCGAGGGATGCTGCGCCCGAAATAGGGCTCCTGTTGCTGTATGGGCAGCTAGTCCATGTTTTGGAGAGCTCCGTCAGCAACTCGGGGAAGACAGGGAGAAGCTGCTTCACCGCATTTCGTGCCAGGGGAAGCCGTTTGCCTTCGTAGCGGGACCGGGTGGGCTCCGCTATTGCGACCGGCCAGGGAATCTCCAGCTTCTCTGCCGCGCGTTTGCACACGTCGAGCAGGTCCACATGGAGGGAGGGAGCTGGTGAGCTCGCTCCCCTGTCTTCCATGGCGGAAGGGCACGGCGGTTTAGGCCTCTCAGGCTGTGCTGGGGCCATGAAGGTGTCATCCTCTTCCTCGTCCTCTGATATGAGGAACGAGGTGTCGTCATCCTCCTCCATGGGACTGACTTCCAGCACGTCTTCCTCGGGAAACGGGGGGGCATGGAGCTGCTCGCACTGGGCACCCCAGTCGTAGTCAGTCTCCGGGGCTTCCCCAGCTGTGTCCACGTCCTCCTCCGCGGCTGCACCTTGTGCGGCGGTGGGGAGGAATGGATCACGGTCCGAGATGCTAACCTGGCGGGCTAGCCTGCGTCTGAGGCTCTTGACCGTGAACACTTTGCAGTGTCCACAGGAGCCGGGAATTTCTAGGGCCAACCTGGCGTGGTCGACTCCTAGACAGGTACCGCACACCGGGTGGGTGTCTTTCCCTGAAATTTTATTCCCGCAGCCACAAAGACGGTGGTCTCCCCTGGCGTGGGGGTTTTGGACGGCCGCCATTTCCCGACGAGCTGGAGTGCTGGTAGGGAAAGGAACCGTAGCTAGCTGGCGTGCTAGCGTGGCGGGGTCGAGGAAGTAGCTGGTGTGCTAAATGCTCGTCCGACTCGAGCGTCCGTGGAGAGGAGCCGAGAGGGATTCCGCCGTGAAGAGAGACAAAAGGTTACCGGTCCGGTCTGGAGTGAGCGGACAGGGCAGAAGCCAGAGCACAGTGCTAGCGTCCGGCGACGGAAACTAGCAAGGTCCGTCTGTGGGCAGTTAAGCTAGCGAAGGCTCCGACGTGAGATAAGCTCTCAGGTGAGAAGAGGTTTTGAATTGGAGTGCCGTGATCCGCACACGCTTTAGTAGTCGGAGCTACGGGGCGTGGCGTATGACGGGCACTTCCACCGGCCAATCAGGATTGGCAGATTGAGATAGATGCTTCTATCAGGGCTGCAGGAGGCTGCATCCCATAGCGAGACACCGAGTGAATATTATGAAAAAGAACACAAACACTTCACACAATCATTGGACTGAATTCACCTATTTTTACACAACTATTTTCAAAACAACCACTCTCCTGCATCTAGCCTTGTTGCTAAAAAACTGATAAAAGCCCTGAGGGTGTTTGTTCCACACAGAAAAGCTGAAACCAATATTACGGAACAGAACCTCTCATATATTGGGAAATTACAGAAATCAGAAAGAATAATCTTTGTGTGGCTGTAATGCTCTAGGCTATAACATTAAATTGTTGGATAGCAGGAATAACAAAGGTGCCATTATCCTGCTGGGTTCAAAAAGTCACAGAGGTTTCTGAGACCAAGGGTCAGTCTTTAGTCCAAGTATGCAGTTTTTCTATATTTTCTATTTGTTCCCCCCAGCTCCCCTTTCAGTTATGGGTGTTTAATGGTTTTAATAGCATTTTCATGCTTTTCTAATTATCTTTGTAGACGCAAACATTATTAAACGAGGTAGCAGGGTGCATAAACAATATTTAACTACAATAAATAAATATATTTATTTTCTTTCAGATTCATTTTAGAACTTGCCCCCGAAATAATACATAGTCCATCAAGCTTCTGAAAAAATAAATAAATAAAAAATTCTGTCACAATAATAATTCTAAAAAAAAAAAAATTTAATGACGATTATATAAAAAAAGATTTTTTCTTTTTCTTTTTTTTTTCATTGTGGAATTGGGACATTTGAATATGATTAAATGTGTTATTACAGGATGTTTAACCAAATAAATCATACTTCTTTATGTAACCAGTGTTCTAAAATAGAAATCAAAATTAAAAAACTTACTTTATATTACTAAGCGGCCGGACCGTGTGTTTCTAATGCATAACATTGTTTGTATTTATGTTTGAGTTTTGAACACTTAAAATTGTTCCAAACAGATGCAGTGAAGTCCTCAAGGTGTCTCCCTAAAGCTACTTTCAAAGTTTTTAAGTTTTCTTTTATTGGACTATTTTTAGAACAACCTGCTGTTTGGTTGAAGCAGCTTTATTAGTTTCTCAGCAGGAACACCCTGTGAAAGGAGAGGCTATCTGTTCTCATTTGTTCAGTGTTGTGTTTTGGGTTTTTTTCAATACTAAAGTCTGCAGAATTCTAAGATGCATGAAGCAGTTTGCTCAAGAAAAACCCTCCAGCAGTCAGCTTATTTGTCTGTTGTTAAGCATCAAAAAGTTTAAGTCGGTTCTTCCTGAAACTTTACAATTTTTCTCCCCTCTGCAGGTGATATCCCGCTGGGAGCAGTACATGAGCAAAGTCAAACCTAAACAGGGCAAGAAGGTGGAGGTGGAGGATGTTGCTGCACACTTCCCGTTCCACAAATACTTTTCCAATGCCCCCCAGCCCGTATTCAAGGGTCGGTCGTATGAGGAGGACATGGACATCGCGGAGGGCTGCTATCGCCACATCAAGAAAATACTTACCCAGCTGGAGGTGAGAAGTTTAAAAAAGTGCACCAGTTTTATCTCTGCAGAGCAAAACTCAGTGGGATATGGAGGTTATCTGAGGACAGTTGGGGAAAGTGATTCAATTTCTAGAACTTGTATGGCAACACAAAGTGTCATGCAAAAGTTCAAATGGTTTAGAATACTGGAAAATCCTACTACATAAATTAGATTGGGATGGATGTATAACATCAACCAGAATAAAGACCCAATATCATGAAATCTGAAGGGGTATTGAAATCAAAGCCGACTCTTATGTTGGAATGGTCTAGACTAACTTGAGACCTAAATTGGGTTTTAAAATCTGGAGAAAGAATTTAATCGATGTTCACAGATGCTCCATCTGTTTAGATATTCATAGCTCATAGAGAAGAGTATAAACTTACAGCAACGATTGAACACAAACTTGTTTTTCTAAGTAATTGTTTAAGCATCATAAGCCCCATTTACACTACCCTTTTGAAACCGTGTTAAGAACGGTCTGAGCATGCTAAACAAGATAACTGTTGAGTATAAATGGAATGCAACCGAACTGGACCGTGCTAGACACAACCGAACCGTGCAAAATCTAGTACTAGCTCAACAGTTGGGCTCGGCACGATTCAGATTTGGCTCGGTTCTCTGATAACAAAGAGTGCATGAGGAGACTGCGTCATCTCCTATTTGCAGTCAGCTGACTCATTTTATGGTTTTCCGGCGTGTCCAGCTTTGCAATTCACACCTCACCTGTTCACAGCACAAACTTCTTCTCTGCCTATTAAAAATAAATGGCAACAAAAGAGCATGGTATGACCTAATTCCTGCCTTCAAGCAATGCATATACTGTATGATTTTTTTTTTTTTTTTTTTTTTTTTTTTTTTTTTTTTGCGCTTTTGGGCCGATTCACCAGTCGTAGGGTTGGGAATTGATAAGATTTCTACAATTCCGATTCCCTTATCGATTCTGTGAAACAATTCGATTCTCTTATCAATTCTTTTTAATGAAAAAGCATTACTGTACAAGTTCAGGAAATAAACTCATCTCCACCTTTCTCTCGCTCCCTAAACTTTGGAGCAACTTCATAGCGTGTTTCATTACATCCATTTCAATAGTTAGAATCATGTGAGAATTCAAGCTACCAGTAGTACTAATTAAACATGCTAGCAATGAAGGGCTGGATTAACGAGAAAGGCACACTCCCTTAATAACCCCAAAGAGAGGTAGGAACTTGGTTTATTTTTGTTGCTGCCTGGAATCGATAAGAGAATTGTTAAGCCAGCTGCTAAACGGTGTAATGGAATTGGAACACACCGAACCGGTTCTGAACAGGTACCGGTTTTCGATTCCCATCCCTATCCAGTCGTGCGCAAATTTTTCGATTTGGCTGACTTGTAGACTGATCGTGCATCGTGTAGTGTACATAGGGTAACGAGGGCCGATCAGCCTCTCATGACCACCTCCCAATCAGAATTTATAAGGTTGCATCAGAGTGTCGGGCCACACAGTGTGAGAACAAACATCGTGAGGTGTGAACTTTTAAACCCTGCAGCTTAGTCATACAGTTTGAGCTGTAGCTGCGTGCAACAATTGAAAATATTGCATAGTGTATGACCGGCTTTAGAGCTGTAGCATCATGGACTGCCGATAGGAGGCAAGGGACTGTTCTAGTGTGATGTTGAAATGGTCATAAGAACCAAGCTTAGCACGGGTAATTGATCCAAGCTCGGATCAAACTCATCATTAATCAGTTTTAGAGGGGTACTGTAAATGGGGCGATAAACGAATGGGTTTGCTTGGTGCTACATGTATGCATACACCTGTTAACCTTTTCCAGCTTTTAAATTTTGCTAGTTGCATTAGGTTCTTTGCCTAAACTGTTTGCCAGCTGCAGGTCCGGATGTTGGAAATGTTCTCTGAAACGGTCTCTGCAGTGCTGCTGTGTTGTTATGGTTCTGCATCATGGTCCTCTGAGCATTTAATAACCTTATCATGTATGCAGGTTAGTAAATAACAATTGGAGCATAAGTACAAAGCCTCCTTTGTTTTTACACTAACTCACACTGGAATATTTTTCTATCATTTCCTCTCAGCTTATCAGATATTTCTGTAAGAATAACTAAAAGCATGCTACATTTACAGGAAGTCGGGTTTTCAAAATGCCATAAAGAAAGTGATTTACTTGAGGTAATATCTGGACATGTGTCATGTGGTGACCTTGATTTATCTGGCTGGCCTCGGTATCACTGCATCGCAGCACCTCTCCCTCCTCCCGCAGCCTCACCCATGCTGCAGTGAAATCTGCTCTCCCATTAAGACAGGGTGCTGTACGTGGCGCAAGGTAGCAAAAGTAACATCCTGCTGCGGTTGCTGATCTGTCTGCCTTCAGAATGAAAAAGCACTCTTAGATAAGCCGTCAGAGGACTATTCAGTCGTTTATTGAAATGAGGTGTTTCTGTGGTTTTGTACTAATGACCCTCTTTACAGTCTTATAGCATTTTTTTTGTCCTTTTATATTCTGTTCTTTTTGCACACTCATCAATTTCTGTAAATAATTCCTATTTTTATTTAACTCTTCAGTCTGGAGCCACAGTGTTAAAAGTAGACCTCATTAATACTGCATGTTTTGATTGGTTTAATATTAATGCTAAAATAGTAACACATCAAATATTTATACCACGGCGCTGTCCGAATGTCGCCCTCCTTTCCTCCCTCCTCCCATCTCTGCACAGCTCCTCAGTCTGCATGAAAAAAGACCCAAATTTTGCACCACTTCTTTCTCCACTAAGTTCTTGTCAATATCCATGTGATAACCAGCCAAAGCAAACTGTTCTGGATTTTAGTGCCAACAGCGTTGCTGTGCCTTCAAATTAGAATAGAATATGCATAAAAGAGTCCGTGTTTTAATTGCTCTTATTGAGAAATTAATCTTACTCTGTGCTCCTCTACTGAGGAGGAGCTTGTCGGTTTCTTTATTAATAAACCAGTGTGACCTCACTTCAAAAAACAGCAGGGATAAATACCAGTTATCTGTACCTTGGGTACAGATGAGTACAAAAGTTTAATATGCTTATATAGTGAGGAAAAGAAGCAGCTGGATGTTGTAGTTCTCTTCCACTTTTTAGATTTTTTTCATTTTTATTACACTTTTACCATATTTTTCGCTCTGGTAGCTGAATGCTCATCTTCAGCTTTCTTTGTCTCTGTTGCATTGTTTTTGCTGTTCCCTGCCTCTCTTGCCATTTCCAGATTTCTTTAGGGAATTTTTGTTTGATTGGATTTCTAGAGCACTCTTCAGAGGTTTAAATGCCATACAGAATACTTTAAAGAGATTAATTAATCATCACACCAGAAAATCCTGGAAATTTATTAACTAGGAATTAGAATTAAATATTTAGAGTAAAGTGTCAAAAAACATAGATCTAATGTAACAATCCCAATCTTAAGCGGTGACGGATTTATTAAAACAAAACATTTTTATAGAACAAATAAGTAATATAGAAAAAATGAGGACGGCTTTTTTTTTTTTTTTAATACAATGTACAGTGCAAACCGCTTACAGTGATCACGTTGGTCCAGAGCCAATTTAAACACTATAAGCGGTTGATCACTAAAACCGAATATACCGTTATTTTACTTATTTTTTCAGCAGAATATCAGACTATTCAAGGACACCTTATTCATATCCCCAAGTCCAGGTCTTTCAGCAGTCTTGGGGCAAACAATGTGTAAAAATTAAATGCTGTTTATTTGAATTCTTGACAGAATTGACTCAAAAATAACCCCAAAGTGCAACATTTGTTGAAATTGATGCCATAAAATATTTTGATATTTTTTGTGCTATCTATATCGGCAGATAAACTGTAATATGATTACATTTTAATGGTTTATAAGACTTTCCTAAATAAAATTCAAAAATTAATGTATAATTCAAATAAAAGCATCATTCCCATACATTTAAAGAAACTATTTTCTTAAAAACAGTCTTTTCGTCTCTCTGGATTTTTCTACCACGGATTAAATATTCTAAAAGCAGTTCTAAGGTTATAGTTTTTGTTATTAGTATTTATGTAGTTGCTTAATCCAAGATATTTAGGAAAGTTTTATTTTCTTTATTTTTTTTGTTGATTTCTGGATCCATTTACCAATTTTGCTCAGACTTGTGCAAGTCTGACGTTATCTTTCCATCTAATTTGACAGGAGTTTAGGGCCTTTGAGCTGCTGAGGAGCGGACTGGACCGCTCCAAGTATCTTCTCGTAAAGGAAGCTAAAATCATCGCCATGACCTGCACACACGCTGCGCTTAAACGCCATGACCTAGTCGAGCTAGGATTCAAGGTGAAGCTTCTAACTGGAAAACAATAGTTAAGATTTACTGTATTTATTTTATATTTAACTACAATCCAGATATTAAAGCTATGATTTCTATTCTCTTTATCAGTATGATAACATCTTGATGGAGGAGGCTGCACAGATTCTTGAGATTGAGACCTTCATCCCTCTACTGCTACAGGTAACCTTGAGTATTTTAGGAAGGATATCTTCCAGTTGAACACAATGAGGTGGTAGAACTCCTGGTGAGCATCAAATGTTCACACCGATTACACTTTTTCCAAGTGTCTTGATTTTGCCACAACCTATGTTGCCTTGTAATCTGTAGAACCCAGAAGACGGCTACAGCAGGCTGAAGCGCTGGATCATGATCGGAGACCACCACCAGCTGCCCCCAGTCATCAAGAACATGGCCTTCCAGAAGTATTCCAACATGGAGCAATCTCTGTTCACCAGATTTGTGCGTTTGGGTGTTCCTACTGTAGATTTGGATGCGCAGGGCCGTGCACGTGCAAGGTGGGTCATACTAGGAGGAGTAGCTTGAGCTGCAGGCAGCTTTGATTCGATCTAATTTGGAAATCTAATTTGGAATCGGAACTCTTCACACCTGTTTTACAGCCTTTGTAACCTTTACAACTGGCGCTACAAACATCTCGGGAACCTGCCTCACGTCCAGGAACTTCCTGAGTTCCAGGTCCCCAACCCCGGGCTGACCTTCGACTTTCAGCTTGTTAATGTGGAGGACTTCAACGGGGTGGGAGAATCTGAACCCAACCCTTATTTCTACCAGGTCAGTATGGAACACCTTTATAGAACACATAAAGAATTATTTGTCTAGAATCGGTCAAACCTTTACATTTTAAGGTTTGTGCCGTCCTTATGTTCCCCAATATAAACAATCCCTTTTTAAAACATAGACAAGAATTTTATTGATGAGCAGCTAAAAAAATATAGCGTTAAAACAGGTTCCAAGTTATTATTAATTATCTAAAAAGAGGAACTCAGTGTTCTTGTGATGTCTGAAACTTGTGCTTAGGCTGCGTTGACCTTATTCTCTATGCCAGATGTTCCCAAATTCTGTCTTGGAAAAATCACCATCCTGAAGCTTTTAGATGCAGCCGTTCTCAGACATTAATAATATCTATGGCTCGTTAACTGATGAGAAAGTAGAGCTATTTTATTCCAAACAGTGATGCGCCTAAAGGTTCAGCATAGTACTCTAGCTCTGCAGGTCTTTGCATGGGTGCACCTCTGCTGTAGATCCACTGCCAACCTGATTCCATCCTTCCCTCCTGCTTTCTTTCTTCCTTTGTATTGATTTTGTCATTTAATCGCCTCTTATGGCCTTTATTCCTCCTGTCTTTACTTTGTTTCCTACTTTATTATGCCTTTCCTTGTTTCCTCCTTTGGTCCATTTTTTACTTATTTTCTTTCCACCTGGAATCTCTCCTTATTGCTTTCTTTTGTTTCCTTACTAACTTCCTGCACTGTGTTAATCTCTAAACTTTCTTTTCAGCTTTCTTACCTACCTGTTTTCTCCCATTCTTTTGTCTTTCATGACCTCCCTTTTTTCCTTTGATCGTGCTTAATGTCAAACGGTCCTATCTTCTGTCTTTTTAGGTGTCCCTGCCCCTCTTTCCTTCCCCCTCAAGTCCTTTATTCTCTTCCTTTCCTCCTGCTTCCTGTCCTTCTCTTTTCTTGAATCATTTACTTTCCTTTCTGTGTGTCTGAAAGCGGTAAAGAACTAAGAATTAAAATAAAAACTTATTCTACGGGTTTTATTTACACCTGCAATCATTTGTTCTTTTTAGACAATTAGTGTATTTTTACCTTCTTGATCCAAAACGCTTTTTGAAGTGACCATGACCCACTTCCTAACAGAATCAGAATTATCTGGTTTGCTTCTGAATATAAAAAGGCCTCGATCCCACCTCACTGCAGCCAGCCTGTGTTGGTTTGGAATCAACACTGTTGCATTAAACTAAATACTGAAATCATACCTGATCTGCAGTCTGTTGCTTGGCAACGCTGCTGTCTGCTTGCAGGACAGCATCTCAGACTCCATTCCAAATTTAGAAATAAAAAATCTGGAAACTTGCCTTGAACGAGCTGCTCTTGACACTCACTGATTCTGCAGCTTAAATAACAGCACAAATATTCAGAACTGAGGTTCTGCACTATCAAGTTTTCAGATTTGTACTCTGTCTCTGGCCATTTCTTTCCAGTATGATCACCACGATGATCAGTTCACATGAAAAAAGTACAACGTGAAGGCAAACTGCAAATAACTGATTTGATATTCAAAAAGTGTTTGATGCTTTGGAAAATATGCCAAACTAAAAGTTTCTTATGACCGTATTTCTTTTCTTACAGTTAAATTTGATTTGTTTCTCATGCTCACAAAGTTTTAAGAGAAGCACATTATCCTTAACATCTGTGCTGCAGGTACACACGTTGTTAAATCCACTGAAATTTATCTTGCAGCTCCTGAGCAGAAATGAATCTCCTTTGCTAAGACAAACATACCTGCAGACTTAAAACTGATGGAGCATTGAGTCATTTTCATCAGCAGCCTTTAAATGTGTCCTCTAAATTGGTGCTGTGACTGCAGTTCATTAATTTTTATGTTTTAGTGGTTTATCTTATCAGTTCATATGCTCTATTGATTACCCTGCCTAGTGTGCAGCATACAGGGGCTGCCTAGAACAGTGCAGTGGTTTGTCCTTCACATCAGGAGCCGGATTGAGTTTCATCACGACATTGCTGAGACTTGAAAACAGAGCGAGAGCAAGGCTCACAATATCCTTTACTATTGCACCATTTCAGGATGAGTGACAAAATGTTATAAAGTAGCATTATTACTGAATATAATATAGCAATTCTAGAGCGTTTTTAAATATGCCAAAAAAATATATATTTTCATGGAAAAAAACTGCAATGCATATAGAGATTTAAAATGGATCACATGAAAAAACAAACAAAAAAAAATTTGTAAAACGGGTAGTTTTTTATTCAAGCGAGGGCTGCTCTTTGTAGGATTTTTTCCTTTAATATTTACCTGTTTATCCAATTAGTTTAATCATGTCCCTGCATGACAAGAACAGCTTCATTTTATCCTTAAATCCAGACCATGTGCTCGTCTCAAGGCACCAGGTCACATGTAACTTAACTCCATTAGTTTTTTGCTGTTTTTGAGCTCCTCGAGAGAATTACAGGGATCACTCTGAAACACACACACACACATTAACTTTGCTAGGAAACGGAGAGCATAGTTTACACAGGAGAAGCTGTTGTTTCCAGTCCTCACTGAATACCACCTACAGCTGAGCAACCACTGCTGAGTGTGTGCTGACTCTCCAAACAGATGATCTCCAAAGAACACTCGTTGCATTGCTTCTTTGCCTTATTTGCTAACACACTTTCCATATAAGGTCAGCAATTTTAAGGAAGATCGTTTCTTGAAAATATCCCTCAATCAAATTTCCCATGCATCTTTCCCTGCTATGGCATTCTTTCATCATCATGTTTTTTTTGTTGAGGTATTCCAACCACCGTATTTTCCGAAATATAAGCCACTACTTTTTTCCCCACGCTTTTAACCTTGCAGTTGATAAGAAGCAGCTTTTCTGTGGATCTTTCCTAACCGAGGGGGAAGTCAAGGTTGGAAATGAAAGAATAAGGGGCTAACTTTCATTTTGAACTTGCTTGCAGAAGACATGACGGGAACAAATTACCCTAATTCAAAGATTTTTACATTTATTTGCCACATTAAAGCTGCCAAACTAATGAAGAGACTGGGCCTCAACTCCTGCAGAGCTAAAATAAGGAGCTGGTGAAGCCCAATCTTTAAGTAGAAGCTCTTACTGCTGTGAGTCAACAAGCTTATGGGAGGTAGCATTATTCTTCATTGCTACTTTAGGTGTGATATGTAGAGCACCACCTACAGCTTTGGTTGGAGACAGCTCAGTAGATATCAGCGGCTTATAGCCCAGTGTGTAGATTTCCAGTTTTTTCCTAAAATGTAGTGGGGGCGGCTTATATTGAGGTGCACTCTATTGTCAAAAAATTACGGTAATTAAGTTCTATTTGACCTGCCGGTTTGGTTTCTGGTGTCTCCACTCTTGGTTTCTGTGCATTCCTAAGAAAAAATTACTAATATCAACTTAAAAGCTCAAAAATACATGTAGAGTTTCTTAACTCACTCCTAAACAATATTTTACTTATATCTTTTTCAACCATTCATAAATCTTTAGAAAGATTTCCTGCAGATTCGATTTTGATATATTTAAATTCTGACAGGGATTAAAGTGTCATAACCATCCATTAAAATAACATGAGGCAGGGCAAATGTTTTTTGTTTTTTTTTTTCATTTTAAGTTGTCATTACATTCTGCATTTAACCCATCACCTTGTGGATCGGTGTGGGGTTAAGTGTATTTGCTCGGAGATCCAGAATCGCAATCTGTGGGACCGGGGACTCGAACTCAGAACCTCAAGATTCCAAGCTATATAGCCCTGACCACTAGGCCGCCACTCCCCCCTAGAGAAGTTATCTACCAGCTTCTTTTTAGTTTTACTTTTCTTTAAAAATGGTGCTTAAGAAAATGTCAGAGTTGGTAAGCTACCTAAATATTGAATTTGTAATATTTCCCAATGCCAAAAATTATTTAAAAAAAAACTAAATTAGAGCATAAAAAGCATATATACCAACTGGATTAATTGAGTGAAACCATTTTCCTCTATATATAAGATACATCAATCCCATATTAATATCTACATTGGCTCAGACATATTGAAGAAAATTCTAGATCGGTATTGGCGAAAGTGAGCCTGATCTAAAGGAGCAGATGTATTCAGATGTCTTGTACGCTGTCAGACATCAGGCGCTAGTGACACGGATCTGTGCATCCCGTCTAACATTTTCAAACACATTAGTATATTTCAACCCTGAATGTTAAAATTGCGAAATGTATGATGTCATATCTCACACAGTTTCTTTTAAATGGTTGGGTGGCAGGTAGTGGTGTAAAATAAACAACGGCTGCCATTCTTTTTGATGCATTGATTCTGGTGCAGCTCAATCAGAAGCTGTTAATGAAAAAGCAAAAATTTATAACAACAGACGTTAGACTATAGCCCATATTTACTTAAACTAAATGATTAATTCATACGGTTGTTTTCTTTCTTTTCTGCCGCATGTAGAAGAAAGAGGGTGATTTTGAAGCCAGATAAAAGGGAAGAAAAATTTGTCATTTGAAAAGTTGGTTAATAACCAGTTACAATTACTTTTATGCACACATTAACATAAGCAAGTCTGAGATCGAGAGATTTGCTGTCAGGAACAATAACAATATTTTTAATCAGTCATTATTTGATTTATATTTAATTGTCACAAAACATTGTTTTTTTATACATTATATTATTTAATATGTTTGTGTCGAACATAACTAGGGCTCAGCTCTAATTAGAATAGACATCATTTTCTGCAGTTTCACCCGCTGTAAACCTCAGTTTATTTGAGTAAAAGATTGTTGTGTTGCTATCGGCGACAGCTTTATCTGACAGGATGTGATGAATTATTGCGGTACAGGGCCAAAAAATAAACAAAAAATTCTTTAGTCTTTAGTTTAGTTTATTCTTTGCAGGGATTTAAACCATCTTAGTTTCCTATTTGTTGAAACGATAATAAACTCTAAAGAAAGTTATAATTCACAATTTCTTCTATGATTTTATTTTGTACTTGTATACTCAGCACTTGAATATAAATATTTGGATTCTCATGTTCTATTTTTATTTTTTATTTTTTGTGAAGAACCTGGCAGAGGCTGAGTACTCTGTAGCCCTCTTCATGTACATGCGCCTTTTGGGCTACCCATCGGAGCGAATCAGCATCCTGACCACCTACAATGGACAAAAACACCTGATCAGAGATGTCATTAACCAACGATGTGCTGGGAACCCCTACTTTGGACAGCCGCATAAGGTAAGAACTTGATCCATACACTTACAAGTGTATATGTGTGGTGAGCTACAGTTTCAGCCAGTCATTGAAGCTTGCCTTTCACACTGCGATTATTTGAAAATGGCTGAGGATCATAAGAGAAAAGGTGTCTACAAGGTGTAGGAGAAAAAGAGAAAGGCCTCAGAAGAGAGAAACAAGACCAGAGATTCTTTTACTCAATGGCGTACACTGAAAGCACAGGTCGAGCTTCCCATTGATGCCTCGGTTTCTACTTGTTTCTACTTGACAGGTAAAGTTCTGCATGCTATTTAGAGAAATCCATTTCACATCATTGCTAGTAATGGACTCACGCATGCTCTTGCATTTGTTTAATAGGTGGGAGCGGGTACAGGGTTGTGCATGTGCTTTTTTATTTTTTTTAAGCGGAGGGCGGGTTTTTTAAGAAGTATGTGGAAAAAATATGCAAAAATCATCCACTACACCTTTAATCTCAGCGGTTAAGTTCCAGCAAATATTTTACTGTTTACAGATGGCTTAGATTTAGACCAGCATAAAAGCTGAATAAGGTCAACCAGTCAAAATTAAGTTGAATATTTGTCAACAGAGTTTACAGAAGATTTAAAGCCTAATGGGTTTCATTGAAACGTTTGTCTGTGAAAACAAAATTATGGGGATGGATGGTTTGGTCCCACAATACTGCTTACATAGTGGGAAGTGACGGCCAAGTGGCGAGGACATGGAGCTTGGAATCATGAGGTTCTGGGTTCGAGCCCCACTCCAAAAGACTGTCACTCTGAGTCTTTAAGCAACACCCTTAACCCCACACTGCTCCCAGGCGCCCACGATCGCAACCCACTACTACCCAAGGGATAGGTTAAATGCAGAGGTAAATTTCTGCAAAAGGAGATCAATAAAGTTCTATTATTAGATAAGTATTGCCTGGTGTGGCAATACTACATCCCTTCTGCTGAACACTGTGAAACATGGTTTTGAAAGTCTTGCTGAGACGTGACCCAAGGTTCCATTTTTTTTACTTGAATTATTGCATTAACTGATTTGGTGACACTGATGTGTCTTTTTTGTTTCAGACCCAAGGCATGCCTTTTTCTGGTACTGAAACAAGTTATTTTAGCTTTTAGAAACCTTGTAGGACCCGGCTGAGTGTAGAGTTGTTATAACAGTTTTTTTTATGAACATTTACCTTTGCTCATGTCTTTTGGTTGGATGTTTAACTAGCACTCTTTGTGTTGCAGTGTTTCTAATTCTGCAACACAACCTACCCCTAGTGTAATATCACTAGAAGGTGAAATGTTTCATGCCTGATGTTAAAGAAATCCACTTTCCCCAAGAGGTATTTTTACACCTCACGTACCAGGGGGACTCGGACTAGTTAAGCTTAGACTCACGCAACATACAAGATGCGGTCAAAAATAGTTTCTTCACACCCGCAGATGTCAAAAGAAGTCTGTCCTCTTATGCTCTGATGCAGAAAAAACTCAGCTCTCCATTTCTTAAAGCTTCTAGTGTGTCATTTTTCAGCCCAAACAAATGTGCACACAGCTCCATACTGTAAGTGAGCTCATTTAAAGCCATTTTTCTTTCAGCTGTGCAGTTTGACTTTCTTTCAGTCTTAATTTGTTTCATACAGCAGTACAGGCATTAAAATAAATTACACTGCTTGTCTTTGGCAGAAAGTGTGAGTCATCGAGAGACGTAATTTTGTTGAAAAAAAAGGTTTTCTTATTCAGCTCCATCAGAATCATGAGACTCTGGGAACAGCTGCAGGTCATGAGATCCAGTGAAGCAGAGCTTTTCTTTTAACCAGTTGACTGAATGTTGGTGCAGGAATGCCAAACATGTGCTCTTGTCATTCCTAAAGGATTTTCCTGTAATATGTTCATCTATGTTGTTTTTCTACCTTCTACCTTCTTTCAATTCTATTTTCTTACCTTTTAGGTCAGAGGCTACCTAGTAAAATTTATAATTCCTTTTAATTTGTACTGTTAAATGGTTAAAACCTGTAGCCCAAGGTTTTGAGGTCCTCTGTTACTATCTCACTGTTAGGATTTTCACTAATTAGATTATGATGACTTTTAAAAACAATAGTCTAAATATGACAACGGGCAATATTTTAATAGGCATTAGTCCGTGGTTACAGAGGAACTGCAGGTTATAAACTGTTCTAGTTTAGAAATGCTGCATATTTCTTTTGTCTTTAATTGAAAGAAACGAGAAAAATATTAAATATTCATATTATTATACTTTCTTTTATCTGTTTTTTTTTTCCAATTATTATTTGCAAATCAAAATCAGCCTTGTTCAAGATACTGTTAAGGCCTTAAAAAGTCAAAATCAAGTTTTCGGACAAAAAAAAAGACTGAAATGCATCCAGATTTCCATGCTAGAGCTTCATTTTAACCAGGGTTTTTACTTACAACAGTTCAATGAGGGTATTCTTTTTTTAATAACAATTATTATATTTCTTCTGCTATTTATTTTCCATTATTGCACATTTTATGCTACATTTATGGCACTGCCCAACTGAAGCCATCTTATATTTGGTTGTATTTATTTGTATTAATACATTTATACATTGAAGGCTAGTAAAATAGATTATAATTATTATTCTTTTTTTAATTCTGGGGTAATATTTACCCTTTTATTTGGTAGGTTGTTGGCTTAGACTTCAACAATTATATTTATCACTAAAACATTTCTGTAAAGCAGGGATTCCCAAATTTTGGTGCTGCCATTAGGGGCTGCGTTAGATGAAAAATGTAATGGCATTCTGATATTTAGTTAGATTTTTTTTACCTCCTCACACAAGAAAGGGGTCTAAATAAACATTTTCTCTGTAAAAATGTAAATTCAAACATAACTGCAGTTGCTAAAGAAAATGTTGTTCAGAGAAAAATGTATTTAATCAGAAGTTTTATTTTCTACACTTAATTTTAAGATGCATTATAGAGAAGTTATCCTTCTACATATTGTAGCACACAGCTAGTCTGTGGCCTCTCCTTTAAACTGACAAATAGTGCCACCCATGATACTGTGACTGAACCGAAACGCCATCTACCCTGCTGCTGGTGGGAAAATCTGAGGTAGATGTGATTTCACAACTATGCTCACGCACAGAGCTGTAATATTTTTAATTGGTTAATGTGATTCTGATAGGTGCAGTTTATTTTAAAGATGCAGGTTTTGCTCTTAGTCAGACAGGAACAGGGAAATGATAACAGGTGTTACGCCGAACGACGTGATTAATAATGTGTTGGGAAATGGGTGCGCAGCTTAAAAAAGTTTGGGAACCACTTCTCTAAAGAATAATATTCTCTTAACTGTATTTTGAAATTCTTCATCTTTAAAAATATATATATATTTTTGTATTTTTAGCAAAATATTTCTTTGAATTGGCAGGGGAGTTTATTGCTCGTTTCCAAAGTCTTTATAATCTTAAGCAGCATCCAAAGTTCCTTTATTGGATTGAAGTTCGGACTGTGGCGTGTTGTGACTCCATTCCAAAACAATATTAAGACTTTCCATCTAAATAAAGCCTCATTTTACCAGTGGGATGAATAATTTTGGGCTTAACTGTATTTTCACACTAAGCCTCAAGCAGTCTCTTTGCTTTTGCAAATTTGGAAAAGCATCATTTGATGTAGATCCCACATTATTAGTTTGAGGGCCAAATTAATGATAGGCTGGATACCTGCAAGGTAAAAGTGTTTACTTCCATTTCCTATTTTTGTAAATCTTCTGTCGGGCAACTTGATGTTAAAGTATGCTTTCTGTTCTGAAACAGAGTTTGACATTTTGCTTAGCCATGTAAAATGTCCTGCAAAGTTAAGACAAAGCATCAGTCAAAGGGCTCACATCCTTAGTCAGTATATGCACCCAGTGATACAGTGATAGGAGTGACAGGCTGCTGGGTCTGCTGAAATAAAAAGTGGTCAGAGAGGGAGCTTGGTGAAAAAGAAAGAGAGACTGTTTAGGGAAAAATGCTTAGCGGCTGAAAGGTCAGGCGCTGAGCAGCGGGTCTGCAGTGTGTCTGACAATGTGTCACAATGGCTAAGACCAAGTAAATGTCAACAGCCTGCTAACTTTACTCTGATGACTTTAATTAGGCTCGGTAGGATGGGGAATGCCGGTTAGCACCAGTCTGAGTCTGAAAGTACAAAGCATTAAACTATTTTTAGAGCTGAATACCAAACAAGGCAGTTCCTGTACACTGAATACAACCAGGTGCACCTTTTTGACAATGTTTGTCCTTTTTGTCTTTCTCAGATAATGTTCATTTGAGTTTTCATTCTAATGTTTTATACAAAGCTGCAACATAAAAATCTGTTTTCGAGTAGAACTGGTCTAGTTTAAGTAGTATATATTGGTTATTAGCGGAAAAGCAAAGCTTGCTGCATTTTAGTTTTTCATTCCTCATCATTGGCACACAGGTTTTGAATTATTTTATGAATTCTTGTGTCCCTTTTCATTGCCTTGCAAATAGTTTAAACATCTATCTTACTAAGCTTGGACATTCCAAACGGTGATTAGCATGAATTGGCAAAAAAAAAAAGTCCTGATCCATTTGTTAGCTGAAAGACGGTGAGTGACAGTGTGCCATTCTTGTTCTGACAATTATGAGAAATATGGCAGAAAATGATCTTCTTTGAATAGCTGGTATGTTTGTTTGTGTAGCACAGTATCTCCTGTATGTCCACAGATGTGTGTGTCACATTGACATGACCTCTGCGATTCTCTCCCTGGAAGACTCCTCATAAATAACTAAACACCATGCAAAAAGCTGCACCTTGGGGAGATTGTCGATATAGGCCTCCGTGTCTGCGGGCCAAGAATAACTACCTGTCAAAAAGCCTGTCACGACTTGCATGTGCACAGATCTATGCATGCACATATACAATGGATGTTTGGTTTAATTACACAGACAGCAATTCCAGATACGCTTAAAAAACAACTTATTTTTTACCTTTGGGTTTTCACCTGCCGTACATAAACATCAGGAGGCCATGAATAAATACCTCATTGGCCCTATCCCTCAATCTTTTACTCGCACAAACTCACCATATAATTTTTTTATACATGTTAAAGTTACTGTGCTTTACAAGCAGTATTTATCTCACATGACTGAGTCTTATGTTGAGACATCTAGTCCTGGACTTTGTGGCTTCTTGATGGAAGCGTATTGATCTGTTCTAATGTGAGAATCTATAGAGGACACACTAACCTTTTTCTGTTGGGCTTTAAATTCATTCTGAACATTGCTTCTCCAAAACAATGTGTTCTGTACAGCAGTGTGTCCGAAGAACAAGACTTGTTTTTTTCCCATAAAGCATCTGTTCTTGTCTGTTAATCAGGTCTTGGTTTGGGTTTTAATGTGCTTTGGGGAGAAGTTAGTTATTTTTTGTTTTCTAGATCTGGAAAAGGGAATTTCCTATTATAGTTCTATTATTCTTAATTCTATAATGCATAATATGAAATATATTTTTTTTTGCTTTTTTTTTTTACCATTGGTACTTTATCATTACCTAGTGATGAATAGTTATTTGAAATGAAAACGTATAACATGTCTTTAAAACCCCTGCTAACTATTACTCTCCTATAGGGTTGTCTAATGTATCAATGCTTTAAAAAGTATGGATTCTCAAACACTATATCTGGATATAATACTAATTTTGGCATTAAAAAATTTTAGATTTCTAGATTCTTGGCACATTACAATTATAAAATCTCATGTCAGCTCTTGTCAAACTCTGTTATTGGGTTATTTATTTTGCATGTATTTGGACAATTATTAAACTCATAGAATCCTTGAATCTGCTGGGAAAGCATGTTTCATGTTGAGATTGAAATTTTATGGTAATATTTTTGTTTTTTATTAATTTAATTATTTGGCTTTTTTTATTCCCATGGTATTAAAAACAGCATTGAACATTTTTCATTGCATCGATATTGAGTTTAAAATTTTAGGGTCATGACAACACTGTTCGCCTTAAAAAACAAAGTGTTTATTTTGATTTTATAAGACCATTTTCTGCACAGGTTCTGTATCAGGATCCCACCATATGTATTCACACTTGTCTCAACTGAAGGGCTTCTAATGTTTTCATAAATACGATAAAGGTTTCAGCATTTCAAATAGTCTTCTTTAAAACCCCTGTTCAGTGTAAACCAATCCAACACAGTTTTGACCAGTCTTAAGTATGTCTGGTTTTAAACGTTAGATGATCAATTTTAATCCATACTGAATACAAGTAAACTAATTTCATTTAGCACTGAAATTTTAACTGCTAGGCAGGGGCCAACAACACAAGTCCTACTCCTTAGTGGCACAGATACAAATAAGCCACTGTAAATATAATAAAAACTTTTATTTTGTAATGTATATTTGTGATAGCACAAGAACAGTTTTGTTCTTCATTTGTGGAAGTAAGCACAGTTACCAACAGTGTTAATTAAAGTAAAAAGTCTCAGAGAGTAGGACTTGGCAAGCATTTCATCCCCTTTGAGAATAACCTCTGATTGTGGCTGACCGCGCGGCCCCCTACTACCTTGAATCTGGTTCTCAGGAGGCCCCGCTAAGAGGCTAGTGATAGCAAATGCCCTTTAAGCTGCATTAACTTTTTTGGCTGCCCATGTGGCCCTCGGCGATAACAACCCAACAAGAACATGCCCGCGTCTTATCACTTTTCTCTCAAGAATAACAACATTAGAAATTAGGAAGAAGATGGAAAATCTCAGCACATGTTTAAAACCCAAGTACTTGTTTACTTTGCAAAGCATCTCAGCTGCTCAAGCTTGGTGATCGGATGGGTTTTATTTATATAGATGTGCATTAATGTTGAATAATAACAATGTGCTTTTGTGTGTGCAGGTTACAACAGTGGACAGGTTCCAGGGTCAGCAGAATGACTACATCATCCTATCGCTGGTCCGCACCAAAGCTGTGGGACACCTCAGGTGAGCTTTTTTCTTTTCAGTTTTTTTGATATAACATATTACATACATTATTTGAGGATCTCTAACATGGCTCATGCTCTCTAACCCTGCTTCTCAAGCGCCTGTCACAACTTAACGATTTAGCCAACGTATGACCAACATCCTATAAAACTTCTAAAACGCTGGCATACGCTGAACTTTTGTATGTATTTTTACATTACATATATAGAGTATTCATAATGATTCCAGAATTTATGTCCAACGACAGCCTAACTTATGCATCACGCACAGCAGCGAAATGCCCATAAAATGACACAAGTCAGTGTCTTGAGGAGGGCAGCACTGTGCTCGGTGGTGCCGGGCTTGCAAAAAAAGCACAAGAAGAAGATTCTGCTAAATGGCATTATACGGTAGCTGTTAGTTAGAAACACGTTCAGCGGCTGTCTTGAACAAGTTACTCATACGTTTTGTATAAGCTGAACACTACGACTTAAGAGTAACTTACAATTAACGTATGTCAACGATCAATTAACTTAACTGTAACCTATAGCCCACGTATAAGGCATACACTGGCATACATTGACATACTTGCCGTGGGTCGACGTGCCAGCATGCTTCAGAGTTCTCATAACTTATAATAAATGTACCCATAACATATCCAGCTTTTTTGCCAGATTTTTCATACGTCAGGCATACGCTGGTCTAAATCGTCAAGGTGTGACAGGGGCTTCAGTGCCCGTATCCAAATTTCTTTATTTTTTTGTGACACTTTCGAACCATTTGTCCATTCATATTTAAACCATGACCTTAAGGCAATACTCTGTATTTAAATATTTATATGAGCATAAAAAGGCTACAAATGCACAGCTCAAATACACGTTTGTCAATAACATTTTCCCTTAAAGCTTGATTCTTTATTTACCATCCAGCCCCTCCATGCTCCTATCTGTAGACATAGGACCTCGGTTTGCTCCAGACTCTATCTTCTTTCATTCCATATTCCACTACTGTGTGGTCAAGTGGCCTTTCTGCTGTCATAAAATCTCAATGAGATCCTTACATTTTATAAGCCGAATGGTTTATTATCAGGGAGCTAAGGCTGAAGTCATTCGTTAACTTTGCTGGATGCTCGCTCTGATATACATTAGCTGCTGTTGGAATTGCACAGCTCACGGCTTCATTGCAGTATTGGACAGCCAGCAAATTGCTACTCCAGTGCAAATAACAAGCCATTCCTTTTAGAGCTAAGTACATACTCTCTCTCTGCACAACTGCCTTCATCTTGGAACCTTTGCATGGCAGATCCAGAACACTTAAAACGCCATTTTTTATCTGGTAGATAAGAAAATTGCTAGATTTAGCCTAATAAAATGTGTAGTTTATCTTTTTGGCAGTACATGCTCCTCCCTTTCTATCGTCCATGTGATCTCACATATTTTACTGTCTTACATACATTTAGATTGTTTAATAGGTCAGTGGATGGGCTTGCATCGGATCTATGGCCCCCACTCTCCTGCATCAAAATCATCATAATCCAGTTCTCTGTCAACAGCACACACTAAGTGATGGCCCTGAACATAAATTTGAACCTGTGGTTCTTTCATTGCCCTAAAAAGTGTTTCTTTTCATGCCTGCCAGATTTCATCTCATCTTATTTGCTCACAACCTGCATAAAATGATTATTGAACTTTGCTTTAACCATAGATTGCTATGGTTTGTGATTAAAGTTGTTAAGGCACTGTTGTAATTTAAACCTAGTTATTTTATTATACACACAAGATGGGGAAGTAATAAAATAAAGAGATGCCACTAAGCAAGCACCAAAGAATAGGACTATTTGAAGAAATCGAGGCTCACCTTTTTAACCCAATGATAATTTGCATGATATTTAGGGTTTGTAATTGATAAGATTTTTTAGGATTCTGATTCCCTTATCGATTCTGTGAAGCGATTTGATTCCTTATCGATTCTCTTATTGATTCTGTGAAACAATGAACTTGGTAAGTGCACGGTGAAATTTGTCCATCTTCGCCTGGGACATTCTATTTCTGCCTGCCTCGCCGAAAACAGAAGGCAGTGAACGTGAGCTGCCAGCCTTTGAGCCAGCCAGGCTACCCGTCTCGTCACAGTGATCTAAATCTAATGGAGAAGACATCCATTTAATGAAAAAGCATTACTGTACAATTTCGGGAAATAAACTCATCTGCCCCTGTTTTAAATAAACGAGCGTCACCTTTCTCTCGCTCCCTGAATTGCGGAGCAACTTCGTAGCATGTTTAATAACCCCAAATTGTCCACTAATCCAATAATCAAAGTGGTGTACTTCAGATGGAGAAGATCTATGAACTTTTTTAGGTTGGGAATGGTTAGCAGACATTGGCAAGGCATGTCTGGTCAAAAGTTTTAGAAACAGTATTAATAAATATGTTGTTTTGTTTTTTTTGGCACATTTCTCTACCTGCCATGGTTTTTTCTCCCTCTACTGAACAGACTGGTAGCATTTAGACTTTTCCAGTCTTTGAAATGTTCTTCAAGCACCACACACCTCTGAATATAAAGTACTGCAAGATTTCACAGATTTCCTCATTTGACATCTTCTGGAATGTAATTTAAATGTGAATATCTCTCATTTCTTATATTCTTAGTAAGCTACAAAATCAAAGCTTACTCTGCTTTTTACACACCTTTAACTAGTGATTCATTCATATAATAGAGGCACAAAAACCTTTGAATGGTTCGCTAGGAGACATACTGGGATTACTGTTGCCTACCACTGACTGCACCCTTACCAGTCATGCTTCCCCCCTTCCCCCACATCAAACCCTCATCTCGCCTCTTGGCAATCTACTGCCATGACAACAAGGCACACAGCTGACCACATGATGAACTTACCCTGGATTTGACAGAAGAATCCTTCCTGCTGATGTACTCTGGCACACAAGCAAACAGCTGTGGGAACACACAGACACATGAAGGGGGTGGCTTCCCATCCACTTTGTCCCATCGTGTCACAGCTCAGCTCAGGTGGTCCTCTCAGCGCTGCCATGTCCACAGGCATCCACGCTTCATGATTGCTTCATGTCCTCCACAGCTCTGTCCTCATTTCTATAGCTCTGTTAGTTTTTGGGTTTTTTGCTAATATAGACAAAGTTGTTTATGCTTCTAGTGAGGGTCACTAGGCACCCATATAGTGTTAAATAGCCATACCCTGCTAAGCGGCTCCAATAAGCCTGCAAAAAATAAAAAATAAAAAGGGTGGGAAGAATTAGTAATGGCATTCATCATGCATATTGAAAGGATTGTTTTTCTAATGGCATAAAGACTAAATAAACTGGACAGTTGTGATCTAAATTAGACATGAAGCTGCCCTCGTTTTTTAAAACATCAGTACCATTAATAGGAAAACCTGAAATGGTCCACATTCCCCTGAAAAGGTTTCTGCATGATGTACATATAAACCAGATTTGGTCATATTTATGCAGGGGGGGTGCATTTACATTTTCTTTTTAGCATTCCTTGACAGCAAAGTACTTTAAAGAAACATGTTGGTAGTTGGAACATACAGAGCGGGAATAGTCTTCCTTCCTACAGAAATTACTCCTCTCTCCCTCCTAATCTTTTAATGCTTTTAGATGGCAAGAAAAGTAACCTAAATCTGCCCCTTCCTCTACGCTCTACCTTCTGCCTTTCTCTCCACAGCTTATCTCCCCCCCTTGCCGCCCTTTCTTTCTTTTCTCTCAGCTTCTATATTTGTGCCGCTCACCTACTCCTGCTCATCCTTCCTAAAACCTTCCCTCTTTCTACACTAAACTGCCTGTTTCTTTCCCACCTATACTTTAACCCTGATCTAAGTTTTTGTTTTTGCCCCCCCACAGATGGTTCGCTAATTTCACAGTTTCTTTCCGCTCCCACTCATGTCTCATTGAATATGTCTTTCCCTTAATGGCAAACCAATTCCCAGCTGTTTTCTTTTCTGTCCTTCTCCCTCCACAGGGACGTGAGGCGTCTTGTGGTAGCCATGTCGAGAGCCAGATTGGGTCTGTACATCTTTGCCCGGGTGTCACTGTTCGAAAACTGCTTTGAGTTGACTCCCGCCTTCAAGCAGCTCACTGCCAGACCGCTGCAGCTGCACATCAGACCACATGAGTACTACAGCCAGGAACAGCCTGTACGTATATCGTCTCTTCTGTTATTACTTTTACCTTTGTCATCAAAAGTTGGACAGTTACAGCTGGTCCTACATGGACTTAAGTCATTTTGCTACTTTTCACATAGAGACTGATCTGTTAACAGCAGTCTGTAGGGATCTTTGGTGACTACAGGAAACACAAAATTAACCCCTAAAGATCTGTCTATGAATCCCCAGGCCAGGCCAGCATGACACGGCTGTTGTCTGGTCATTGCTTCTCACTGGCTGTGGCAACGGGGCAGCCTAAAAAACCCTGCAGCCTCTGACACTTTCTGTGACTCTCGAGTTCTCATCCCCATGAGGGACAGCTCATTTGGGCACACACATGCGGCCCCTGCTTAGCATGTCCATCTACGGTTGGTAAAGCTTTCCTGCTAACACGCACATGCAGATTTTGTCCGACAACCTGATGAGTAGGATCAGAAGCTATTTAACCTAGCTAAAACAGGAGCTGACTTGCTGCATAGAAGTATTTGCATACAGTGTTTTAACCATGTTTTAACAGGATTTTATGTGTTAAGGAAAAATAAACCAAAAAAGGCTCAGTTTCCCTTGCCATCCTGGAACAAAATAACTTGAAGATCATTTAACAGAAAAAAATGAAACAAGAACCCAGATATTATTTTTTTTCCTCATGGTTGGAAGAACAAAAAAATGTTGGGTTTTTTTTGCCTCCAAGTATTCACGCTTTGCGAGAATCTCAGCTGCCAAACTCAGACTTTCCCATCAAGTGTGAGGTCACAGACCTCAAAACATAACAGTATGCGAGAGGAAATTTTTCAGATTGATAATAACAATAATGGTAAGTACAAGCTGTCATACAACATGAAGTTGGTTCAAAAGATCTCAAAAAGCAACACTTTCTGCTCCAAACTAAGAACAGAACCATAACACCTGAAGTCACACAATGAACACTATTATATTAGCAATCAGAAACACATAAAACAGTGGAGATTCTTTCAAGGAGGATTAGCCAACAAAAATGATTTGTTGGCTGTTTAAGCCATTAAAAAAAAAAAAAAAAAACACAAATGCTTGATGGCAGTCATTAGATTAGGTTGAGGATTTCTTCTTTCATGCAGGGACACGTTTGGGTTGCTTCGTGATCTGAGAATATTGAAATCTGACACAGAAGTAAAAATATAATAAAGCTGTAAGAGTAATGTCTTGCTGTACATATACGTTGAATTTCTAGTCATACATTAGTTTGAATAGTTATTTCCTCCAGATAATCCTTTAACATTTAGGTTGTAGTCAGGAAGACTCCTGTCTCTCTGACTCTGACATGAAGCCAGTTTAAATTCAGAGAGCATATTTGCTCTTAACGAAACACAAGTCTGTCATCAGTTAAAATATTCTGCTCATCTCACTCTGCAGTTTAAGCTGCAAGAGATGGTCTGCATACTAATGGTGTCCAATTACGAATTACTGACTCTGCATTCTGCACTTGGTTTCATTAGCCTTTGAGACGTGGTGGCTGGAGGGAAAATTTGTGTTTAGGGATAAATTGTGATCTCCTCACTGATTTAGCTGTAAATCCATAAAACCTCCTGTGGTGCATTTAATAAATGTTAAGTCTGACAAAGTAGGGGGAGCTGCTGATTTTTAATTTCTTTCATTACATTTTGGATCATCAAATAGTTTTCTCCCCGTCTTCTCCTTTAGCGAGACGAGCGGCCGGACCAAATCATCAAGGACATGCCAGAGATGACAAACTTTGTGTACAACATGTACATGCACATGATCCAGACCTCCCAGAAGTACAGACAGGTAAACCACCTTTCATTACCATAATGTTGGAGCTTGTCTAAAAAAATGACTACCTGGTAAGGCTCTAGTATTAAAAAAGGGTTGGTGAGCAGAGCTAGTAGTTTTTCTCTGCTAAGTACATATATACATTTTTACGGAATTTTGTAAAAGTATTAATGTCTCATGACTTTTCATGTTTTATTGTGTTACAGTAACAAACCTTGTGGTATTTTTAAATGAGAAAAATGAGCACAAAAGAAAACAAATTCAGACAACTGTATCTCTCATTTCTATTTAACCCTTCTGATTTATTTTAACTCAAATAAAATCCAGCCCAAGCCAAGGATCTTTAGAAATGGCTAATAAATAGAGTCCGCCTGTTGATAATTAAAGCCCAGGCCTTCTAAATTAATTAGCTTAATCATTTCCACAGCATGCAGCTAAACTGCAGAGTGTCACTAATTACATTGGTTTGTGATTCAGACATGTTGAAGCAGACACGCGTTTTTAAGCTGCAGCAAAGCATCCCTCCTTCTATGGTTTTCGTACTCATAGTTTGGATCATTGGATGTTGGTGTGAAAGAATGGCCTAGTCCAATTCCAGGCCTGGATTCCAGTTTGAGCAGGACTTGAAATCTCATATTGACGGGTGCTCTTCATCAAATATGATTGAGATTTTGCTAATTTTCTTTAAAAAAAAATAGATAAATGACAGTGTGTAAAGTAATGGTACAGATTTTTTTTTTTTTTTTTTTTTTTTTTTGGGTCGAGCATTTAGGGTTAAAGGTACAAATCAGGTCTTGACTGACCTGATTTGTAAAAAGCTACCGTATTTTCCGGAGTATAAGCTGCTACTTTTTTCGCACGTTATGAACCATGCAGCTTATAAGAAGTTGTGGCTTTTCTGTGATTTTTTTCCTAACCACCAGAGGGTGAAGTCAAAGTTGGAAATGAGAGAATAAGGGGCTAATTTTTATTTAGCACAAGAACTTGCTAGCAGCATACTCGACGGAGAACAAATGTCCAGAATTCACACCTTTAACCATTTATTTACTGCAGTAAACCTGCCAAACCAGTGAAGAGACTGGGCTCAGCTTCTGCAGAGCTGAAATAAAAAGCTGGCTAAGCCCCATCTTTCAATAGAAGCTCTTACTGCTGTGAGCCAACAAGTTAACAGGGAACTAGCCTTCTTCTTCATCCCTACTAAAGGGGCTATATGTAGAGCTCCCCCTACAGGTTTGGTGGGAGACAGTTCAGTAGATATCAGCGGATTATAGCCCAATGCTGCTTATATATGAATGTTTCCAGTTTTTCAAAAAATCTAGTGGGTGCGGCTCATAGTGAGGTGCGCTCTATAATCTATTGATCTTTATTGATGCTGTTTTACGACATTTCAGCCCAACACAATAAGAATGTAAAAACAACATAAGATGCGTTTAGAGAGCAGACCACTACAGGCCCAGCTTCTCGCACTAATCTCATATGTAATATAATCCCCAAAAAATTCAGTGTCTCAATGAAAATGACACATATTCAAAAGCAGGTTACAATTATAAAAAAATAAAATATTTCATTTTTAAGCACTGAGCTTAAAAAATTCACCGCACATTTCATTGTTTCCTAGGTCTATTTTAAGTCAAACCAGCAATCCATTGAGTTCCCCCTGCACTCCTGTTTCCAAATCTGTTAAAGCAGACTGTCATCAACACCCGAATTAAACTTTTAAAGCTACAGTGTGTAATTTTCAGCGACATCTAGCGGTCAGAGTGCAGACCGCAGCAACATGAACATCTCCCCCCCACCGCTTCTCCCCCCCAACAGTATGGCGAGCGTTACGGGACAAAATGTCTTCCACGACGTCCGCATCACCTACCTTCTCAAGTGATGAGGTTTGTTTACATAGATAATTTTACAGATAGTATTTCATTAGTCTGTGTAGGGTATAGATTTCATGTAGACTTAAGATAATAAATATACCCGTTATTTTTTCTACGTCGTTGTGACGTTTTGGTGAGCTGCTTTGCATGGTGATATAAACAGACGAAGTAATTGTAGTCATTAGTTTAACAGCGAGATTGTGTTCGCTGGAAGAATATATATTCCCCGTTTACAGAGTCCAAGTCATTTTGGTGGCACGGGGGTTACAAGGCGAGGAAGAGGGAGAGGGCAGGGAGGCCGTGCAGCTAGGGCCAGGCGAGAGAGGGGTGCCAGCGGGGTGAGAGCAGAGGAAGAAAGGCTTGAAGATCTCCAAAGGAGCCGGAGAGAAGTAACCGAGGTATATATCCAGAAAATTATTTTACAGAAAATTACTGAATCATTACCTATGAAACGTCAGGGACGTTGCTGTATAAGTATACTGGAGAGTAACAGCATCATCACGCAGCATGTTATTGTTTTAGACAGGTCTGAGCATCCTGTACTCCAAAAACTGCAGTGATATTAGACAATTGTGTGTGTAGGATTAATTACCTGTCCAAGAGAAAACTGGCAACTTGAGCGTCACTTTGAAAACCTTTTTCCTCCATCAGTGACTTCCATCGTGTAAATGCCGTGCCAATGTTGATCCGTGTTTTTTGTCGTTTCTTGTCACGCTTGCGTTTATTCTCGTCGTGTTTCCGCTTCTTAGATGACGGGGGTTCGGTGTCCGCCGCTTTTCGTTGTGATACAGAGTAGGCATGATCCTCCATTCGTCTGATGTTTGGCCAAACAGTGCCAAACAGTTTGCAAAGTCACTCACGCCTGCCGCCTTGTTCACCTTTCTTGTTACTGATGCGCAGTATACCTGCTTCTTCTTCTTCTTTGGTTTCAGGCAGACTAAACGCTTCTCAGGCATAATACTGCCATCTACTGTTCAGTACCGTCTCAGTTAATCTCTCTCAACTTGCCGTAGTTATTTTCGAGCGTCATGGGAGATCTCGCAATTGCTAGTTTGTTGCCTCTGCGCTTGCCGTAGCGCAAAGATGTCTGCCTCCATGGCTGCGAGACCCGCTCCTATGTAATTATAAATAACGAATTCTAAGGCAACGCAAATATTATGGTTAAAAGGCTGAGCTCATAGGTGATGATAAATAACATAGTTATGTATAATATATTAAATTTCTGACTTTATATGCCTGTAATTATTACACACTGTAGCTTTAAGTATTTTTAAAATAACTCAAGATAACATTTCTATTTTATAAAATCTGTTAACGAAAAGATGCACAAACTGTTTCCTGAGACCTTCTGAGTCTGATGTAAATTTTTTGTATCGGCAAAAAAGTGTAAATAGCATTTTCCTTTGGTTTAAACCCTGTCTTTGGTTTTCTCAGCAGCAACAGCAGAAACTGGCTCTGCCTCCACAGCAAACCAAGGAAGATGCTGCAGGCAAGACGGAGCAGGGAAGCACAGAGGAAACACAGCCAGAAACTCCCATGGAGCAGGAAACCCCAGGAGAGACAAGCTCCGAGCCAAAGGCAGAGAACGCCAAGGAGGAAGAGGGCAACCAGGATACAGTTGGCCCGGCGAAGATGCCAGAGCATCCAGGCAGAGACAGCGACAGTGATGATGAGGAGGAGGAGGAGCAAGAGCAGTAAAGGATCCTTTACTGCTCTTGCCTCTCTATGCAGAGAAATGAAATCCTTCATTAAGGAAATGTGATGTTATTGATGCTAGATCTGTTTTCTACTTAAATCTTTTTGATCGTTTTATTTACTTGTTTTTTGTGAACAGGTTATCTTTTTTAACTTAGTGCTTTATTAAAAAAATATGAAATCTTTTTTTATCTTTAGTGACCTGTTTCTTTACATGCAGCCACCAAAGCTGATAATGCACTTTGTCTCCAATCATAATCACTGTCTCACTCTATCAAATAACCTCTTTGTCATGATACATCCACCCATTCATGTTAATCTTAACTCAGCTGTGACTGGCTCAACCCACACCAGCAATGCAGACTGCTACTAAGCTGCATTTGTAGGTCAGTCACTTCACTGTGCATGCTGGGGGATTTCACCGTGCCCTCTAGGAGTACAGTCATTCAACCAGTAATATTCAATTCTTCACCATTCATATATCTGTGTCCAGTTCTGAAAATGCTGTACGCTTCAGTTAATATCAAGGATGATGAAAGCCCTTATATGTGTTAAAATCAAGGGAGATATCTTTAATCCAAATTTTAGCAGCGCTTGGTGATGTTAACATAAATTATTTATGATTAAGAGTTTAACAGGGTCCACAACCCTGGGGGTGAAAATACAGACTGGAAATTCGTTCATTATAATGCACAGGAGGTTGGTCGTTGTTACATCATACCTCAGGCTGCCTGATAGAGCAGCAGGTCGGCTGCACAGCTGCTTGTGCCTGGGCCAGTTCAGGGACCTGCTGGAGATCCATGTGTTGATGGATGCGGAGAGACACCATTTTCTGCAGTCAAGTGGAATGCCATGAAATGTCTTTTTTTTCCCCCTTGTTTCTTCTCTCTTATTGTATAAACTCAGGGCAGTTGAGGTAAAGGGTCAAAGTAGAGCAGGCGGTTGGACTTACTTGTTTCTTGGAATGGTGGTTTAAACTGATATTTTTTATAATTTACCATATTAGCCAGTTATCTGAAATAATTTTACATGAGTAATATTTTTCTCTCTGATTTTCTAATTAAAGTCAGATTTACTACAGATTCTTTAAAAACTCCTACATGTGGAACTTGTTCAACCAAAGATTTCATTGTATTTTATTAGGATTCCCTGTGTTGAACCTCTGCAAGGTAGCAAGTGGAAGTTAGAAGCGTTGAAATGTATGTTCCTCTAATTAACATTATGAAAATTTACTGAATAAAGTTAAGTTAAACTTGAGGTTAGATTACCAAAAAAAAAAAAATTATTTTACAATATGGCAAATTTGTGAACCTACCAAAAAAACAATGTTGAGTACATAAAATGACAGGCTGGTCAGGTGAGACCAAAATTGTCCATTTTGGGGGCAGTATCATGCTGCGGGAATTTTTTTTTTCTCCACTGCTGGTCAGAGTAAATAAAAGAAAAAGCTGGATAGACCACATCATAATTTGCACCATCAACACCAAGTCAAATTTCTTGTAAGTGCAAACCTACTTGGCAATAAACTTGATTTGATTCCAATCATTAATGGTGCCACAATGTAATGCTTTGGATAAAAAGAAATATATTTTTTACATTGGCCTAATTTAAAAGGGTCATAGATTGATTATACAGGGTATTTGGTGCTGATTAGGGTGTGTAACATTGGTTGGGCTGAAAATGGCATATTTGCTGTTCTATGAGCCCTAATGCAAGCCTGGTAAAGGGTAGAATGAAACAAGTTTTCTTCCTTTTATGGTATGCTCATGAATATTTAGATGAGCTGATTGGTTAGTTTACAATGAGTGAAGCTGCTGAACAAAGACGCATCATGGCAACAAGCACTCACTCACTGAAACATCGAAATTGTTAATATGGTAGGGAGACCAGACGTCCTCTTTTTCCCGCACATGTCCTAGTTTTCATTCCTAAAATGTCCGGGGAGAATTTCGGAATCGTCCAGGATTTTGGTCGACTACAGTACAGCAGAACTGAGCCGTCAGTCCAGTCAGCGCCTCAGCAAGCTGAGCATCAAACTTTGCAGGGATCTTTTGATAGACAAAAATAATCCATGAGTCTTCAAATCCTAGGGAAGACTGAAAAATGTCCCCTTTCTCCGTGCAGCCTGGAACACTGCATTTATACCAGCGTTTCTGGCTCATTTTCAATAGAGAAACTGCCTGCTTTGTAATTCTTGTAGAAGTAAACCCAACTGTAGGCTAAACAGCTAAACTGGTGTCTTGCATTTAATTCTATTCATGTTCTTGGGCCAGTGAACCAGTGGGCTGGTCTATATGTCAATTTCAGGGTGTGACAAAAGTACAGGCCAGAACCAAAAAAGGCAACATCCCTGAATTAATGTCATTTCGGGGCTTCGTTTGATTTCGCCCGTTTTATTGTGGAAGTTTAGATTTGTGAGATTTGCAGAGAAAGGAGGTGTCACTGGGGTATCAACTTCTCTGTGCATCCATTTCACCCTCTGAACTATCGTTATTGATCAATGGCAATGTAAACTCGGTTTTGCATTCTATGACCCCTTTAAAGTCTCAACCCAGTTTGAAAACATTTAGCTCATTTTAAAAGTTGCCGTTTAAAAGATGCTCTCCATTCCACTAGGGTAAAATCTACTATCTGCAAATCTGGAAGAAGGCAAAGTATGAGACGCCTCAAACAAATGGACAGTCATGAATAGTGTAAATCATTCACCTTCCACTTTACAATTATAGACCTTTGTAAGATGTATATCTATTATGTTTGGAACATGAAAAAGAAAATGTAAGGGTTTTTTTTGCAAGCTACTGCACTTAACCAAGAGACAAAGGGTTTGAGTCTTTGTCACCAAAAGAGCTGAATCTCATGACACCATGCATATATTTCTCCGGAGTCACATGAATGCCTGCATTGTGCAACAGCCTGCCTCTGTTCAAGCTTCCCGTTAGCTGTCTGCTTTCTTCCAGCCGGCCTCATGACAGTCCAGTTGCTGTCCCACCTTGTTGGAGTAAATTAGAGGCTAACTAGTGGGAAGTGGCTACTGCTTACAGACATCTTCCCTGGAAGTTAGAAGAAGGATTTAAGAGAGTTTTGTCCAGCAAGACGGAAAGCAGCCTCCCAGTTCCTCCAGAACTTTGTCTCTGCTGAAGGTGAACATGTCTTTTATACTCACACGACAGGTATTCACTAGGTTAATAGCTCACACTCCTAACCTTTTCTTAGGGATAATATTTTACTAACAGCATGGAATATAACATGGAATTTGACTTATTATGACTGTGCTTTGTAAAGGAATTTATGTTATAAAAGCGTCTTTAAAATATTTACAAAAGATTGGTTTGTTATAATGAAGAGCTTGTGGTACATTTAACAGATCAAATTCAGGCTTTGCAAGTTGAATTTCATTTTTTAAATCTGAATCATACCCTCTAATTTTGTGCATTACTTTTTTTTTTTCTTATCCTTAAATCTCTTGTAATTGTGTGGCTCATCTATGTTTGTTTTCCTTCTGTTTTTAATGTGCGGGCATTTAACAAGAGCACGGGATCCACCACGAGACACGCTCGTGCAAGAACGTATAATTTCTTTGGCCAACCCTGCATGACGGCGCTGTCAAAACAGGAAATTGCACATTGCATAGAGTTAAGGCAGCAGTGCCTGCAGGGGGAGGGTCTGACCATTGTGTCTTAAAGCTTTAACGAGCTTAAAGAATCAGCCGGGCAGCACACAATACTTTCACACTCATGAAACAATCAGTTCTACTATCTTAACTTCAAGGCTGAACCTTGGGCCACATTTTTTGAGTGGATTTAATCGCACTTAAAGTTGCATTCCTTATTCAAAAACTCAAAGTCAGAAGAAGGAAGTTGAGGCATGACACAGTTTACCAAGTAAACTTTTTCACTGCAGGTGATGCAGCAGGCTCAGAATAGCTGCACATTAAGTCTACTGGTTGCTGTTTATCTGTCCTGACAGTTATGCTTATTATAAAGGTTTCAAATGATGTTTGCTGATTTGCTATTAGTGGGTGACTCAGGTGCCAGTGCTTCTTTAACGCCGTGTCATTCCGTGGTCACTTGACCTCGACGGGCAGACAAACATGGTGGTTATCGCTTGAAGCTTTCAGCATATTGTGCTTTATAAAGATAACTGCCTGATCCTGACCCCATCTAGATCATCAGCATTCCACATCTGATACTGATAAGCTCTCATCACTACAGAAGGACGTTTGCTATTAGCAGTGGAAATATCCTGTTTGTAAAAATTCAACTCTATTAGATGCTTTTGAGCAAATTTATTGCATAATATATTTTTAGTTGTTATTCTGTTTAATTATATGCAGTGAAAAAGGTCTTCATTGTTAAAATAGCAGGTTTTTATGATGTAAGAATCAAAATATACCTACTGTACCCATTTATACCGGGCAATGAGACTGTCTCACCTACAGTTAATATTATTCAGTACACACCCACCATCATCTAAACTGCCTCTGATAATCCAACAGATGAGTTTCAGCTGTTCCTAAAGGGTTTATCTCAATTAGATTTTTTAGAATATCAGTTCAATCAGTACATACTCACCTAAAAGATTTTAAAAGATCTTCTGGGAATTGGATAAACTTAAAAAAAAAAAAGAAGACACAAAAATTTTTGATGTTAAAAAAAAAACAGCAATAGAACTCTATTCCCATCAGAAAGCACGGTGGTGGTACAATCATGAGGTTATACATCAATGTGAAATCTTCTAATCAACGCACACTTCTTCCTCTAAATGATTTTAAAAACATTGCAGTTTTCCAGTCCGAAATGATTTATGCATTGATCCAATAAATATATTCACAAACCTTCAGAATCACAATTGATTCAAGCATTTTCTTTCAGTTTCTATAAAAAAAGTAAAGTTTTTAAGTTGACAATTTCTGTATTTATTTTATAATCAATTATTTAAAATGTCTTTTAACTGTAGCCATAACAAAAAATATTTTTTTTTCTTTGATGAGCACTTTGCTAAAAAGAAATTTGTGTGGCATCTTAAAATTAAACAACTGGCTCTTTGCCACCAGGAGACATTAGACAGGTAAAGGATTTAGTGCTGCAGTTTTCTGTGAAAAGTATCATCTTTGTTAAAGATCAAGAGGTATTAGAAATATATGAGCCAGAATTAAATCAGACTTACAGAATAAAAGCTAAGATGAAGCAACTAGTTAAAAATTAGAACCCTGTCTTTGTTTCATTGTTCCTTTTCTTCTAGACCAGGATGGCCAGTTGCAGCTCATGTATCTGGTGCATCTTTTGGCTGGTGGTGCTGCTGTGCGCTGGCTGGCCAATCAGCATCACCTTAGGCGGTCTCTATGGTCTCATCAGTCCCCTCACCACCTGCCTTGGCCTTGACCGACTCTCCGACCTACTTCTAGAGGGGGCCAACGTGGGTCGGACCTGCGCCAACAACATGAGGCACTGTAAGCCTTTGTGCTGATCAGGACCTGATCATACAGAGGTCACAGTCAACGCACCTTCTATGAAGACAAGGCTTCTTCTCAACAATGGGAACTGTTTTACTATGTAATTAGAAACATTTGATAAATCCCTATCCCATTTTGTAACCTGTGTGAGAAAAATGTCCACCTATTTCCATCTCCACTGTTAACAACTAATTAACCTCAGATTGAAGTTTTGTTTGCGGGAAAATAGGCTTTGCTACATGGTCCATGTGTGGCGCAACTCCCGGTGACAGTGCATGACAAAGATAAGAACATGAACAATAACACTGTTTAGACTTTTAAATGACTGTCCTAAAACTAAGAATGTGATTAAAACAGCTTTGAACATGTCCTCTGTGCTTGCTGATTGATTCCGAGTCTACTGTTTTTAATTAGAAAAGGTTTAGCTGAAAATAATGACAAAGATTGACAGTTTAAACCACAGCATTTAAATCCTTATGGCACAAATTTAGTATTCAATACATAAAAAATCCAGAAGGGGAATAAAATGTAACCGTTTAATACATATTTCTTCAAAGAGTTGTTATGGACAGGGGTGGCTGTGGACAAGAAAGATCTCCTGCAGTTGCTGTTGCAGTGGATTGCATGGGGCTCTGACCAACAACACTTTGCTGTTGCATCACAAACAGATGAAGAAGACGCTCAGGATTGTAACATTCATCATTTTATCAAAAAAAAAAGAAAAACCTTATTTGCATAATCATTAAGAACAGGCTCCAGAACACAGCCGACCTTTCTAATTGGCTTGATAAGCTTTTTAAAGTCACTGACTGATGGTTCTACCCCATCAGACGATGGCAGAAGATTTTACACACACTGGGTAGCAAAAACGTACATTTCTCAAGTACAGTCGGCTACCACTACTACAGTATCACTATTAATATTACTAGCAATGCAACAAAAAAGTCTAAATGTACTGAAGAAAGATGGAAACATAATAGTACTTGATGGATGGATGGATCAGAATCAAGTTTATTGCCATGTAGGTTTGCACTTACAAGGAATTTGACTTGGTGTTGACAGTGCAGACAAATTATATATATATATATATATATATATATATATATATATATATATATATATATATATATATATATATATATATATATCGAATACAGCATCTATAGTTATATAAAGCATTCAATATACTATATGCAATATATAGTATATAGCTATGTACTGTATACACAGTAGATTGTGTGCTTTAATGTAATGCAGAAGGTCTGGAGATGCTACGTTGGTGTAGCTTCTAGGTCCTGATGGGGGAGGGAGAGATGCAGCTTTAGTGTCAAAGAGATTGAAAGATTTTCACATTCTGGAATAATTCAGGTTCTATTTGCCACCAATTTACAGAACATCAATAATTATGCTTCAAGACTTGAACAGCTTTGAATCTGTCAGTGTGTTAGTCTTTATATTAGATTGCTTCCTTTGTTCATTTGACACTCATATTAGAATCAGTAATTGCAATAGTCTGCTTGTATTTCCTTAGTTAAATAGATCACATCCACTCTAAAAAAAAAAATAGAGGACTTACTTTTTTACTTTTCTCTAATGTTGGCTGGATAGTACAGGCTGTACTCCAGGAGCCAGACTGACTGGTTAAATCGGCCTCATAATGAGTCTGTCTGACAATCACTTCTGGCAGTTGTAGCAGGTGATGCATGAATGACAATCATTTTTACTGGAATATATGAACTAAAAGAATATGGTTTATAAAAGTTCTTAGATAAACAAATGCTTCAGTCCAAAGATATAGAAATATGTCCGTTTCATTCTTACCGAACGCTAAAGCCTCAGGGTTATCCATGCAGTGCTGGTGTATAGCTGCATACAGTCTGTGGTTCTGCTGCAGATCTACAGACTAGAGAGAAACTCAATTAAATTATTTGGAAGAAAAAAAGTAAAATTTCTAAAGAGAAATGTATTAATCTTCATGCATTATGGGATGTCATTGGAGAGGGTTTATTTTTTGAAGTGCATCTAGCAGCTTTAGGCCATTTCCTTCCTGTAAAAAGCCTCATATACAAATCCCATTTTGTAACTGAGAGCCTTTTCAGTTTTTAGCTGGTGAAAGCTCCTCACTGAATTACATACACCAATACAGAAACCAATCATGAATTGCTAAGTGGCTCTTTTAACATTTGAAAGTCTTTTGAAATTAAATGAAAGAGTAAAACTCAACATACCAACTTAAAGGGGAAGAAAGTGAGAAGTGAACTTGGTGAGTAAATTGAAAACCTTTGATCAAAAATTCAAAGAAAACACTTAAAGTTTTGTGATCCAAATACAGACGTAAAGCAAAGATCTTATTTGTTTTATATTATTTATTTAATTTGTACCTCTTTCTACTCAGCTATGATTTGGTATAAACTTTAAAGAGAAAATTGTTCTGAGGTTTCTTAAGTTCTCGCTGATGGTTTAGTTCAGAAAACTTGAAAAAAGAAAAGTTATAGTTTCTAACAAAACCATTGCTTGAGATCAATTTAAAGCTCTTGGGTTTTATACGGAATCATAAAATCAAACTAACATATTCAAAATAATTACCATGATACCTGTTTACTGCATCCTAAGTTAGAGAGACGTTTAATGTGTGTCAGTTTTATGTATTTCTTAAAATTTAAGATAAGGTTCATAATTATATAATCATTTTACCTTATTCATACTAACTCAAATAATTTCTTACTCCTTGAATTTCGGGGAGTAAAAACAATACCTTCTATATTTTGTGCATTATGCTGCAGGAAAATCCAATCCATCCACTCTTTGATATAAATTGTTTTTTTATTTAAGAGTTCACATGATAAGAGATGATTTAATGTTCCATTCTTAGCAAGGGGGAGTATAGAGATAATATATGGAGGCCCAAGAATGGACCCTAGTAATATTATGGTAATAATAATTATAATAATAAAGTTATGCCTAAGATTTATATTAGGCATAACTTTGTTTATTAGTAAGCAGGTCTTGGTGGGAAAAATGGGTGATCTTTTTGCCAAATTGAGGACACAGATCATTAAAAAAAGCATCCAAAGCCAGGTTGTTGATCATTAATAAGGACAGAAATAGATATAGAGCAGAAGTAAATACTTAAACTAAGGTTCTTTTTATTTTAATTTGGTATTTTTATTCATGATTGTACTTCTCTATTTATACTCAACAATGATATTTAGCTATTTTGCTCTTAGTTTTTTCCCTGTGTTTTACTTTCTGTACAGAAAAAGATACAATAAAGGTGCAGCGTTGGTGCAGGGGTTAAGTCCACAACCCATGTGACTGGGTTTGAGTCCCAACCCTTCGACCTTTGCTCCCTCTCTCTAATTCCGCTTCCTATCTGCCTAATAAAAATATGAATGAAAAGAATAAAGGCCGCTAGAGCGTTTCAATAACTACAATTATTGAATTGCAAAATATTCACACAAACCTTTACTTTTAAAGACTCTTTATTTATTTATTTATTTATTTTTATTTATTTTTTAGTTTTACAGTGATTTGTAAACTTTACGAAGATCCTAAATCTTAAAAGGGCTCCAAGTCTCAGACTGTCAAGAATAGACACAGATGATCTGTTGCTTATTTCTGCATCAGGATTAGCTGTTTGTTTTCTAACTGCTTTCCTGAAGCCAAAAGAAGCTGAATAACTGCCTCAAGTACATCATGAGCATTGCTGATTTTCTTTTGACAGTGGAGGCTCACTCAATATATTGGAGCAAAGCCTGTTTAGCTCTATTTATCAAGACGAAGTGTGAGAGTACTTTGCTTAACAACTTAGAAGCTGTTTTTTAATATTGTGCCTAGCATTACACACTCAGTATCAGCACCAAAATAGCTCAGGATACCATCCTCAGAAACCCCATTAAATGCACACCCAAATAATCTTGCTGAGCTGCCTACTGTACCTACAAATCTGCCAGCGATGTAGCTTATTCAAATTTACCCAATGAATATTTCATTTTTATTCTGAACTGCTTTTCTTCTTCAATTTGGACTCATTATTCTTGACTGACACACAACATCAGAACCTTACTCTTAAAAAATGCATGCAGATACAAAATTGTTTAAAAAAGAGACAAAGACCTAAATGTGTGTTGCAAGATTTACGCAAATGACATCTGAGACCTAGATTTTTTCTTGTGGCTGGACTTTCTTCCAAATATCCTGAAGTGAGACACCACTTGCCAAAAAAATAGCCCAGTTTTTAAACTGCTTTGTCTGCTTTTCCTCCCAGAAGTTTTTGCAGAGGGCGCAGGAGGCAGGCCTTAAAGCCAAGATGACAGTCCTGAACTGAGAGAATTAACAAGAGGCAAGCTGGTGAATTTTTCATCAAGGTCTGAGACCAGCTATGGAAAAAGCTCGATACTGTGAGGCAGAGAGAGGGAACGACAATTTCAGAACTGTGATTCAATTAGCCACATAGTGCTCAATGATCTCATCCCATTAAAACAAAAGCAAGAACAAAGGTGACATGAGTGTTATGTTAAGTACATTTTTCAGCTTCTATATATTTATATCACTTCTAGATAACTTTGTAGAATTTGTAGCTATTGCCTCTTTTTACTATTTTTATCATACATCATTTCAGCAAATGCACAGGTGAGTGGGTTCATCTGAAGCAATTTCACTTTAAAACAAATGGGCATGAACCATCCTCTTTTAGACAATTGCTGCCATGCATCAGCTCTTACCTGCATGGAAAAGGTTACTAAGGATATTGCAGCTGAAAGATCAATTTTGAAAACCACAAATGGACCCATTAGATGTTCAATCATGTTGAAGAAGCTTCAGAATACCTAAAAGTGTTTGGCACGTACCAGAACTGTCTTCTTGAGATTATATGAGAGGACAGTAGACATCAGTTTAAAAAGGAGAAAAAAAAAGAAATTCTACATCTAACTTTTTATCTGTGGATGAAAGGTCCCCAGAAAAGACTTTTTTCAAAAGTAGGTACAGTATATAAAGTTGTAAATAAAGAGAATGAGATTTTGCTACATTGATTAAAATTGCAAAGATTTATTTACCAAGGGGGGGGGGGAATACAAACTGAGCTGGCCTTTTGGAACAAAAAGCTATTGCCCTTCTTGTTATAACATGAAGTTTTTACTAAACTAACTTTATATTTATTTAAAAAGCTAACCCAGTCCTGATCATTACCATACCTGCAAAGAAATTGTTGCAATGAAAGATTTCTGATGGCTAAAATATCCTGTAAAGGAGTAGACCCCTACATACTCTAGAAAAAAATTAAGAAACAAATGAAAAACTAAGTCATTTATATCTATCTCACTTGGGAAGATTATAGGGCCATTTCCAAGACTGAAAGCAGTTTTCATCAACTGGAGTAAATGTGAAGCTGTGGTGAACCTTCACAAGCTGATCACCCCAAATTACTCAAAGAGCGCCTTGATAAAAATCTTTCATCTATTTCTGTAATAACAACTGGACACCTACCACTTAGAAACAAGTCCAGACATCAGTCCAACTGGGATTGCTAGAAACAATTTGAAGTAGTAAAGTAATGCTCAAAGATGATCAACATCCAACTGAGACATTGAGCTATTTTGAAAAGAAAATTGGTAGGAATTTCAGACTCCTTAAGGCCACAGATGGAGGAGACATAACTTATAGACTCCCTTTGAGGACAGTGAGATGTAAAAAGGAAGGAGAACTTTGATTATCTTTGGCTGGATGTTACTGCAGATGTCCAAGTGCAACTAACAGGCCCCCCACTGCCTATGAGATAGTTGGAGGTGAAGGAAAAGAAGTCAGGTGTGAAACTCCATAGCCACAGATGCATCACTGCTGAGACAAGAGTTGGAACCAGAATAGGAGAGGTTTGTTCCCTGAAATTTATTTATTTCATAACTCCACAAAGTGCGAATCTGAGGGAATAAATATAAATGCACGGTACACAGTTAGATTTTTATTTTCTATTTTTGTTTTACAGCATATAGAATTATTGCCTCACATTATATTATATAATTATTACTCTTGGCTTGTTGCATACAATCTCAAAAAATATGTTTAAAACTATAGCTGCAGTGTGGTCTTTCAGTTTAAAGCCAGGAATCCTTTGCTGATGTCATCAACAAAAGACAGTGGGAGATCTGAATAGGCATCAAAACATAAAAGAAAAACATGCATTTAATGGATAAAACAATTTGGCTGCCTAAACAGTTATTGTATTACTGCTGTTAAAGTAGCAGAGATGCGAGTCCTGTGCTCTTTGAGGCACCTCACAGATGAGTTCAACAAAAACCAACAGCCTGTCGCTCATTATTTATTGCACCAACCAGAATAAAAGAACCTGGATTCCACAGAGTATGTTCCACGCCCTCCATCTGCTCTGACCTTTAAGTGGCCCCAACAATCACCACAAATAAAACCGACATGTTGTAAAGAGAAGAAAAAAAAGAAACAACAGAAAATCCTTCCGGAAACTATTGAGTTTTTGAAGAACAGCTTAAATGACAGAGTCTGGTACAGAGACATTCCAATATATCTGAATTTTATTGACTAGAGCACAGGGTCTTGCAAATGAATTACCCTCAGGGTCCTTTCTAAGGCTTTCTTCCTCTGATTAAGATGTGGAATTCCCATAGACAATCAATACACTTTTTGTTTTCCACGGTTTGTTCCTTATTATCTCATCTCTTCTGCTGAGTAATGAAGCCGATCTCCCAAGGGCCCATGAGTGGTAGAGTGATTGTGCCACAGTGATTTAATCTCAGTAGCAAACGCTGGAGTGTAAGTCACACTTATGGGACAATCTGAGCAATCCTCAAGAAACCCTATGTTTCACCTCAGCAGCTTCACACCTATGTTAGCACCGGCAACAGATAGATATTCAAAATACATGCTATTTTATCTTTTGTTACTCTTTTATTTATTTATTTTTTTTGCACAGTTTTATTTTGCTATTTTGTGGGAAAGGAAACTAAAAAGGTATTTCTCTCTATTCATAGCCTTAAAGGTTTTATGGCCGAAAAATCTTATGTTTGAATACTGGGGCAAAGGGATGCTTAAAGCAGACCACTGCCTAAAATTCATTACATAAGAGCCAAACAAAGAGTCACACAGTGGAGGGTTATGGCTCGGGGTCGGGTGACAACAGCATATGATTCATGGCTCTCTGTGCCCTTTTGTCATGTCCTCCTTGTAGAGGAACCATCCACTGCTTTTAGCCAGTGTTATTTTACAGCCTTCAGAGTTTTGCTCTCTGTCTGATGCGAGTGAACCCGCAATGTCATTTTCAGTGTCTTATTCGTTCCAGTCTATGCTGGATTAAAGAAAGAATATGCCTTATGTCACCACGAGATGTTATTTTTGTACTCATTGTCAGGATGTTGCAAATGATAAGCAATGAGCAGTTGATTTTTATACACCTGTGGAGTTCTATTTTTAAAGAAAATAGAGCTATACTTACTGATCTAAATACTTCTCTAAGGGTTGGATGTATATTTAGGATTAATAAATATCTAAAACAGCCTCAGGTCTTGTGCATTTAATGACTTTTTTATTCAAGAATGTCCTACTGTATATGCTTCACAGGATGATGCTACCACAGCCATGTTTTGTGGTCCAAAATATGTTTTTTTTTCTCACACATATAAAGTAAAGTTGCTTTAAGCATGGATAACAGCTATTTTTAAATTAAATCATAATATTTTTTATGATAGAAGTGATGCTACATTTTTTTCAAATTGGGAGACTTCAAGGGCTGCATAATGGTAAAGTAAGTGATGTTACCAGCAGCAACAAGGTCCAGGGTTCAAATCCTAGCTAGTGTCTTTTTGCATTGAGGTTTCTCCAATGATGCCTATTCAGCCTTGTTCCCTCTGGATATTACGGCTTCCTCCCACAGTCCAAAAACATGACTACATAGGTTGATTGGCTTCCCTAGAACTCTGGTTTGTGTGTAGTTTTGCATCTGTGTGTTTCCCTGTTAGTGACTGGTGAACAGGGTCCCCCATGCCTAGGCCAATTACTGCTGGAGATCTGCACCAGGCATCCCTAACCCTGCAAGAATAAGTAGGTAGAGACGAAGGATGGACAAACAAGGGAATTTTAAGCATGATGCAGCCTTTTTAGATTTGGAAAAGCTGATAGATTTCATTATGATTGACACTGTGAGTAAATCTCCTTGTAAATGCCCAACGGCATGTCCAAAAATGGCACACATTTGCTTGTTCAAATACAGTACATGCATGCACACTGATCTCGAAATAGAATCAAAACTCTTCCCTTTCTTTGCAGAGAAGAGAGATAGGGTGGGGGTGGGGGTAGGGGGTTAAATCAAACAACTGCTGACAGCAGCTGGAGGAACAAGTGGTCCCTCTGTTTGGCACTGTCAGCTCGCATGTGTCTTGTCAGTCCAAAGACAAGAAAACAAAAGCAACCAAAGCAACAAAGCAACTGCTTTACTGTGGATTTCATGTCAGAAGTTTCTTGAGATCGATTAAGTAAAGTGTATCTGCAGTGGTAAATGTATTCTTCCTGCCTAACTAAAAACTAACAAACAGCAAAAACATCACTCTGTGGTATTTCGCAGATGTGAAATTGTAGGTAACAATGTGTGAATCAGTCTAACCTGTCATAGACACACTGAGGTTTTCCAGTAATGATGCAATGACTCATCAGTGAGTAAAGGATCAAAGGGAGCTTTGTTATTGTCTCGCCCACCTCATGCTCTCCCTCTATATGGGACGAAGGCACAGACATCCACGTGGGAGTTCCCCTTCCTTGTGATGCCATTCATGGAGCAGTTGTTTACAATAGGTGGAGGTCACTCTAATTGGCTCCTGTGGTCTTTTAGGCAGTATTAATAAGCTTAATGACCCTTGTTTTAATATTTGAGGTCCAGCCTCCTGTTTTCTGATCTGTTGCATATTCACATCACTGGACTGTGCTAAATTATTTATTTTCGTTATTTTTCATTGAACTTTGCTTTAACCTTTTAAACATCATTGTCAATGATCTTGAAGAAAACCCCAACAGTAACTTACAATGGGTGTATCTCTGCAAATAATGTGATGTTCATTTTTTTTTCAATATTCTGATTTAAAAAGAGAAACTAGGTTATTTAGCTGCATCAGACTGATATTTAAAAGTTTGTTTCTTTAATGCTGATTAATAAATTGTACTGCTAACGGAAACTCAACTATTATGGTACAAAATAATAGAAAAAGATTCTTTTAAACTACAGATTTTTTTGTTGTTGAGACAAATAATCGAGACAGTTGTCCAGCAGCCATTTTGTAAGACATCCTTAGAGTGGAGTCACAGAAATAAAGTATCTGGCTTTTCACCGGATATTACTTATATCTATTCAGAAAATCTAGAAAAATAGATATATTATACATAGAGTTAGATATTTCAATTTTTTACATTTATTTTGTTGATTATAGTTTACAGGTAATCAAAACCTGAAAATAATGTCTTGTAATATCAGAATATTGTGAAAAAGATAAAAACCAGAAACTCATGATGTCTAATAATCGGCTGATGAAAGGTCTCCCAGTCTGGGTTAGGCACCACACAGCCATGAGGAACACTGCTGACTCGACAACATCAACCAGAAGACAGTCATTGACACCTTCCACAAGGAGTGTGAGCCACGAATGGTTAATGTAAAAGGTGGTGTTTGTTAGCAGAGTGCTGTATCCAAACATGTACAGAGAAAGGTGATAGGAGGTTAAAATTGTGGTAGAAAGAAATGCACCAGCAGCGGCACTGCCTGAGGCCTTAAGAGGATTGTCAAGAAAAATCCATTCAAGAATATCAGGGAGCTTCAAAAGGAGTGGCCTGAGGCTGAAAGCAGCGCATCAAGGGCAACTATTCACACAAACCGATCCTAAAATATGTGCTGCAAGATACCTCGGCTTAGGAGAGAAAAAACAGCATTCTCCTCAGTGCTCTAAAGTCCTCTTTTCAGACTAAAGTTTTCATTCATTTGTAAATCAAGAATAAAGAATCCAGTTTCCATGTTCAGTGTCGATTTGAAATGTAATTTTATCTGCTGGTGTTGAATCATTATACTTTTTAGAGCGCACAGACATCTATCAGGACATTTTAGAACAATTTCTGCTTCCTTCTGTTGAGGAGCTTTATAGAGACGGTGATCTGAGAGTCCAACAGGTCTCATCTCTGCCATTAAAGCTGGTTTAGCGACTTGTTGCAAAGGACTTGTTGGCTCTCAAACTGGCATGACTTGAACCTAATAGAGAATCCCCGGGTTACAGTCAAAACGAAGAAGAGAGACACCATAACCAACAAATCAAATGACCGGAGGGTCACAATGAAAATAACCAAACCTTCCCTTGCCCCTCAGCAGAGGGACAGGATTGATAGAGTAATTTACTGCATGCTAGAGGAGCTGCAACCAAGTATTCATTGCATATAATTAAACTCACATTAGTTTAAAATATAATTTTTAATTGCTTCTAATGAGCATTTTTGCAAGTCATAAGACAGGCCAGTTTGGCATTTATTCAATGGATCTGAACATAACTGGATTTAGTGCAACAGAATCTTTTTTATCTGGGCTAAGAAATCAAAGGACTGGACTGATGCACATGAGTTATGAGTATTAAGTTTAGAATAAATAATATTTTGTGTTCTATTAAAAAAAAAAAGGTCCAAGAGAAAACTGGACATGAACAAAATTCTAATTATCATGCCACAGTGATGCAGAAATTACTCAAAAAGAATATATGACGTCATATTCTTATTTTCTGAAAAACTGAATTTGGGGTTTTCATCTTCTCTAAATCATAATAATGAAAAACAAATAGAAAGAGACACATTATATATTTTTATATATAAAAAGCATTTTCACTATGAAATAACTTGCCGAAGTGAATAAAATTTTCAGTCACTAAAGTGGCTTAAACCTTTTTTATATCTGTATTTTTAGAGCAGCTCAGTAAAATCGAACCATTGTGTCCAACTTTTTTTTTTCTTTCTCTTACAGGCAGAACTATGTGTGTCATTTTGTGGTCAAGGCTACATGTCTTTGCATTTCGAAAGAGACTGCTGCTCTGGTATGTGATAATGGGTCACATCTGGTGAAAAATCAGCTTCTGGAATATGATGCATCCTCAAAACACTCATAAACTGCGCACTATAAAACTAGTAAACATTTTTGGAGCCAGCCTCATGATCCATTATACTTACAGCTGTAAAATAAATTGAAACTGACCAAAATTTCAATAAATAAAAATGATAAAAAATGAAAATCATGATATTGGTTTTGACTATATACATGCATATGTATTTATTCCCAAGTAAAACAAGTAAACAAGCCTGAGGGAGCTTCTGAACTAACATTTTTATTGAGCAACACTTTAAGACAATAAATTAAATTAAGTGTTTTCTCTTTTCTTATTTGAATTACTAGTGTGAATCCATAGTTTTCTTTAATGGGAGGATATGCAGCCTTTCAAACTGTATTATTCTATCCACGTGCTGACATGTTTTTTTTTTTTACACCACAAGGACACAAATGTATTCACTCCATGCAGTACATTTTCCATGCTTGTCATTTTCTGGGAGTCACGGTTGGTATGTGCCAGAAGGACTCATATGTTGGATATGAGAGCCAGAGCAAAAAAGAAACTATAACCTTGAGGTATCTCATCAAGCATGGCACCCTCACAAACTGGGGTGACATGGAGAAGGTCTGGCATCATGCATTTTATAAAGTCCTGCGGGCCTCTCCTGAGGAGTATCCAACCCTGCTGGTAAAAATGTTCCCCCTTAACCTAAAGGCAAAGAGAGAAATGAAGATTCAGATCATGTTGGAGACTTTTAAAGTCCCTGTAATGTACTCCTACGGCAGTATAACCTGGGGGACACCATGGCCCCTGAAACCATTCCCAGCTGTTTAAATTTTCATTACTTATTTTAATCTCCTGCCAGTGTGGAAAGAGTGCCCTTTTAGGCTATACAATGTGTAACCATTGTTGGAGCTATGGCTTACACTATGGCTGATTATTGATATTGATTTAAGTATCTGTTTCAAAACCTTCAATTAGAACCAAACAGGAGCACACCTTTAGAATTCTGTAATGACTCTGGCAATAAGGTGGCAAAATCTGTAGACTAATCAAACCTGAACTATATAAATCCACAATGCATATAGATGGAAAAACAAGCTGTGATTAATTACTTGGTTCATTAGTTGCAGGTGTTGTTGTGGACTCTGCTGATGGTGTAAACAACAATCTACCTATCTAAGACAGTTATGTTCTTCCTCATGCCATTATGCACCTGTACTTTGGATGTAGTGACAGATTATCTAATGAAGGTTCTTACAGAGTGAGGATATTCTTTAGTCAACGCAAAAGCAGTGAGTGTCAGCTCCTAAAAATGTGCAAGATTTATAGGATAAGTTTTCCAATAAATCCTGTGCATTTTTAGGATTGTACAACCTGGAAAACAAAATGGACCTACTTATTTTTTCAACTGCCCATCTGGTTACTCTTTGTACACATATACCAAGACAGAATCAAATCAAATTTAGTTACCATTTAGTGAATCCCCCAAACTGTTGGTTTTCAAACCAGTGGAGAGAATGTTGAATATCTACATAAAGCAGTGCTTTTTCTTCCCAAATGTTTTTTTAAACCTTTATTTTAATTCTCCTTAATCTGATAATCTGCAGCTCAGCATGAGATGTTGCATTAAAACAAGATGAATCTTTGCAATGTGGTTCTAACTTTAAAAATGAGATGAGAAGAATTACGTAATGTTATAATGTGTAACTGGATATAATACTGAATACTATATCTTTTATATCTTTTATGATATATATATACACAACCGTTCAAAAGTTTGGGGTCACCCAAACAATTTTGTGTTTTCCTGAAAAGTCACACTTATTCACCACCATACATTATGAAATGAATAGAAAATAGAGTCAAGACATTAACAAGGTTAGAAATAATGATTTGTATTTGAAATAAGATTTTTTTTTACATCAAACTTTGCTTTCTTCAAAGAATCCTCCATTTGCAGCAATTACAGCATTGCAGACCTTTGGCATGTTAAGGTAATCTGGAGAAATTGCACCCCACGCTTCCAGAAGCAGCTCCCACAAGTTGGATTGGTTGGATGAGCACTTCTTGCGTACCATACGGTCAAGCTGCTCCCACAACAGCTCAATGGGGTTCAGATCTGGTGACTGCGCTGGCCACTCCATTACCAATAGAACACCAGCTGCCTGCTTCTGCTCTAAATAGTTCTTGCACAATTTGGAGGTGTGTTTAGGGTCATTGTCTTGTTGTAGGATGAAATTGGCTCCAATCAAGTGCTGTCCATTGGATATGGCATGTCGTTGCAAAATGGAGTGATAGCCTTCCTTATTCAGAATCCCTTTTACCCTGTACAAATCTCCCACCTTACCAGCACCAAAGCAACCCCAGACCATCACATTACCTCCACCATGCTTAACAGATGGCGTCAGGCATTCTTCAAACATCTTTATATTTGTTCTGCATCTCACAAACATTGTTCTTTGTGATCCAAACACCTCAATCTTGGATTCATCCATCCACAACACTTTTTTCCAGTCTTCCTCTGTCCAATGTCTTTGTTCTTTTGCCCATCTTAATCGTTTTCTTTTATTGGCCAGTCTCAGATATGGCTTTTTCTTTGCCACTCTGCCCTGAAGCCCAGAATCCTGCAGCCGCCTCTTCACTGTAGATGTTGACACTGGTGTTTTGCGGGTACTATTTAATGAAGATGCCAGTTGGGGACCTGTGACGCGTCTGTTTCTCAAACTAGAGACTCTAATGTACTTATCTTCTTGCTCAGTTGTGCAACACGGCCTCCCACTTCTTTTTCTACTCTGGTTAGAGCCTGTTTGTGCTGTCCTCTGAAGGGAGTGGTACACACCGTTGTAGGAAATCTTCAATTTCTTAGCAATTTCTTGCATGGAATAGCCTTCATTTCTAAGAACAAGAATAGACTGTCGAGTTTCAGATGAAATTTCTCTTTTTCTGGCCATTTTGAGCGTTTATTTGACCCCACAAATGTGATGCTCCAGAAACTCAATCTGCTCAAAGGAAGGTCAGTTTTGTAGCTTCTGTAATGAGCTAAACTGTTTTCAGATGTGTGAACATGATTGTGTTGGTTTTCTAATCATCAATTAGCCTTCTGAGCCAATGAGCAAACACTATGTACCATTAGAACACTGGAGTGATAGTTGCTGGAAATGGGCCTCTATCCAACTATGTAGATATTGCACCAAAAACACCACCTCCACTATGTGACTTTGTACAGTTCAGATCCAGTGATGTCAGGGTAACCAGAGGGGCAGTGAGGGAAGACTGCATCATCCCCCGGAGAAAAACAGCCTTTGGTCAGGCTGTTTTCTCCGTAAGAGCATCTCAACAATGGAACACAGTGCCAGAAACCATCAGAGACTCTTTGTCATTCTCTTCATTCAAAAAGAATGCAAAAAAATGGCTTGTAGAGAGCCAAATTTGTGGGCACTAAGGTTTTTAGTGTGTATTTAAATAATTTTACAATATATTTTTAATAATTTTACATACATTGTACTTCTTAACCATAATGTTTTTATGTAATTGGTATTGTAATTTAATCTTGTGATTTTATACTTGTGTTTATTTTTAAGGTTGCCTTTTTAATATCTGGCTGGGGGACTACCGATGAAAATTAGCACTCCTTAGCTAACTCTGGTATATTTACATTGTTTTAATGTTTATTAATGTACACTGTCCCCTTTCAAATAAACAATAAATGAAATGAAATGAAATGAAAAACCAGACATTTGCAGCTAGAATAGTAATTTACCACATTAGCAGTGTATACAATGTATTTCTTTAAAGTTAAGACTAGTTTAAAGTTATCTTCATTGAAAAGTACAGTGCTTTTCCTTCAAAAATGAGGACATTTCAATGTGAGCCCAAACTTTTGAACGGTAGTGTATATACAGATAGATCTAGAAAGGATCCAAACTGGTAGATTGCAGCGTAGTTTTCCACATTATTTCTTTCTTTTAAATTGAGGTTTCTTATTTCAGACAGAGATTTACAAGTTATGAAGTAAATCTAAAAAGCCTCTATACTTGATATCAAATAATTTATTTCAGGTTTATCTAAAGATGCACTTTTTTTTGTTATCTTAATCTTAATTCTTAAATTATTTTCCTCTTTTATTTTGCTTTCACAAACTGAAAACACTTCTATCAGTCTTGGATTGTTATGAAAAATCTGTTTAGTCTCTCTTTATTCACTTAAGATGGTCAGAGACTCTACTCGCTACTTTAAAACAACAGAAAACTTAGATAGTCCTGCAATGTGACCAAATATGATCAAATCACTTTTTAATCAACAACCAAGATCAATATAAAAGAAAAAAATTCCTTTGACTATATTTGTGTAACATTATAGCTAAGTTGTTAAAAGTACAAATCATCCATCTGTGACTATGCTTATCTTCAGTTATGTATATCAGGGTTTTCACCTCAGGTATACAACCTCATGAGCGCAGCTGTTGGTGGAGTTGTCCAATTCAGCCCGTCTGACAGCTGGTTACGGCATGTTCCTCCCAACGGTTTATCCAAAATGTACTTAGCTGTTAAATTCAAAGATATGGAATTTTCTTGAATTCACAAAATTATCCACAACAGATTTATGAAACACAGCATCAACATCTGGTAGAAGCAGTATGCTAAAAACCTCCCATACTTGACCACCATATAAAGCTGATCATATAAAGAGGTCATTACTCCGCCCTCGACCATCATGAAAAAACTTGATTCTAAAATATCAAACCATACATCGTTACAATCTTTCATATGTATGTTTTTGGTTTAAATACTTACTTTCCCTGAGATATTCTCTTGGCTTGATCCTCGCCTTTTTGTCAAATTGCTAGCAGATGTGAATCAGTAAGGAGGACAACAATAAGGATTAGACCTTCTATTGTACAAAGGAGTTTTTCCTGAGGAGGTTTTTTTCTTTCTCAAACGTCCCCTATTATCTTCCAGCAATTTACATTTCTCAAGCTTTGTTTTTTCCAAGTGGAATTTCTATTTGAATATAATGATATTTTGAAATAAATCATTGTAAAGCAATTGTCTGTCTAATTCAATTCAATTCAATTCAGTTTATTTATATAGCGCCAAATTCACAACACATGTCATCTCAAGGCACTTTACAGTTCAACCAGATCATACAGTCAAATTGATACAAAGTTTTCTATCTAAGGAAAACCAGTTGATTGCATTGACTCATTGACTCAAATACAATCCCCCACACTAAGCATGCTTGTAGCGACAGTGGAGAGGAAAAACTCCCTTTTAACAGGAAGAAACCTCCAGCAGAACCAGGCTCAGTGTGAGCGGCCATCTGCCGAGGCCGACTGGGGTTCAAGGAGACAGAAGCAGAGATACAAAAAGCAGCTGTAAAAGGCGGCCCCGTCCAGGAAACACACAGCCAGGCAGACGAGCTCCAAGGCAGCTCCCATGCCAGAGGACGAAGAGAGCACATCCACTCAGTCACGGTCAGAGAAACAGGACCACACTGGAAAACAGGCCGATCTCCAACATCTATTAACAAGGGTGTTGATAGAAGCAGCACAGCTGATGTTTTTTTCCAGGATGACGTCACAGCCAAACAGGAACAGACGAGGCAAAGCTACTCTGAGGAAAAGCAGAGAGAGCAGAAGGTTAGAGATTGAACTAACAGATTCTGCAGAATAGGAGAACAGAGAGAGAATGAAGCAGAATGATGAAATGGGGGTCCCTATGTCCTCCAAAAGTCTAAGCCTATAGCAGCATAACTATAGAGATAGCTCAGGATAACCTGAGCCACCCTAACTATAAGCTTTATCAAAAATGAAAGTTTTAAGCCTAGCCTTAAAAGTAGACAGGGTGTCTGCCTCACGGACTAAAACTGGTAGTTGGTTCCACAGGAGAGGAGCCTGATAACTAAAAGATCTGCCTCCCATTCTACTTTCAGAAATTCTAGGAACCACTAGTAAACCTGCAGACTGAGAGCGAAGTGCTCTGTTAGGAACATAAGGAACAATCAGATCTCTGATATAAGATGGAGCTTGGCCATTTAAGGCTTTATATGTGAGAAGGAGGATTTTAAATTCTATTCTTGATTTAACAGGAAGCCAATGAAGAGAAGCCAGGATAGGAGAGATATGATCTCTCTTTTTCATTTTCATTAGAACTCTGGCTGCAGCATTTTGGATCAGCTGAAGGCTTTTAACTACAGTTTGTGGACTTCCTGATAGTAAAGAATTACAATAGTCCAGCCTTGAAGTAACAAATGCATGGACTAGTTTCTCAGCATCACCCCTGGACAGGATATTTCTAATTTTTGCAGTGTTCCTCAGATGAAAGAAGGAAATTCTAGAAACCTCTTTGATATGGGATTTAAATGACAGGTCCTGATCAAAAATAACACCAAGATTTTTTACTTTATTATCTGAAATCAGTTTAATCCCATCCAAATGAAGTGACTGGCTAATCAGTTTCTTTTTCAGAGACTCTGGTCCAAAGACTATAACTTCTGTTTTGTCTGCATTCAGAAGCAGAAAGTTAAGAGTCATCCAGGTTTTTATGTCTTCAAGACATGCCTGTAATCTATGTAATGGGTTAGCTTCATCTGGATTTATAGACAGATATAGCTGGGTATCATCAGCATAACAGTGGAAATTAATCCCATGCTGTCTAATAATTCTACCAATTGGGAGCATGTATAAAGTAAAGAGAATTGGTCCTAGCACTGATCCCTGTGGTACTCCACTTTTAATAATTATATTCATTTCTCTCTTGCTGCCTTGACCCTGGAACGCTTTTTCAGAGCTCTGTCCTTTCCTCACGCGATAGCTGAGTAAAGGTTATTGAAGATTTGAATTAGAAAAGATTACAGTGAGGGAAGAGGATCAGCCACCTCATGAGAAACGTTCATTTAGTGACAACACTGGGTCATGTGACCCATAGCGCTGGACTGAACGAAGCAAATAGGAACAAGTAATAGAGTTGCTAATATTACAATTTACAGGAATACATAACATCATTTAATAATCATTACTAATAATGGTGGTGTAATAATTAGTTAAACATAAGCTTTCACTGTAAAGTGTGTTGATACTTATCCAATTAAGAGTTCTAATCTTTTTAGGGTATAATACAACTAAAGAAGCATCCAAATTTTTAATGGGCTTTAGACATAAATTCGAGGCTTTCAAAAAAAAGCTGAAAAAAAGCTCCTTTGAGTATTTTGGATTAAGGCCAGAGGCGGTCTCAAAGGGAAAGTTTAATTTGAACTTTCAAATGGGAGCTTACAGCTAATCTGGGAAATAAAATTTACTCTTCAAAGATTAGATTATGATAAAACCAGATTCTAAAATGCTAAACTAATTGAAGTTGTTATTAAAGGATTAGAAATTTTTATGATTTACCCCTCAAAATAAGAGCATCAATATTTCTTTGCCTTGAAAGTTTCAAAAGCAGACCTGTTGTTACTAAGTAAAATGAGGTAGTAAAGAAAAACAAGAAAAACACTTTTCTATTGATTTTAAATTAAAAAAAAAAACCTCACCAAATAAAACCAATCTTTACAATGTTCACCATCATTTTAAAGCCACTTACAAAAGTAATGTAACAACACATTTATTACAATGGTAGGGCTACACATCTTAATAGGCTTAAAATTTTGGAGACACTAGTTAAACTAAAATAGCGATAAAAAGACAAATACATATATATGCACACTTCATCAGAGTACATCCAATGCAGTGTGAGAAGTTGCAATCTCTGGGTGTTATATGGAGCAAATTAACATATTTTTTCTTCTATTTTCAGATGTCAGTGAGAGAGGCAGACGTGGAGGCAGACTGCTTCATAAAGAAATTAACAACTCGGATGGTACTTCACTCTGTCACTGTATCCACCGCGTCATCTTTGCTCGAGGTGGAAACAACAGATCTGCCATCCGGGCCAACAGCCTGTGACATAGGGAGGGATACCTCTGGGCAAAAGAGGATGCTGTTCTCTCCCAGAAAGAGAGGATAGGCTCCATTTAGCCCAGAGCAAACTCTATGGGGTCTAAATGTAGAATAAAAATAGAACAATTGTTTTTTTGGGTAAGGTTTTATAAATCACAACTAGGCCAGATGATTTAAAGATTCATAGTTGTTTTCATTGTGAATTTTACATAGTTGATGGTTTAGGCAACTAGTATATGTAATGGTTTTAAAAACACAAAAAAACCACAACCACCGAGCCCTGGTCTTTTTATAAGGAGCTTGCATGTTCTTCCCCATGCATGTGTTAGTTCTTTCCTCCCATAGTCCACAAACATGATTGTTAGGTCAGCTGGCATATCTAAATTACACTTAGATGTGTGTGCAGTTGTTTGTCTGTGACCTATCCAGGGTTAACTACATCTTTTGCCCACAGAATGCTAGAGATAGGCACTGGCCACCCATGACCATGGTAAATAAGTTGCAGAGGATGGCTTCAATTCAAAACAAGGAAGACTTTTATTTATTTATGTACTGTTATTGTTTCATAAAGCAACAAATTTACCTCTGACTCCCTCCTTCCTGGCTGATACCTAAAATACTTGCAATGTTTACATCCTTTTATTTTGATTTTGCCTGCTAAAATCCCATTGCCTTGTAAATACAGCTTGTGTAATTTGTTATCAGCCCTTTCTTTTGTTTATGTCCGTCAGATTGAAATTAAAACCAGTTTTAATACATATGAGATTCTACAAATGTATTACTGAACATTTGGTAACAAACAAGTAGTAAGTCATCGTTGAAACAAAGTCAAAGAAAGTTATGATCCAGGTTTGTTAAAACTGTGAAATGGAAAGGATGTCCAAAAATCTGCTTTGGGCAGATTAGGTAAAATGTAACTTTTTTCTCACAAGCAAAATACTTGTAAGTTTGGAAACATCTTTCATTTCACAACATCCTGACCTCTTTATTCCATTTGTGACATCAGGTGGTGGCACCATCATACTGTGGGCCTGCTTACTCCAGCTGTGAAAAAACAGCTTGTGTAGTGTAGATAGGACGATTGATGAAGGAAAAACCAGGGGAAATCTTGGTAGAAAACCTGCTGCAAACAGCAGAAACCTTAGGCCATGTACAACGCTCAGCTTACAGCAGCTCACTGAACCTACAGTCATTAAAAAATGATTAGACCCCACCTTTTTGTTATGTACATTTCATTTGTCACTTATAATACCTTTAGATACAGAAATTGATTAAAACAACAGCAACAAAATGATTTTTCTCCAACTATAAACATACAGCCAAATTATGACACAAGGGTTTGCATCAAACGTATATCGAAACTTTTGGTGCTTATGTAAAACCTGCAGAGAGATATCCCAGAAGAGTATCTATCTCTTTGGAGCTGAATACACAAACATACTTTTGCAGATGTTTAGCAGTAAAAGTTACAAAAATTCAAAAACATTTCCTTTCTTCTTAGAGCTGTTTTTTTTTTCACATACCCAATCACATAAATTGAAGTTAGAGCTGTACACTGCACTACTGGTCAATGAAAGACCGAAATAAACAAGAATGTCACCTTATTCCATATAGACAAGCTGATTCAGAAGCATCATTCCTGGTAAAAATAAAAATAAAAACAGGAAACAAACAAAAAACCAAACAATTGAACAGCACGTTAAGCAATACACTATGGTCACAGGTTCAGTGGCCAAGTGGAGATGATCATGATCCTCTACACCTCTGAACAAACCAGGCCAGAACAGGATGTACAGAACATCCCATGTTTTATCCAAAACCTTAAAAAAGATATCCGAACCACTGGCACTTCTGGCGGAGCTACACCAACCTGTCCGTGCGTACGTGACGCACAGGAGGGGGTTTCGTGTGTGTGTGTGTGTGTGTGTGTTGGGGGGGCATAGTACTTAAAGGCGGATTAACGGTGCAAGACATTAAATCCAACCTGCCTCCATCCAGACACAGCGCGCAGCCAATCAACCTGATCTGAAGATCGAAAATAGGAGGGCTTACAGTAATCAGCCCTCAGAGTCTCATGACAAGGAACAGTGTGGCAACGTTGTGGAAGCGCTCGGCACACACAGCAGGACGCTCACTGGCACTGCGCTCTCAGCTCATAACCAACCAGATACCGCGAAGAGAGACAGAAGGGGGGGACGGGGGGACGGATGCATTTTTTAGCAAATTTCGGACGTTCTGGACTGTAGGAACATCTGAAGACAGAGAGAGACCGTGCGGGGAAATTAAGCCGTCTTTTTTTTTTTTTTGGAGGGATTTGCCCAGAGTGTCCTTGTATCTTTGTCTCCTCCGGATGATCAGAAATGGGGGAATGGACTATACTAGAGAGGCTCCTGGAGGCTGCTGTCCAGCAGCACTCTACTATGATAGGAAGGTAAGAAAATCTAAAAAAAAAAACCCAAGAACAACCGAAGAAACGCAGCAGCCTCCAGGATCGTCTTTAGCATGGCACCCCAGTCCCCCGTTTCTGTGTTGTTGGCTCCAGGATCGTCTGTGCCGTGATGTCCAGTGGTGCTTCGTGTCTGTGTTGTGGATTTTTTCTCTTGTCTTGTTCCTCAGATCTTCTTCTTTTTATTTTTATTTTTCCTCCTTTTTGTCTTCCTCCTAAACGTAGGCAGCTTACCTCAGATGACAGCTGCCTTTTTAGGAACCTGGGATGGCGCTGCAAAGTCAAACAACCTAAACTTAAAAAAAAAAAATGATAATAACAATAATAATGAAGCTGTTACATGTCATAATTCATCCGTTTGTTCATTTGATGGAGTTGTATGAGTTTGAGCAGTGGTACTGCAATCAGGGGAGGTTGGTAAGGAAGAGACATCACCTCATTTCATTAGCATGCTCACACAGGTACAATTCCAGCAATGTCGATTGCTGACGTGTCATGTTAATTAATTCTGAAACATCGACAGTCATTGTAAGATAGACATTTAAACGTGTGGTTTTATTACCAAACAGCTCATTTAACCATTTAGCTGAGCTCATATACTTTCCACATGTTGTTGGTCATGTTCTTAAATCGCTTCTTGCTTTTTTAGGATAAACTGACACCAATTCGATTTTTTTTTATCTCGCAAAACGTGCAGATTCAGCACCGGACAGCTCCTCAAAAAAGTCTGTCTGCACCGGCAGAGCTAAAGGACATCTGCTCTAAATACACAGACTTGCAGATTGTTACCTGTGGTTATGTTTGTTTGATTGCTTAGAAGATACAAATTAAATAACATTGCAAAAAAAAAAAAAAAAAAGAAAATAATTTTTTTTTTTAGGAGGGCTTTCTGCTTCAACCGTGAATAGCTATCTCAATGAAATCCAACCCCCTACATGATTTAAATATACTTCCAGCTATTCTACATAGTTTCTTTGCGTTTCTCATGTACATGTATAGTACATAATATTTTTTTATAACATTTCCAGAGCGTCCTGTTTCATTCATGGACAGCTAAATCCAAGCGCCCATACACTGAGCACATTTGATGCAGATATTTGCAGCATTCGCTTTTTAGGATCAGAAAGGCAGCCCTCTAAATTAAACACAAATGCCCATTAACTGAGTGCATATACTTGCATATATATTTAACATTGTATTGTTTGTTTTGCATTTTCCATTTATCTCGAAGACATCCATTATTTTTCCAAGAGCGTCCTGTTTCAGCACCGGACAGCTCCCGGGGTTGTATCCAAGCCCGCCCACACTAACGACATTTATTGCACATATTTTCACATTGTTGTGTTTGTTTTCTTGCTTTTTAGGATCCTACTAACAGTGGTGGTCATCTTCCGGATTCTAATCGTAGCAATAGTTGGAGAGACTGTCTATGATGACGAGCAGACCATGTTTGTTTGTAACACCTTACAGCCGGGCTGCAACCAGGCATGCTACGACAAGGCATTCCCCATTTCACACATTAGATATTGGGTTTTTCAGATCATCATGGTGTGCACGCCGAGCCTCTGCTTTATCACATACTCTGTACATCAGTCGGCCAAGCAGAAGGAGCGACGGTACTCCACCGTCTACCTAACACTGGATAAGGATCAAGATTCTCTGAAACGAGATGAAAGCAAAAAGATAAAGAACACCATTGTCAACGGAGTACTACAGAATACTGAGAACTCCACTAAAGAAGCCGAACCGGACTGCTTGGAGGTGAAAGAGATCCCCAACTCGGCCATGAGGACTACAAAGTCCAAAATGAGGCGACAGGAAGGCATCTCTAGATTTTACATCATCCAGGTGGTGTTTAGAAATGCGCTGGAGATAGGCTTCCTGGTGGGTCAGTACTTCTTGTACGGGTTCAACGTCCCGTCAGTGTACGAATGTGACCGCTACCCCTGTATCAAAGACGTCGAGTGCTATGTGTCTAGACCCACGGAGAAAACCGTGTTTTTGGTCTTCATGTTCGCAGTCAGCGGGTTCTGCGTGGTGCTGAACTTGGCCGAACTCAATCACCTGGGATGGAGGAAAATCAAGACGGCAGTGCGAGGCGTGCAAGCCCGACGGAAGTCCATTTATGAAATCAGAAATAAAGACCTGCCGAGGATGAGTGTGCCCAACTTTGGCCGCACGCAGTCCAGTGACTCTGCATATGTGTAATAAAAACAAAAAACAAACTTCAACCCCATGATGGACAGCTCCGCACGCCTAAAACTTGTGTCATGAGTTAAAAGAGTGGGCAGATTTATTTATCTATTTATTTATTAACTTCTTTTCTATTTGATTTGATGATATTTTATGGACTTTAAGGCAAGCGTTCTTTACACGCTCGTTTACCTTTACTTATGCACTGATGCAACTTTTTATGTAACGTTTTTACTCTGTGGAGACCATGTTTGAAGGGTTGGCAGATTTAATCTTTCTTGGGCTGCACTTGAAAAGCGCAAATGCAAAGAAAGAAGAAGGGAAACATGTAATATTGCACTAAAAAGGGGAACACATGAGAGCTTGATCGTATTCAAATGTGCTGGCATTTTTTTTCCCATCCATATTTCTGTTACATGGCACCATTAAAAAGGACAAAGAATATATATTATATATGGCATATTCCTACCAGATTTATATATGTCCATTATCTATATGAATCCTTACTGGTTAGCTAAAATACATCAGATTGTTCCACTCTTTTTTTTTCTTCTTTGTTTATGTTGCCTGTGTTGCACCACTGACCTTAACATATGTAACCATTCCATTGCTTTATAGCTATAACTCGCAAATAGTATCTGGTGAATTTGCTGCAAAACGCTAACGTCTGTGACCTCCTTAATTTAAGACACACCAAAGCGCCCACTGCTTTATTTGTGAGCATTTATTTTCTTGCTTTTTGTGTAATCAAGTGCCATACTTGTACACAGACATCATATAAATTATAAAGATATGTATACATATGAATATACATAAATATATAAATATAAATATATGATGATAATAATATTCATGGAAGCTGATTCCTTGCTTGGATTATGCTTACTACTGGCCAATTTCTTTTTATTTGCTCCAAATGTATTTGTTGTGGTTTGATTGAAGGAAATAAGATACTCAGATTATTTTTTGTTTTATTTTTGGAAATGAATAAGTAAAGAAATGAAGTGCTAGTTTTTTCTTATGCTAACAAGACTCCCTCCAAACACAGCTGTTGAAAACTGAAGAAAAAAAAAGCACAAAGTGAAATTTTTAATCAATAGATGGGCAATTGAAATCTGCTCTGGTGCTACAGTTTTTCATTGAATGGTTTTAAATGTAACCTTCAGAACCAGAAAGAAAGAAACCACAAGCATCTTTTTTTTCTGTAGAAAAATAAAAGTGGGATTCATGTACACCAGAAATGTGTGAGATGCGGGTACTTTGTGTTCCCTACTCTGGCTTCTTTTATCACGCAGATATCCTGTGGAAGTTGTGTCTTGCTGCAGTGAAGATGTTAGCCACACCCACTACTGCAGGACACACCTGGTGCAGAATCTCACTACTCTGCAATGTGTTGCAGTTCTGGTGCTGCTGAGACACATCAATACTTCTGCTCTGAGGGAATGTGGCTTGTTTTATACAAGAGCAAGCCCTGAACTGTATCTTCACGGGGCGTCAGTGTGACTTTAATGTGCTGTACTCTGCAGGGATAACAAAAAGCTAATCATGCCTCTGAATAAACGCACTTTGCTCATCCCATTTTCTTTAATCTAAGAAAGGAGAGAATCCAACCAAGGGAGAGAAGGGCTTTGTGCTACTTGTGAAGGTCAGAAACAAAAGATCGAAAGACAAAAAAAAAAAAGCACAAATATTACTAACTGCATGACTGCATAACTGCAACAAAGAGAGGGAGAAAGAAATAAAGACCTTTGAGGATAAAATGAAAAACCTGAAGTTGCAGATAGTTATTCTGGGGGAGGGATGGCATTTTTATGACCCTCCCCACCATCAATATCCACCCCTCCCCACCTGCTTCAGGATGACTCTGCAAAGCTGGGGGAAATCAAAGGCAGCCGTACCTGCACATCTATCTTCATCTCAGCAGGGACCAAAGATTTTGTCCTGAACTCAAAAAAGAAAAGAAGATGAAATACATTCTATTAATCATTGTCAACCCAATCTCTATCATTATCTATAAACTCAACTACTCAAATACACTGCAGTTTGATTTTTACAAACAACAGTTTTAAAAAAGGCCTTAAAAATATCTAACCATAAATCTTCTCATTTCTGTTTTTATCTTGATAAAAAACAACAACATTCAAACATATTTATTGAGCAGTAACTTGACGTGCTTTAATAAAATTGCTTGAAAACATTTAAGAGATAAGAAAAAAAGGCTAATGCCACATACAAAGAAAGAAAGAAAAAAAAAAACAGTCTAAAAAAATGACTTGATCACTACAGGCCAGTACAAAAGGATTGTAAAACTGTTTGGACATGGAAAGTTCATAAGAAGAGAAAGCCTCCACCTCCCAGCATGAGTTGCCTGAAGTTAGAGCATATCTTAAAAGGCATGAGGGGGGAAGGCAGTACATTAAAATAAACATATCCCCTTCACAATGTTCTATATGAGAAGGAAGCGCCATTCTTCCATTCAATTCATTCTTAGCTACATTATTGTAATAACTTCAGTTTAGGAAATAAAAATGGGTTGTACATGCAATAAAGTGAAACTACCATATCATAGATTCTAAACTGAAAAAAAATTTGGAGGGGTGTTAGGGAGTCCGATTATTTAGATATTTAAAGATAAACTTAAAAATGCCACCTCAGATAATCCAAACAGAAAATTTGTAAAAATAAAGTGTTATGTGTTATTTTTAGGAAAGTGTAAGGTTAGATTCCAGCCACCTGGTGCACAGATCAACCAGAACAAGCATTATTATTTGTGCATTAACTTTATTTTTATATGTTTATATGTTCAAGAAGACAGGGCATCTGTTGAAAATACCGGAGTTTTATTAATTTATTCTATGGCATAAAGGTTTATTGACTGTGGAGCATGATCAGTTTAAAATAAGTATCTTTATATGGCATAAAAAATGAATAGAAAAATACATACCACAATGCATGATGCTTTAACTACAGTTTAGTTTTCGTCCAAAGATAGATTAAAGCACTCTGAGATTACACTTGGGTATGTATCTAGAAAATCTTTTGTGAACTGATTAAACTGTCGGTTTAAAATATCATCTCCAGCAGCTCAAAATGGTGGAAGGTATATCATGAGTTTTGAGCCGTCTCTGAGTCTTTACAGCTGAGGTTGCAAAAAAAAAAAAAAAATTAAATTAAATATAAAGTCTTTTTAATATATATTTCACTTTTTTATTGAGTTTTTATTGTCTTAACAGACAAACTAAACGTAGAGCAGAACATACACAAAACTAGACAGCGCTAACATGAGAGATGAACATACAGCATGAAAGGAAAGGTGGTGATTCAGCTTTATAGCGCATAGATGCTGTTCAGATTCACAGCAGACCTTTTAAGCGGGTGGAGGAATGGTCTGTTCCAATTTAGTCCAAAAACAGGCGCCATGCTATGTAAAACTGGTCTGCGCTGTGATGTATGACATGAGTTAGATATTCCAGAGGGATTCATTCAAAAACTATTTTATGCCACCCACAGACAGAATGAAATCTCTCACTGACCCACCGCAAAAGGATATTTTTTCTTCTAGTCTTTTAATGTAATATAAATGTATTGGCAGTCTTATAGAAGTTGGTTTGAGCCACAGGCCAACGGACAAGAAAAAAACCAAAATTCTTTTCATAGGATGTCTTTCAAGTTCATATCAACAGAAAAACTTTGAAAAAAAAATCAAGCAACTATTTATAGAGAAAAATCAACAAAAAGAGTTCCACATAAAAACTTCCAGGGAATGTAGTACATCACTCAGCCTTCTTACATATATGTCATATATGAAATCTGACATAGCTCTAAAGTCTGTTGTATCTGTTTGGGTGCTTGTAATGCAGTAGGAACTATTTAGTTGGATGATTAAAGCTAACTTCACATGTTGTAATTTATATTTGCTCTTTTAGGAAAAGTTTAGGAAATTTCATCCAAAGATAATTTAGTGCCAGTGCAATGAGTGAGTTTCAAAAGTCACCTAATTTGTGGACAGAATCCTGATGTATGTTTAAAATCAGTTGTTTAATGAATGCATGAGAGGCTTCATGAAGGGGGCATAAAGGAACAAGGTGCATCTTGGAGAACCATAAATAACGCCGAAAGGTTAAAGTTGTTTAGTTTATGGATCATAAAATAATATCTCAAGCATTAAACACAATGAAAAGCACTGTTCAAAGCATGCAAAATTTAACAATGAAGGTAAGTCAAAACTGTGCATCTACCAGGACTGGTTATAAACTTAAATTTTCAGGCCAGGCAACGGAAGCATTAATCAAGGAATACATTTTCTGGCCCGTGATAACTTTGGCGGAGATTCTTTATCAATGTTTATCAATTGAGAAAAAAAATTGCAAAGAAAAATTATTTCCACTCTTTTACTTCGCAGGATTTTTTTTATTTCCTTCTGCAGTTTAATTCTGATGATTTCAAAATAGATGTATTTCTTTACAGAATCAACCTGGCATATACTTGAATCATTTCTGCACTTTCCTTCTCCTCGAAGCATTTAAACTGTGACACTTTGGAACTTTCACCTGAAAGTTTATCCTTCAATCCCCTTTCAACACAGTAAGCATATCATTTCTGTTTTTCCTCTTTCACCTACTCTTTAATCTTAACAGAGCGGGCTTCCTCCAGGGGAAGACTGCTTTAATTCAGCCTTTTGCACAGATTACAGCTTGAAAGGGGGAATGAAAAAGAAGGAAAACAGCAAACCGAGGGTCTTTTTGATCCACCCAACCAGTAGAAATGAAATAAGTCTGATTATGGCAGAATGTATGTACAGAGTGGTATGGCAAAGAAAGATATGGCAAACATTAAAACAAAACACACTTAATGTTTGAGTCCTTGCGTGGGAGGACGCAGAAATACATTTACACAGTGTCGACCTCTGTCTGCCAGGGTAGCTTCCTCACTGTTCCTGCTGCTAAGATAGTCCCTTTATCCAAAGAAACAATTTTTCGTCTTCCTCCACATTGCTGTGCTTTAAAGCTGCCCGGAGACACAGAAAGGCAAACTTTCTGTGTAGGTCCACGGTGCTTCAGTTGTTTTATCTTAAAAATTCAGCAGCTCTTACAAATCTTTACAAAATCAGGACAAAAGGACACAGTGTTTGACTACGACTGCACTGAGGGATTTGCCTGATTTTGGTTGGTGTTTGGTTTTTATTGGCTCGCACAGAAGGAATTGGTTGAAAATAAGCACCAGCACTGACAGAATATACCTGACAGACCTGACAGCAGATTAATTTCTCATCCATTTTTTAATGTGCCCCCCCCCGGATTAAGAACATTAGTGGATTATACCCAGATTTGTCAAACAGAGGTACGCAACGGAACAGTCAGCACCTGGTTGAGTACACAATGAGCCAAACCTGAAAAGTGATGAATTTGGATTCCTATTTTTATTTGCCAAGTAGAGGAGATTAGGCATGGAGTCAGCCTGGGTGAAACAGGAGCAGATACTATTTCTTTCTTTCCTTCTTAAGGTTCAAACCAGGTATTCACATACAATTAGTAAAAAAAAAAAATGATCTTACTATCTGTTAAATCAGATTAGAATTTTTACTGGTTAAAATCATTAAGGACTAAGACAAAGGCATTTCTAGTTATTAAATATCAAAATAACAAAATGTTTTCACACACATCTTGCCAGCACTCTTCTATGGGACTAAGATTAGGGATTGTAATGGTTACTCTAAAAATCTCTGACTTTATTGCTTAAAAACTTTGAAAAATAATAACATATTATGCCATAAACCCATATATTGTCCTAACTGGGAATTTTCCTTTGTAGGTAAATACTTTAAACTTGCCATTTACATTGTTTTAAACACCAATGTTCAGTGTTATTAAGGGACTTAGATAAACTTTGTTATCATTTTGTATACACAGAGCTTATAAAAGACGAAATTTCATTTTTACAGCTCTCAATACATTTCCATTTTTTAAAGTGTGACAGTGATCAAATGCAAACCTCAGGAGAAAAAAACATGGTACAAAAAACGCACTGATATGGTCAGTTTGATGCAGAGACTTATTTAGAGTTTTTTTTTTATTCTTCACAGTTTTTCTGCTTTTTTTCAACTGTTCAGCTGTCTGATGGCAGTAGGGAAGAAACTGTTTTGGAATCTGCTGGACCTGCATCGCATGCTTCAAAGCTTGTTCTCAGAGGGCTGCAGAGATAACAGCCCAGGATGGGGGTGTGAGGGGTTATTTATGATGTTACAGGCTCGAGACATGCAGCACTGGGATGAAATGTCTTTAATGGAGGGAAGAGGATATTTCCCCGAAGATCTTCTCTGCAGTTCTTACCACTCTCCTCACCTTCTTTCAGTTTGAGGCGCTGCAGCCTCCACACCACACAATGAGACAGCTGGTCAGAATGCTCTCTATGGAGCTTCTGTAGAAGGTGGTGACGATGGGTGGGGGCAGTTGGGGTCTCCTCATCCTCTGCAAGAAGTACACGCGCTTTTGTGCCCTTTTGATGAGTAAGGTGATGTTTATAGCCCATGTGAAATTGTCTGTGATGTGCACCCCCTGGAATTTGTTGCTGCTGGCCACCTCAAAAGCGGAGATGAGCAGTGCAGCGTGGTTAGGCCAATTTTTCCTGAAGTCAACGATGATCTCCTTCATTTTTTTCCACCTTCAGAATCAGGTTGTTGTCTCTGCATCAACCCACAGGCTGCTCCACCTCCTCTCTGTAGTCCAGGTTGTTGTTGTTGTCTCTGATGAGGCCCACCCCCGGGGTTTCGTCTACGAACTTTACGATGTGATTGGTGGTCAACCTGTGGACGCAGTCATCTCATAAGGGTGTAGCAGGGGGTTCAGGACTAAGACCTGAGGGGAGCTGAGGGTGATGACATCAGAGGCGTTCTGTCCGACCCGGACTGACTGAGGTCTGCAGAAGTCCAGCTGTTCCAGTTTTCCTATAATATCAGGAACAGTGTCCGCACAGTTAGATAAAAGAGTTAGGATAAAACATTTTCAAATGTAAATATTATGCTTTAAAATCTATGGGAGACTCATCTAGGTTTTCCCAAAATGTTTAAAGTCATGGTAATCAAATTTATGTAACTTGTAAATTTCAATTACAATTCTCAAACAATTCTCCCTCATTATTTTTACATTTCACTAATAAATTTGGCAGTTGTGACTGACCTGAACTGACATGTTCATGTCTAAAAAAAGTCCTCTTATGTGGGGGTAACATCCTGGCTCTAGTTGTAAATTTGAAATAATTCCTTATGTGCTCTAGCTACCGTAGAGATCCAAAGGCAATCTAAATAGTATTAAAAATCTTTGTCAGGCTGCACTCCCTCTTTCCACTGAATCAATTTGTCTTTCATGCACACTGCAGCAAAAACAAACCCCTCGATATTTATTGTTCTTTGACAATTTAATTTTCCACTGATGGCAGTTTGTTTGGACATTCACAGTTTGCTAAAACTTCCTACACCCACTTACCTTCTCTGAATCCCCTAATAGCTTGTAGCCGCTACATGTGGCCCATCGACCCTGATAAATGTTTAAGTCCTGCACCATTACACAGCCAATAAAAATCAGTGGTTGGCAAGTCTTAATTGGATACAGAGCTGTACAGCAGCCAATTGGACTGCTGCTGATATATGAGGTGCAGTGCAGCTGAGTACAGGATGGGTAAGACAGACAATGAGGTTTCTTTTAAAAATATTTATTTCCAACCACCTGCACTGAAATGCAGTCATGCAAAAAGAAGCTTATGAATCACTACTGTGCAGCACAGAGGCAGAAAGGGACAAAAGATAAGCCTCATGTGAGAATTTTCTGTGAGCAAAATAAAAACCTAACTTGCTTGATTAAGAGCCAGATGAGTGGGAAGGCTGCTGCCTATAAAAAAAAATGCTTTCTCAGCACAAATGGAAAGCAAAAACTAAACAACATTTATCATGTTTATCTTGAAGGGGAAGTGGAATTAAGATTCCAGGGGAAGCCTAAAATTACACAATGTGGTTGAACATCCTGAACATAATGCTTTCAACTCCTTTTCCTGTCTTTTATCTGGGAAAATTTTATTTTTCCAAACCCTGCCAGGACTAAATGTAATCATTTTTACGTCCAAGAGCAGAACAGGAGAATTCAACCAAATGCTTTTGGTTACAATGTTTAGGGCTATGATGAATACAATCAAGAGCCTTATACTGACTGTTGATTTAAAATTAATGCTTACAACCCTTTTCTTAACGTCCTTGAATCCTTATTTAGATCATGTCATTTTAACCACAGATTTCAGTGGATTTATGTAAGTATGCCTCATAGATCAATACAAAATGTTAAATACATTTTAAATATAGAAAATATATCAATCTGTAGAGCATACAGTTTTAAAAGGAGATATACTGTAGTTTGCTGCAGTTACATCTTCAGGTCCTTTCCCCTTCGTGAAATAGCTCAAACTCAGTAAGTCTGACAGGTGTCTAAAAAGGGGAACTTCAAGGTCTTTCCAGTATTTTTTTTGTGTATTTACATACAGAGTTTGCCCCATTTGAAAACAGATCCCCCCACATTACTGTCCAAGGCTTAAACCTCTTCACCATGACAATGCCATAAAATGTAGACCTACTGGTGGATGACACGTTATATTGGGAGTAGTGGCCCAGTGGTTAGAGCATTGCACTTGGATCCTGGAGGTTCTGAGTTCAAGTCCCACAGACTGCCACTCTGGGTCACTTAGCAACGACCCTTAACTCAAGACTCCCTGAGCACCACTGTGTTCACCAGAGAGTGAGTTTCCTCTTGAGGGACACTAATGGATTTACATATGTCTGGGAATTATGAAAAAAGAAGGCTCAATAAATTGCTTGCAGAATAATAACCTTTTAATAAAACTATGAATTAGTTTCATTTCACTGTGCAACTACTATGTATGACTGTGTAGGCCCGACTTTTAAAAAGCAACACTGAAGGTTGGGGCTTGAAGTTAGAAGTTATTTAAATGCTATTGAAGATGTTGTCATGTATTTGGTAACTATCTGGTTTGCTGACACTGAAGATGCAACACACCTCCTTTGTAGGGCATCCATATTCTGCATTTTGATACCAAAACTACATCAGCTATTACATTGATGTTCTATAAATGTACTGCTCTGTAAACAAGACCCAAAGATAACTGAAGTGTTCAACTTGCAAACATTACAATATTATCTGCAAAAAATTATATTTTTTTAAGATTATATTTGAAGGTATCCAATCTAGAAACTCTTCTTCCTATTTTACTCTTTAGACTTAGACTTCTTTATTTGTCATTTTGTATGCACAGAGTGCATACAGAACGAAATTGTGTTGCATACAGCTTATGAACATTGCATTGATATTTCAAATGAGATGGAATACCTTTCCAGATTGTTTACGTGTGGAGATTAGAATGGTTTGTTTTTCGCTGTACTGGGTCCAACATAAATAATCTTAATAAACTGTATGTCATACTCTTACTATTTAGGCTGCATTTAAATCCCATTAGTCTATTATTTTGAGTGTCTAGATCTCCCATTTATGTAGTATCAGGTAAACAATGTAGAGACATTCAAAGCAAGAAGCAGACTGAATTTTATTTGAGCATCCAAGAAGATTAAATGGTATTTCAATCTGAAAAACTCACACAGAAAGCAAGAAAATTAGAAGAACTTTATTGATACTATTACTTTAGCCTTTGTAGCTCAGACCTTGGCAAGAAACATTGGCACTGAATTTGGCTTTGATTTGCATGAACAGGAGTAAAGAATAAGGATGTTTCCCCACAGGCCTGGAACTGGTGGTGGAGTGGAGATAGATGAAGTTGGTCAGTCCATAGACTGCTGGCTGGCGAGACGGTGTGCTTCAGCTGTATAGAGAGACCCAGTGGACTGCATGAGCTGATACAAGTGCTTCACTCAGGGACCTCGAAGATGGAAGTCCAGCTGGTATAACACAAGTTGCATGAACCTGTCCATGATGAGCAAGCATGAAGCGAGGAGAAGAAAACCTCCCCTTTGGGAAGAAACCTCTGGCAGAACCAGGCTCAACATGGCGGTCTTCTGCCAGACAATCTTGAGATGAGACAGTGAATACAATAAGAGTCTGGGAGGAATGACAATCTGATGAAGCCTTAGCTATGATGGTGGAGAAGGGGATGGAGGTGGGTTGAATCGGGGTCATCTGAATCGAAGTACAACATAGTGCAACCACTGCCTGCGCTTTGGGTAGCAGACTGAGACATGAATTTGGAGACCTTTTAAGATGAACTATGGATGCTGATTGGCTTTCGTGGAGGTGTATTTCAAAGCTGATTGGACTGATTTGGAGGCGGATGAGGGTAAGTAATCGTTTCTTCAGTTGAACTTCTGCCTAAGCTCCATTTAACTGCATTACAATGAATGAAGATATGCTGAAATGCACAAAAATATAAAAATTTACTAGTTCTGTACCTAATGAGATGTAAAAAGAATCTTTAATTCACTCCCTCTGTGGAAGAAATATTCATTTTTTTTATATGAATAGAAATCATTCATAAGTGTTAGCTGGCAGCATTTGAATCTGTCACATGATCATCTACCATGACAGCCTCAAAATTCATATGAAATATCTGATCATTTTTCAAAGCAATTGGCAAAATGAAGCCAAAGCAAAGAATAAACTATTTTCCTTTAACTATAAATACAGTGCTGTGACAGAACACAGCATTCACTCCAAATGATCTATCATACCAGACTCATGCATTCTTTCTCCTCTTCAAATATCCCTTCAAGCATACATGCTGTGCTGTTTCCATGTCAGCTTTTCCAAATGGATAAAATGAGCTGCCGGGTAAATCTGTGCTGAAACGTATGCTGCTGTTGTTGCTGAGGCGTTAATTAGACTGAGAAATCCTGTCTTCGACCCTCCCTTCAAGCACCCAGAGTCACACACCCACATAACACCTCCTCAAACACACCAGAGATCCCACTCTGTGAGCCAGAAAGTGTATTCGCTGTGAGCCGTCTGAAATGTGTGTAATGAATTTCACCTGATCATTAAAAATCAATTCTACTGCAGTAAGTGTTGTCTGCGTGAATTATTCTTGGCTTTCACATCCCTACTTGTATTTATAATGAAGCACAATCCTGACAAGACTCCATAGCATGTTTAACAAGTTGCATTTGGAAGCTACTGAAGGAAAAATAATTGAATTAAGCTGAAATGAACATGAATTAAATCATGAAAGAAACTGTTTGCTTGTGGGCATGAATGGAAAACACCTTTAGGCTATAAACATTAGAGGAGGAGTTACAGGACTGAAGCCTGTGGTTACTGATTGCGCAGAACAAAAAAATGGCTTGATGGTAATCTAGAATCAATATAAACAGATGGAGTCTACATTGTAATGGTTTGCTTCTAATGACTTAAGCTGATCTAACTAGGGCGCAAAAAAAGATTTATATAACTCCTAAAGGCCTGTTATTTCCAAGGAGGATAGACGCTTTCTGTGACTTTACTAAAAAATACTTATAGGAAACCTGAAAACACACAAGTTAAACCATATAACATACATAAGGTAATGGAAGAGGTGGCCAGTTCAGATTTAGGGTCCTGATCACAGCATCTTTTATTGATTGGTCTCAGACTTCCTTGCTCCCTAAATCTGTTTTGGTTTTGCTTTTATGGTAAGTGAACCCTTAGTAATGCATGTTTTGTGAGAACAAAGGTAGTATGTGTTATTTCTTGTTTTAAAAAGAACATAAAAAAAATCTGTTATATTAAAAAGCTAGGAAACTTACATTAAAGTTTTCAATAAATAAGAGACCGTATTGACCTGTGTTGGTAAAGGTCATTTATGCAACAGATGTTGGATAAGTCAATGTAAACCTTATATTGATCAAACTGCTCCAGATGGAGAAAATCATTTGCAGAGTACTGAGACAGAAGACATAAAGATAGTGAAAATGTTACAGTCATACATATATTCATTAAGATTAAAAATAAGACTCCAACTAATTGTGACAGCTTGGTTCATGCCGAACCTGTGATTAATATTGCTGCAGCTGGATTGGGATTCAGGCCAGTTTAAGAAACAAAATAATTGTTGTTATTCTAAACAGTCACATAATATTAAACTATAATAATTCAACTTTAAGTAGGCATTTCTAGTCCAGCAGTCAGCGGAAACATGATCTAATGCTAAAATATCATATAGCTAACATTATCATGTTTAGTTAAGTCTTTCATGTGTTACTGTTTTATTTAATACACAACTATTTATGACATATTGGAATTATTTGGCTAAATGTAATTTGGGTTAGTCAAGTCTTATTTCTCCAACTCTTAATAAATTATGTATTTTTTAAGCTTAGGTATTTTATTGAAGATATTACTACTGCAACCTAAAGATATCAGGGTACTGTTCCATTAGACTACTAAGTGTTTAAGAGGTACGCTAAAACAGAATGTTTTCTATCCAAAGAGAGTTTAGAAATTTCTAATGCTAGTGATCTTAAAATACAGGCATTATATTCTTAGCACTTTTAAATGTTATACCTTTTGAACCAGTAAAAGACTGATTCTGCTGCAAAAGAAGCACATTTCCTGAAACCTGAAAGGAACTGAAGACGATGAATGACATAGATGCTAATAACATGTAGTTTATTAGCATTATATTTTGCCATATTAGATAATGACCCAATCATAATATGAAATGTATTAATTCCCCAAAATACTGTGATATTAATTTAATATTAGAAAAACTTCCGATGCAGAGATGGTTAAACAAAACTTTTAAATTCAGATCAGACAAAAAGTATTTTATATCTGCATTATAATCTGCTTGCATGCAGCCAGATTAAGATGATATAGTCATAATAAGTTCATTATTTGAGCCTAACAGGTTGAAAAGTCATGTGTTCAACATGTATAATGAATGTGTCTGTGTGGCGGCACAATACACAGCCTGGTTTATAACCTCTTCTTTGTTTCATTTCTTTTCTTACATTGATGTTTAATTAAGACTCATAAACCACTCTATTACAAAAAATGTAAAAAAAAAGAAATTTTAAGGGACAATGTGTAACTTATTTTGCAAAAATTAAAAAATGTAAAAAAAAAAAAAAAAACATGTTCTTTAAAAGTCCAATAATAACATTCCATTTTAATAAAAAAAAAATCATTGTAGCTTTGAATTACATGTTTATAAACACATATGTCCAGGTGCATACACCGGAGGGCACCATATAGGGTCTACTTTATATGAGTATAGTAGCTGAAATGGTTCAGCCAATGCGTTACATGTGCGGTCACTGCACTGGAGCATAAACCAGCAGGGATGACGGTAGATCATTTTCCTTGCAATTTTCAATTGAAACCATCTATACTGTTTGCCCAGCAGAGAGAGAAAGTACAAAAGAAAAGAAAAAGATGTTCCAACCGGTTTAAAATGAGAGTCTTTATCAGTGTAGCTTTTTTCATTGCGAGGTCATTTGTGATTAATTTAGCTCACCATTAGATGGTCTGCCAGTGTGAAAATCTAACACACTTGAATTTTAAATGCCTATTGTTATTTTACTGCAGTTTGATCACTCAAAGGAGCTTACAGAATTCCAATATGGTTCTCTGATATTATACTATTTGTGCAAAAAATTCAGTAGTAAAATTGTTTTGCAATAGATATTTCACAGCCAACTGTTAGAGAAATTATGACGAGGCATAAACAATTAGCAACATTAGCAACACAATAACTTAGTAGACTACGAAGACGTTGCGCAATCACAGAGTAAGGTCAACAAACCTTACTCTGCAACTCAGGAGCGGTGCAGAGTAAGGTTTGTTCAGTTCAGTTCAGTTCAGTAGCTTTTATTTGTCCCAGTATGGGTAATTTTTGTGCTGTAGTAGTACACCTTTCACACACACGTTCACATTTCACAAATCACAGATAAGTTAAGAGGAGGTCACCATTTTTATGCAGTTAAAAGAATTTCAGCTAAACACAATTACGGTGTGTAGAAAGCCTAATGTAATTGGTTTAAATGGCCAAACTGCCTTCATGCCTTAAATCACTAAGTACAATGCCGACTGTTTTAAACCTCTCATTAAACATTTTTTTTTTTGGGAATAATTGCTCATTCAAGCCAAACCCCATTCAACTCAATGTTTTTTCCTCATTCATGAGCTGATCGTGGCTTCAAATTTTCCCAGCAATTAGCCTCACCCAAAGGGGACAGATCTTTGCTTGCTTTACCATTGCATCAAAGTTATTATTGGCTGGTTTCAAATCAACATGGTGGACATGGATTCTACTGAGCGAGTCAGGTGCCTTATTCCTAATGGAAAGCTGAGCAGCAGCACCAGTGTCCCTGGATCCACTTTATCCTGCAGAGATGCTCTTGTTCAGGGAGACCAGGAGCTAAGTCTGGATCAAAGTTGCTTCCCACATTACTTCCATCAGACCAGGAACCAAAACTATTTTCTGGCTTCCAGGGAGGATGTCCCGGGCAACAGAGGACACCAGAGGCAGAGCGAGATTTCCAAGACAGGCTCAGGAGCTACAAGAGGAGGACAAATGATGAATAATTTAACAGTTTAATTCTGGAGCGAAGTGATGCAAAGGAGCTAATGGAGCAAAGTGAAACCAAATTGAATTTCACTGCAGTTAAAAAAAAGAACCCTGTCAATCAGGGAGTGGATGTGGCTGTGATGAATGTGGAAGGACAACAGTTCAGAGGTTTGGTGCAGAGGACCTGGTGTTTGCGGTGGTGGGTCCCATAGGCACATCTTTGACAAGAATCGGATGTTGCTCAAGTTTACACCCTTATAAATAAATAAATACTTCTTACAATGTCTATATTGTAAATCTGAGCCTTAGAGATAAATTACTCTTGCTTCTAATTAGCTTTTCAGGTCTTAAAGCTACAGTGTGTAATAATTACAGGGATATACAGTCAGAAATGTAATATATTATACATGACTATGTTATTTATCATCATCTACGAGCTCAGCCTCTTAACCTTAATATTTGCGTTGCCTTAGAATTCGTTATCTATAATTACATAGGAGCGGGTCTCGCAGCCATGGAGGCAGACATCTTTGCGCTACGGCAGCGCAGAGCCAACAAACTAGCGATTGTGAGATCGCCAAAACGTCACAACGATGTAGAAAAAATAACGGGTATATTTATTATCTTAAGTCTACATGAAATCTATACCCTACACAGACTAATGAAATACTATCTGTAAAATTATCTATGTAAACAAACCTCATCACTTGAGAAGGTAGGTGATGCGGACGTTGTGGAAGACATTTTGTCCCGTAACTCTCGCTGTACTGTTGGGGGGGAGAAGCGGTGGGGGGGGAGATGTTCATGTTGCTGCAGTCTGCAGTCTGACCGCTAGATGTCGCTAAAAGTTACACACTGTAGCTTTAAGTGCAGATGGCTAAAAACCATAATGAAAACACCAAGCAAGGTTCAACTTGGCTGTTACTTGGGATCAATTGATTGGATTCAATTCAGTTAAATTCAGTCCAATTCAAATCATATAAACATTAATTATAAAGACAATTTGAATGATGTAACCTATAAAAACAAATGTTAGAACTGTAAATTTACAGTCATATGTTTATATTACTGTTATGTTACTGTTTATATATATATATATATATATATATATATATATATATATATATATATATATAGTTTATTTATTTATTCATTTTCAAGGCTGCACTTTAAAGAAAAGATGAAATTGTCCAGACAGCTGTTCCAAATGAAATTTCTTTTTGTTTTATGTTTTACAGTGGTGTAAACAAAATGACAAATAAAATCTGTCTTAGTCATAATATATGGGCCTATTCAACAATTTACTGTAAGTTAGTAGCTGTAGTGGTTTGTTTTACAGTAGGTCTGGAGAAAGCTTTAACTGGAAACACTTGTTAAACAGTATGATGAAGAAGACATTCAGGATCACCAATTACCTTAATTTCACAAAGAGTTTTCCTTTCTAAAATCTTCAGAGGTTCCAGAGGGATTTCCAGACCACTATCAGTTTTCCTTATTAGCTTTTTTAGTTTCTTTAATTACTCCCAAGATTGCTGTCCCAGCAGATTATGAGCAAAGTGATCAGTCTCTATACAGTAGACTTAGAGAAGATACATATGCAGCATCTTGCTCCAAAAACTGAAGGACATATGCTGTCCTAAAAATTACATTCTGCCCTGTTCATACTTCCATACAGCTTTGTAGTTGTGTCTGCAGTTCAATCTGTTGTCAAGTTTAAGCATGATGCTTCAAACTTCCCGTGTCAGGGTGGGAATGATGTGTTAATTTCCACTTTCCTTCATATAAGTGATTACTCTCTGGTCTTAGTTTTAGGTAACACCACAGCTCTAATTAATGTTCTACAGAGTGGAGTTAAGAGTATGTCCTCATTGCATGCTGTAAGTTCATCTTTTTTTCTTGTAGGTGATAAGAGCTGTGTATAGAGCCTACTCTGACTCAGGCCAGACTGGGAACTCTGATGGCCTTAGGAGGTCAACTAGAGACAAGCTGGTCTCTCTCCAAACAGAGATTTGGTTTCACATGACCTGAGTGAGCAGCTGTCCCCGTTAGTCCTATGCCTGCAGCAACACACACTGCACAGTCCTTTATGCAAAGGCTAGTCACTTCATTGCTATTTAGTTTGATTTTATTCCTATAATTACGTATCAAAGCACGGATGATCTTTTGGTATCTTCCAAAATTATGTTTGCATGTAAGCTCATTTGCTAAACAACACCCAGCTTTTTCTAACCTTTGGTTCCACATGCTGACACATCCACCAACAGAATATGATGATAAATATTGAAGAACGTAGTTGCAATTTTCAAATTGAGGGAATGCAGATGAGGGGTTTGCATGGTATAAAAACTAAAACCACCCACACTGTATCATGTTCTGCTGAAAATCAAACAATTTGATAATGTGGAATGAAAAAAGAGGCACTTTGCAGCTTAGAACATGCAGAAATTGGGAAGGTCATGCTTTGTGTTCATCTGCAAATATATTAACTGTTACTGAACATAACATGTTTAGCAGTTTGGCAGCTTACTCCTGCTGAATAGCTGAGCCCAGAGCCACAACAAACATCAGCTGCTGCCCCACCTCATGGCTTCTTTGATGCTACCCTGGGAAAAAAATTATTCCGTCTGGACATAAGAGACGGTGGCCTTCAATTGCACTTTCATTGCTTACTCTCTGTACATTGTATCATCTGAGCTAAAAGTGTTTTGTGCATGTGTGTATGCGGTGTGAATGAAGGTTGGGTGGAGTGGGGGGAATTAATTGGTTATCCATCAAAGCCATCCCTCAGTCCTCTCCCTCATTCTTCATCTCTTTGATTGCCTGGACACGAGGGAACATTTAATTATGTTTTCTTTTATTCAAATGATTAATCCTGAAGCACAGAGCACAAGGGTTCCCCCCTGGGAGGCCTCACACATCTGGCCAAACTGTGCTACCATCAGCTCTTTCTGGGTTACTAGAGCTCTTTTAAGTTGTTATTTTGTGTATCTATAGCTCTTTAATATTCATACTGTACTTCTTTTAGATTTAGGTTTCCACATATCTTTCTTGTAGATCTGACTGAAATGAGTGTTGATGTTGTGGACTGCTGCAGCTACAGTTCCACCTTAAAACTGATTGAAAATCTTCGGAGGAAGCTAAGGATCAGAGTGACGACTGTACAGAGGGTTTGATAAGTGCACTTCAAATAAAAGGTTTTCTAGTTTTTATTAAGAAATTGTATATCCATATCTTAATATATTTTATAATATGATGTATATCAAAGCAAGTCATTTTAAATAACAACAAATTTTATTTTGATGTATCATCAATTAATATAAACCAGTCCAATTTCCTATCAGGGAGCAACTTACTGGACTGACTACAATAATTTAAGGTCTAATTTACCAGGATTTAATATTTTGGGCTTACTTTTATATATTTAAAACTTGCCATCCGCACACTCCAGATTGGTAGTTCAACTTTTAGGTCAGCTTAAAACTAACCTGAGCTTAAGGTATCCTGTATTCCTGTAGGAATCCTCATACCCTTGGAGCTAATGGGTTCTTTGGAGGTATTCTAGATTTTCTGTCTAAAAGGTTTTTTGCGGAGTCCGCTGCAGCCCTCCTTAAGTCCTGGTCACAATTCAGAGTGAACCAATGACTGCTGGTACCACAGAGGGCTTGAGTCTTTGAAACTTTATATATTTTTTAGATTCACATTTGTTCTTATTGATTTGGCTGTTACTTTGCATCACTTCACTATATTGCATCTCCACCACCATGATGATCAGCTGGTAAGCAACCTTTTTCTTATCAGTCTAAATCTAAAAAAAGAAAGAAAATAAAATGCACTTTTGAGAGAGTCCAAGCCAGGAAAAGGAATAGAAAACAAGAGAAACTAGAGAAAGAACAAATGAGGCCACTTGCATCTTGCCAGACATGACTTTGCCTTTGCTTTCTTATTTTGCAGATACAATCTCACTCATGCAGACACAGCTTGCAACATCAAACATTAGTAACGGGTGCCAAAAACTGCTTTCATGTTGTCCTACTCTATACTGCTGGATGTTGCACAGTTATACAAGCTTTTTTTTATAGCCTCTGTTAAATCATGCAGTGTTTATGACCATACTGGATACAGAGAACCAACCCAAAACCCTCAAATACATGTGGGACATTCTTTTAGCTGTATAATTCATCACAGCGGTGGATGGTACTCTTCTAAGCATAAATATGTCTGACTTATGATGTTTTAAATTTTAAAGTTGAGATATGAATTAATTTAAAAAATATTAAGATTTATTAGATAAATAGATAGATTTTATTACAGACTCAAAGTTACCTATGTGTTTTTGTAGAATTTAATATTGTGTCCTTTGGAGTATTTATTATTTTTGTACATCACTCATGAAAAGCTTTGGAGCAGTTTAAGATAACAGACATTACAATTGTTTTCTTTTTTTCAAAGTGTAATGCAAATTTGGTAAACAACATACTATATTTGGTTTTAATGATAAAAGTTGTTTTCAAAAAACATATTAGAAATGTATTCAAAGCTGTATAGACACATATTTTTGCATACAGGAAGCACAGTAGTCATGGCTTACAAGCATAATATATGGAAATTGCAATAGACTTATAGTTGGGACTTTTATAATGAGTTTTATTTCCTTTATTGACACCCAGCTGACCCAAACTACCTTAGCGGACAGACACATTTCAGAATAACCAGGAAACACAAAGTATCCAGTCTATGAAGTTTAAGATCTAAGAACTCCAGTGCCAACTTTGAAATTGAAGCAAGTTCCACATTAACCCAAAAATTCTTTATGATCAGAAGATACAAAGACCTAGCAAATTAGCCATAAGAAAACGAAAAGTATCTGCTGCAATCAATGTAAGGCTTTCATACTTGAGAACACTACCAGCAAGTCAGTGACAACATCATGCTGGGGGTTGGTTTACTGCTAATAGCGTCACTGCATTGAAACAAATAGGTTTGTAGCAACTACCTGTGTAATATTCTGTACATTGTGTAATTACAAGCTGTAATTTCCAGGCTTGTGCATACAAACAAGGAATCAGACTTTAAATCCTTAAAACTTTTAATGACGGGGAAATAGGAGAGTAAGAAACCAAAGAGGTTAGTTTTTGGCCAGAAAAAATTCTAATATTGTAAACGGATGGCCTGCTTTTGTACAGGTTAACTCAGAGCAAATACATGTAGAAACTGTCCTGTGTGTCTCTGATGTACTTGATGTAGGACTAGCTGTCCAGAGTGAAACCCTGCCTCATGGTCAATCACTACTTTAGATAGGTACCAGCTCCCCCTGCTACACTACAAGGACAAGTGGATATAATGATGGATGGGCGGGAATGCATGTAGGTCATATAATCACTGTTCTACACCTGAGTTCTAGGATGTTCTGCAAAGCGATCAAAATATCAGGTTACAGTAGTTCAGTGAATATTGAATTAAATAGTGATACTGAGTATGCATATTTCACCCACTAGGCTATCTTTTGATAAGGAAACTGCACATTCAGAAAAATTCAGTTCCACCTACAGGTATGCCAGTTTTACATTACCAAAAGAGACTGCTGTCATCATTATCAGTTATTTTATGAGTTATATATTCTTTATTGCATTGAAAATGAACAAATGATCATGTGTTTGGCAGCTTCCACCGTAATAACATTATTAGATGCTACATGGATGGAACAACAAAGAGTAAAAAATACTTTAAATCTTTAACTTCTCATAAATCAACAGCTAGATGGATAAAATGTTGATTCACCAGGGCATTACAACAGGACAGTGATCCCACACACACACATCAAAGCTGATTTCGGAAATCAAATAAGCTGGACAACACAGAGCATATGGAATGGCCCTGACTCTCTACCTGTTTAATTCACTAAAATATCTAATAAAAGATTAGTCTGAATGTTCATAAGTACAATCATCACCTTAAAAACCCTTTTGTCCTTCATAGTTTGGATGACAGTGACACAGTTTGCATGACCTTGTTTGTTGTCCCTATTCTGGCACGTCATTCTGGCTCTTCCCACTCAGCCGCCTCTGGGCGCCTATGTCTGCCAGCAAAGCAAACACCAACTGTCAGTCATTTTCTCTGTCAAAAGGCTAAGAGTGTTCCCTCAGGGCTCGCATCTCCAATCAGGCAACCAGCTTCTACCCTGCCCTGTGTCCCCATGCTTGTGTCCCACTTTGGACATTCAAGTGAGCAGTACACCATTGAAGGGAAAGTTCGCAACAAAAAGCTGAGGAAGTTTGCTGATGCAGACAGACAACTGATGACGCAGGATGTCCCCAGGTCTATCACCAGACAGATGGCTTCGGGTAGGAAAGAGTTGCTGTAGCAAGGGGCCCAATCACCTGGGTGTTCTTTTTTATTTCTTTTTTTGTCTGACAAAAATAATATTTATATCTGATTGAAAGGCCAAAGAACTTGTATGCATGTACAGTATGTATGTATGTATGTATGTATGTATGTATGTATTCATGTATGTATGTATGTATGTATGTACAATATGTATGTATGTATGTATGTGTGTATATACAGTTTGTATGTAAAGATGTATGTATGTATATTGATAGATGGATAGATAGTTAAAATAATAACCCAACACTAAAAACTAAATTACATATTCCATAAAACTAAAAGTTAGACTCAAGACTTACTTTATACTTTATTGTCATTTTGCATACACAGAGTGTATAGAAAACATAATTTCATTTTGTACAGCTCTCATGACATTTCCATTTGCTAAAGTGAAGCAGTGATCAAATGCAAACACTGGGAGACAAAAACATGGTGCAAAAAACGCATTAATAGGGTCAGTTTGATGCAGAGAATGTGACATGATTTAGAAGTTTTTTTAGCATTCAGCTTTTTTTTCAGATTTTTTAAAGCAGATTTTTATTTTCACTTTTTTTCAACATTCAGCTGCCTGATGGCAGTAGGGAAGAAGCTATTTTGGAATCTGCTGGTCCTACATTGAATGCTGCAAAGCCTCTTCCCAGAGGGCAGAAGGGAGAACAGTCCACAGTGGGGGTCATTGATGATGTTGATGATGGGCTTGGGATACGCAGCGCTGGGATGAAATGTCTTTTATGGTAGGTAGAGGAGCCCCAATGATCTCTTGCAGTTCTTACTTCTCCTCACCTTCTTCCAATCTGTGGTGCTGCAGCCCACACACCATACAGTGAGACAGCTGGTCAGAACACTCTCTATGGTGCTTCTGTAGAAGGTTGTGAGGAAGGGTGGGGGCAGGTGGGCTCTCCTCATCCTCTGCAGGAAGTACATGGGCTTTTGTGCCCTTTTGATCAGTGAGGTGGTGTTAACAGTCCAGTTGAGGTTTTCTGTGATGTGAACCCCCAGGAATTTGGTGCTCCTGACCACCTCTACTGCTGAGCTGTTAATGAGCATTGGAGCATGGTTAGGCTGGTTCTTCCTGAAGTCAATGATTTTCTACTTTGTTTTCCCCGCATTCAGGATCCGGTTGTTGTCTCTGCATCAATCCCAAGCTGCTTCACTTCCTCTCTGTAGTCCTGGTCATTGTATGATGAGGCCCACCACCGTGGTGTCATCTGCAAACTTCACAATATGATTGGTGGTGACCCTGGGGACACAGTCATATGTCATCAGGGTGAACAGCAGGGGGGTCAGGGCGCAGCCCTGAGGGGATCCTGTGCTTAGGGTGATGACATCAGAGGTGTTCTGCCCATGAACTCTAAATACATTTTGCAATATCTTTAAACAACATATCTATGTAATTGTATAAAGAATGGATACTGACACTGGATATTTTATTTCTTCAATATTGAAGTGACCCCATATCAGTGTCTTTTTTTGGACACCACTATGTATTTTTCTCTCTGAGAAAAAGCAGTTTTATTGCAAGCAAGCACTGAATATGAAACACATTTTAATCTTAAATCTGCACCTCCATGTAGCGCTGTGGCAGGTACTTGAAATTGTTGCAATTTTGCCAGTTTCTTGTAATATTTTTTGCATGTAGACCAATTTCCCTACAGAAAAATATTTCATATTATTTTGTGACCTTTTAAGTTTCATATCAGACGGATAAGCTTCTACAGTCATAAGTCATTTTCATAGGTCTTAGATAATTCTCTCAGTAACTTTCATAGTGTTTATTGTCACTTCAAGAGCTGGAAACCGTTAATTCACCTTTATAAGAACATTACTCTTGACACGATCTAAAATGCCCAGTCTAATTAAAAAGGATATCTGACACAACTCTCCAAATATGTTATAAAACACATAGGCTGTTGTAGGGTCATCTAATTTCCCCCCCATGACTGAATAAACAGCTGTTAAACCACAGAAGCAAAGACATCCCTTAACTACTTAATAAAAAGGCTTTTAACACCTACTGCATAGCACTCAGTGCAGAGGAGAACTAAAATGCTTCATGATTGCCTGGCAGCCTCCAAGCTTTACCAGCTTAGTGTGTTGTTTCTCGTGTCAGGAAGCTTAGGTGCCAGGCCAGCAGTTATGGGAGGAAAATGAGGACTGCCTGAAGGCATTCTCACACCCCATTAGATGAGTCAGGATAAGAAATCTGGGATCTTCCTTGTGCTGTTTCTGAACCGTAAAACATGTAAACACTCAGAGATAAAACATCTTGTCGATTATAAACTGTGCTCCTAATTATAGCAGACTGAAAAAATCAAAACTGTTGTATTTCTTTTGTTAATTGGTTCCCATCCCAGAAAGATGTGCATCTCTTTCATAACGTGTTTTGCCATCAGTGCCAAATTGCAGCTGTCTGGTGAGCTTCTTCCATCTCGTGCTTTCCTGCTGTTGATCACCCCAGGCTATCAACACACCTAACAACACAAATACGCATTCAGCATCCTAGACTTGTAGAAAGTCATACAGTATATTGCATTCATATAAACTCATATCATTGTAATTCAAAATCCCAAGAAGAAAATGAAAGTAAAATAAATCAAATCAACTCAGTTTAGTTTGTCTTATCCATTCTCAACTGATTCAGGTAGTTAGTTGAACTCATATCCTAATGAATAAAACAATCCATTCCAAATTCATGTGAAATTACCCCACTAGAGTCCAGTGGTGTACATTAGCGAGTTTCAGATCTAATACATCCCAGTGTGCAAATCATTTAATACCAAGTATTCTAAAGGTAGTTAAGGTTTGAGTCACCGATGTTAACTAGGCAGCTAGACAGAACTGGGCTCTGCGTGTTTGGCTTTCATCAAAAGCAGAAAATCGACAGAAAAAAACCCCAGGATGTCTTTCCACCAATAATCTGTGTATCTCCAAGTGTTCTAAAGGATCCCTGTCAGTATGCCTATAAACGCCCCACCCATCAAAAACCATCGTAATATAAAGATACAGCTACACTATATTGCCAAAGTATTTGCTCACCCATCCAAATTATTGGAATCAGGTGTTCCAATCACTTCCATGGCCACAGGTGTATAAATTCAAGCACCTAGGCATGCAGACTGTTTTTACAAACATTTGTGAAAGAATGGGTCGCTCTCAGGAGCTCAGTGAATTCCAGCGTGGAACTGTGATAGGATGCCACCTGTGCAACAAATCCAGTCGTGAAATTTCCTCGCTCCTAAATATTCCACAGTCAACTGTCAGCTGTATTATAAGAAAATGGAAGTGTTTGGGAACGACAGCAACTCAGCCACGAAGTGGTAGGCCACGTAAACTGACGGAGCGGGGTCAGCGGATGCTGACGCGCATAGTGCGAAGAGGTCGCCAACTTTCTGCAGAGTCAATCACTACAGACCTCCAAACTTCATGTGGCCTTCAGATTAGCTCAAGAACAGTGCGCAGAGAGCTTCATGGAATGGGTTTCCATGGTCGAGCAGCTGCATCCAAGCCATACATCACCAAGTGCAATGCAAAGCGTCGGATGCGGTGGTGTAAAGCACGCCGCCACTGGACTCTAGAGCAGTGGAGACGCGTTCTCTGGAGTGACGAATCGCGCTTCTCCATCTGGCAATCTGATGGACGGGTCTGGGTTTGGCGGTTGCCAGGAGAACGGTACTTGTCTGACTGCATTGTGCCAAGTGTAAAGTTTGGTGGAGGGGGGATTATGGTGTGGGGTTGTTTTTCAGGAGCTGGGCTTGGCCCCTTAGTTCCAGTGAAAGGAACTCTGAATGCTTCAGCATACCAAGACATTTTGGACAATTCCATGCTCCCAACTTTGTGGGAACAGTTTGGAGCTGGCCCCTTCCTCTTCCAACATGACTGTGCACCAGTGCACAAAGCAAGGTCCATAAAGACATGGATGACAGAGTCTGGTGTGGATGAACTTGACTGGCCTGCACAGAGTCCTGACCTCAACCCGATAGAACACCTTTGGGATGAATTAGAGCGGAGACTGAGAGCCAGGCCTTCTCGTCCAACATCAGTGTGCGACCTCACAAATGCGCTTCTGGAAGAATGGTCAAAAATTCCCATAAACACACTCCTAAACCTTGTGGACAGCCTTCCCAGAAGAGTTGAAGCTGTTCTAGCTGCAAAGGGTGGACCGACGTCATATTGAACCCTATGGATTAGGAACGGGATGTCACTTAAGCTCATATGTGAGTCAAGGCAGGTGAGCAAATACTTTTGGCAATATAGTGTATATCCACCAAGTACTTTTCCTGATATTGCTTACTTACTCTTTTTTGAACTTTAAAATACATTTTGCATCCAAAGATCAGCAGACATAAACACTGATATATGCCATCGCTATCCGGTGACAGTAACCTTAGGTGCCATTTGAGTGAACACCAACTTATATACTATGTTCCAAGTGCTACTACGTTTTATTCCTCTTGGTATCTGATATTTTTTTGTTCTTTCTTTTACTTTTCCTCTTTCTCTCAACCGCACAGAGAAAATTACAAGTGGTGCATATGCAGTATCATACCTAAATTCACTTGCTCTTTTCAATTACAAAAAAAGCTAAAGTTTTCTAATCATTGTACAAATTTGTAAAGTCATAGTACATGACAGAATGATGTTATAGAAACTACTTATCTTGAAAAAGAACAGCAATGCATCAGGTAGCATACATGATTAATCTGATAATGTTTGTCAATTGAGAAGTCCAGTAGGCTTTCCATTTTCAACATCTGTTTCAATCTGGTGAAGTTTAGAACTTGATGTTTGTTTTTCTGCGCTGAGGAATTTATCAAGCTCCACGCACTCCATTCTGTCTGAAGCCAAAATTTGACCATGTTATACATGAAACGCTTCCTATTCCTTTTGAAATATAAAAAAAATGTATATTACAATAGAACTCAGTTAAATCTTAATATATACATATATAATACATGTATAATATATATATATATATATATATATATATATATATACGTATACAGTATATATATATATATTTTTTTGTCCTTGAGACCTTATTTGATACCAAAAATTTTATCGTTTTAAATAGTTCTTTTAAATAAAAATTAATTTAGAACATCTCTTGCCACCATGAGTCAAACAATGATAAAATTACAAAATATTTTACTTGTAAGAACCAATCAACAACTTGCTTTCTAAGCATTTGCAACCTGTCAGAAAAAAGAGAACCCAAAATGACAAAATAAAAATAATAAAACACTTAATTGAGTTATCATAACTTTGCTAAAAATGCAGCGTGTTAAATTGTGTCACAGGGAGGTGCTCATTTTAACTGCATTAAGTAATAGGACAGTCACTTTATACCTGCAGCAGTTGCTATGGTTTCCATTTTGTAAAGCGTTCTTAACACTTAACCTTTGTTTCCCGGCCTTGTGTCTTTTCCTATAAAGCCTGTGTTTGTGCACCTGCTGAAGATTAAAGCGCAGCTGATGGCATGGAGCTTTTTTTAAAGTGGCAGGGTCGAGACGCAGCCCCTTCCCATTAGCAAATCTGGACATGTGTGCCCAGGACTCTGTCTGTTTCTCTCTCTTTGTCCCTTGTTTATTTTCCCTTTTGTTTATCTTCTCTTTTAGCCCCTAGTGTCTCTACAGCACAACAGAAGAATCACTAAATAATGTTTGTATTCAACTGCTTTGAATGCTGTTTGAGTGCTTAGGTAATTTATCTAATTGAAATAATATGGTTTTCTCTTCTTACTACGTTTTTCTGCTTTCTTCTCAAATATTATCATACAAATAAAAGCTGAAAAAGGGATGCCAACCGAGGTTCCACATTAACTAAATCAGCTTTAGAGATCATCATACCTCACATCCAACAATAGGACTAATAAAAGTCATAAAGCAACACGATCAGCAGCTAGCATAACATGCAATCTCATTATTAATTCTCTCCATTTGCATTAATGGAATCAATTATATTAATTTTAATTTATGGTTTAAGTTGAAGGCATCAGTCAAGATTGTAGAGAATTAGCAAAAGATAATTGATGGAAATAGATTCAGTGGTTTACTGTTTGACTCTTTATGAATAAATATATACTGAGTTGGCCCCAAGTATTAAATCCCTTGGTAAATGTATAAAAAGCCTTTAGATAATTTCATGTTCTCTCTGCAATAAAATACTAATCTATTAGTGAAAACCTCTGAGTGACCTCCAAACGTAATTTGGGTACTCAATGTGGAAACATTTCAAATCAAGGAATAATTGTTTTCTAAAAAATCAATTATGATACAATTATTCTCAATGGGTATTAAAAAAAAAGTAATACAATCATTTGTTCGTCTTTTTCTTTTTTTTTTTCTTTTTTTTTTTAGATAAGTTGAAGGCTGAATTTTAGCTAAAAATTCTGCAAGTATATTTGGTTTGAACCAAAAGATTAGGTTATGGAAAGGGAATAATGTTAAGCATGGTCAAGGGCCATGGTGGTGTGGGACTATTTCTCTTCTGAAAGTATTTTTTACCCTGAAAACAAGCTGAAGGTGCATTATTGAACAAAAACTTAAACTATAAGATACAGCCAAATTAACACAGAAATAGAAACTGACAAGACATATATTCTTCTTCTTCTACGGTTAAGTCATTCGGCACACGTAAAAACCTTCTCAACATTCTTACCTCAAGACACTTTACGAGACAAATAGATCTAACTGACAAGGAGACATTTTTGTTATGCAGACAGATTCATATAGAGAAAACATATTTCGATAAAATAAACCTTGTTTTCCCTTTTTGCAGGTTATAAAGATATATATAGTTGGAACTACATCTTTATAGACTGATACACTGGCTTTCATTCCTTCTGTAAATGATAAAATGAACCTTTTTTTTAATATATATATTTAGTTTTTACAGAATGTTTAATTTTTGAAATTATATTTGTTTGATGCAACTAATGTGATGGTAAAAATGGTTAATAGCCTGCACTTTTATATCACCCTTTCAAATTAGATGTCCCGAAAGTGATATACAATACTTTATTCATTCACCCACACATTCACGGTGGCAAGCTACATAGTAGCCATAGCTGCCCTGGGGCACACTGACAGAAGGAAGGCTGCAACAGCCACTAGGCCCTCTGACCACTATAAGTAGGCAGTACTGGGGAAGTGCCTTCCCCGAGGAAACAACTGAGACAGATAGAGCCTGGGTTCCAACCAGCAAAATGAACTCGTGCATCCACCATTTATGCCTGTTCAAAAACTAAATCCAACTACGTTCCATATTACAACCACTTCATGATTGCTGTTGTCCAGTATGACAAAATCCATTGCTCTAAAAAGAAGTTGACACAATACACAGTATATTTGCGGCTCCTGTGACTTTAAGAGCTGTAAAAATTTTGAAATTCAACACAGAAAATGTTTGATCCACATTATCTCCCCCTCTCCTTATTTGGCGTCTGGCTTAACTGAAGCAAATGAAAAGCAACAGTATCTCATTGTTCCGAAAGGAGATTATCTCCGACTTCAAAACCCCTACTTTAGGCAATGCAACACATTGCTGCCCTGTATCCGAGCCATACTCTGTCTCACATCATGAAAGAGTCTGAAAGAGTGTTAATCCCTTTCACGATGCAAACCCGCTGGAGGAAGGTGATTTTGTCTTACAGAAAATCTGCAGTGACACAGTGCATATCTCTGTCTCTCCTTTTATGCTCTCCATGTGTGTACTGTAAGAGTGTGTAAGAGTAGTGTTGAATGTTTGTGCGATATATGGATGGGTTTTCTGTTTTATAGGGCACCAGAGAAATGCCCATAAACAGTGTAATCGTCTTTACAATTGTAATTGTAATAATATTTTGATTATTGTCTTATGTGACTACGCTTTACAGTTTCTGTTGAAGTTTAAGAGAAATATTGCATCTTTTGTGTAATAGACAAACACATAGTAGTAGATTATTGTGAAGCCAGAGAAAATGATACATGTTTTGAATAGTAAGTGAAGTTCCTCAGCCTACATGAATTTTAAAGCCAGTTTATATCATCTAATGAATAACTAGAGCCCACATTTGTGTGTTGAATCCATACATGAATGCAGCTCTTTAGAGGTTTGTTGGAAAACATAAGTGACAGAAGGGACTCAAACAAATTACTGGTATTCACTAAATTGTGTCAAAGTATATATCAGTACTGAATAATTGTATGAGTTACATGTTTGCTGGCATCTGTAAAAGTGCATCCCTTTATGCAAATGTGTATCTTTATATGTACATAAATGTATGTCTTTGCTCACTAAAGGGATTTTGGAGAAGTATAGACTTATAAGTTGACTTTTTGTTGGAGTGTTCGAAAAAGGGTTTGATTAAGCAACTTTCTCTTTTTCATTTCACTTTTAAGCCAAAAGCACAAACTAATACATGTGATTATATATATCATAGATTATAAATGTTGTTTATTGTTGCCAAATTCAAATCTTTCTGCAGCAGAAAAAAATAAGAGAACTATGTAAAACAAACAATTAATATAAAACAATTTCCAAGCATGTTAAATTTGCTGAAAATAGATAGAGCATGGCAAATCTACAAACTGACAAAGATATGGCCATCCCTATGAGGAGAGCATATTCAGAGAACTAGCATAAAGGCCTATGATAACCCTGTATTTATTGATTAGACATCTATTAATTGTGCATTTTACTAATGTTGCCTCACTTAAGAAATTATTTAGAAACCATTGGACAATAAAGGGGACACAATTAATAAATATAAGATGGCATTTTGGTCTTATAAGAACGGAATTGAATATTCCGTCACACTACAAAATGAAATTAATTTTATATTAAAACTGACACTCTATATAAACCAAAACACTTTCCCATTGTGAAAGATAGCCGTGGCAGTATTATGCTTTGAAAATGTTTCCAGTAAAGGGTGTTCCACCAAGCATTCTGAAAAAAAATCAGTTTTATTTGCAATAACAACAAATTTCAGAACTAAATTAGACTTACTTGTCATAGCTAAACAATAAAGCACAATACAGGGTATGTGGTTGTACTGTGACAAAATGTAATAAAGTTTAACAGGTGCACCTATTTTATCAAGGCACATTCAGTTTTTTTTTATTATTCTCGAGCTGCATTGTCCAAACTGTCAATAACTCAATTAAAACATGGTTTATATTTCAGATATCTGCTTATAAGCTGGTGAAACAACCACAGAGTTCTCCTTGTCACTCTGTTTCACCTCCTCAGGGCCACAGCTTCCTCCCTGCCTTAGTAACAGACACATCTTTATTCAGAGCTGTCCCTGTCCAGGGGTAGAGCATCAATCCGCTTTGTGATGGTAGCCTCTGTCTCACTGTGCTGCTCTGCTCTGCTTCTTACCTCTCCAGGCGCGCAGCTTTATTATTGAACGGTCTCTGCTGGTCACTCTGCTTTTCTCTCGCCCCATCTCTCTCTCTCTCTCTCTCTCTCTCTCTCCCTTTCTTTCTCTGTGTTCCAAAATCATGGCCCATTTATTTTAACACAATTATTATTGAAGCCTGGCTGAGCACAGTGATAGATGGTACTTTGTTAAAGTGCAGCTATGGGCGACACACATACGGCTCCTACCGGTCAAGCGTAGAGGCACTGGTTAGGCACACAGTGTCCAGAATTATCCAAATTTATGATGGGTGACAACGTCAGTAATTAACATAATGATGAGAACGCGAACAGTGCGACTAATTGAAGAGATAGAATGAGGGAGGACTCATGGTTTATTGTGTGCTGTTTTGCAATGAGGCTCATAAGTCACAGCATAAATCTGGCTTTTTTTCTTTTTTTTTTTTACATACAGTCGCTTAGAACAGTAATCACAACCCTTGAACCATTCCATGCACTGTAATATTGACAGGACAAACTACAGTACAGCACATTTTATTGAACAGACTAACACAATTGGTGTGATATTGGAAATATTAACAAAATTGATGTAATCTTTTTTGAATAAATAATAGACCATGCATTAATATTAGAGTAACATATTACCTTCATATATTAATGTATGAGTAAACAGGGAAAATTTAATAATGTAATACAGTCAGATTGGTTAAAAGTTTTCTATCTAATGAAACCCAGCCAATTGCTTTGAGCTGCAAGTAAATTATCATGTCAAAAGCAATGTAAAAAAGCACATAGAGTCTTTCACAGTAAAAGGTGTGCCTATAGCTATAGCCAGGAGGGAAACAGGACTAAGCACTGAAAAACAGGCCCACCTCCATCTATGATGAAATTGTTGATGCCAGTAGCCCAGCAGATGATGAGATGGTGGTCCAGCCAAAAAGAACCAGGCCAAAGGAAACTACTTTGACAGGAAAAAGGACAGAGAACATAAAAATTGGGGTTAAACTAACAAATACTGAAGAGTTGGGGAAAAGAGGGAGAATGAAACAGAATGATGAGTGGTCCCTTTGCCCAACAGCAGCCTAGGCCTATAACGGCATAACTATAGAGATAGGATAATCTGAGCCCCTCTAACTAGAAGCTTTATCAAAACAGAAAGTTTTAAGCCTAGTCTAAATAGTAGACAGTGTGTCTGCTTGATCAGTGCTAAAACTTGTATTTCACAACCAACAGCTGCTTTAAGCTTTTATAACAGTAAGTTTATTATTTATCTGTGGGAATGTGTAATATTCGTTGGTGTTTATGATGCCGTTTGTTTAATAACGCTCTCTAAGAATATGGTATTAACAAAAAATAAAATGTTCAAATTCAAGTTCAATTATTAAATCATACAGCATCTTTTACATCGTTATTGAGAAAAAAGATAGAAAAACTGATATTAGTTTTCTTACTCACATTCTCTCATATAAAATCCCAATAAGATGCAGTCAACTTTGTCATTGCTTTATGAAACCAACAAAAATGCACATTAATGTGTGTCTAAATGAAGCAAAATCTTCTAGAGAGAGCTATGTGATACGTTATCTAGTTCAACCTCTGAAAGGTACCTTTAATCAGCAGATTCCACCAAATCATAGTCACGCTGCACGTTGAAGAGATTGCTCGTCGGCGTTAATCCTGCTGGATGATCCTGCCTGCTTGTTAGACTCAAACTGACTGGAATCACAGTAAAATGACCTTCTCATTACCTGCCAGTCTGCCAAAATGAGGACATGACCTGCTGATGTGTTTTCATCTGTCACTCATAAATCACATCAAGTCCTGAACAAATGAAAACATGAAGTTAAAGAAAATAATATGGGTAGGGAAATTAAATGAGAATTTGTTATTTCTCTAAAATTCTGTGTATTAGTTTGCATTTTTAATCTGTTTGACATATTTACAGTCTTTACATATGTTGTCTGTAATCCTGGTATTAACCTGTTCAAGGGCATATAGGGGTGAGGAGAGGTTACAGTGAAATGCACATATGGCCATTATAGCTTGTGAGCCCATAGCCTCCCGTCTTGATTCACAGTGATGCATAGGCTCCTGGAGTGGAGATAAAGCGCTGCCTGCATGTCAATGAGCTCCTTTCCCTGTTAAGCAAGTGACTGCATGGGGTGTCTTGTATCACACACACTGGCTGCCATCTGCACCCTGAATGGACTGCTCCAAGGGTGTGAGTGTGTGTGTGTGTGGATACTACTGTAATGGGTGGATAGGGGGAGCTGATATGAACTCAGTCACTCAAGAGTATAGGCTGTTTAACCCACTGCACTTGCTTTCCTTACAGCCTCTTGCTTTGGGAAGTAGATAGATCATTTGGGAAAAAAAGGTCTATAATTAGACATAGAATAGGGAGGGAATAAGTATGAGTGATGTGCACCTGAATATGTGTCCATATGTTTATGCCTTTGCATCTTTGGATGAGAATGATGGGATGTGCTATTGTTTGATAAGACATAATTGCAGGCGAGACGAAAGCTTTCTTACACTTCACACACAATCATATGAACTACACACAAGTACTAGAGAAAACTACTGGCACAGACAGACCCTCTCTCACAAATCTGGATATTGTTCTGTTGTGCCTGGAGCAGGGCCGAACAGTAGTGTTGGAGATAAATCACATCCACAGCAACACACACACACACAACCTCCCTGGCAACGGAGCACGTGACGGTAGAATTGTATGCCCAACCTTTCTCTCTCTCTCCATCTCTAATCCTTGTCTTTCATCCTGACAGGTGCCAGCGGCTGGTGAACCAAGCTGCGGATTGATGATTAAAGTAGGCGGAACGGACACATGGACTGGTATCATTCTGAGGTCATTTGTGGTTCTGTGTTCTCAGCTGGGACGTGAGAGTTGAGTAAATAGATAAAAACCAAAGAGATCTTTAAGCCAGATGTATTCTATAGTCTTAACAGCAAAAACTAATCTATTTAAGGTTTTCTACGAGTACTGAAAGAAAGTACATCTTATGTACAGTAATAAAGGCTTGGCTCTTCCAAGCACTAGGCAAGGCAAGACAAAGCAAGTTTGTTTGTATAGCCCAATTCAGTACAAAACAATTCAAAGTGCTTGACATTAATTTAACAATGAGATAGAATATAAATAAAAGCAAAATAAAAGCAATAAAAGATAAAAACATGATAAAAGCATGAAAGAACTAGATATCTGAAATTCTAAGGGGTTTCATTCATAGTGTGAAAATAAAATCTGCTGTATCTTAAGCAGTATCAGGAAGCTCATTCAGTACATTGTAATCCTTGGACAGATGAAGAATCATACTTCTTTTTTTCATTATTTTCTTTGTTTAGGGAACCAAGACAAGCTGTTTTTATGCGACTATTCTGACCTTAAAATTGCATACACTTTGGTGTGTATGCAATTTGGTGTGTTTTTTTAGTTGGCATTTCACATCTGAGAAAGATTGGATTTTTGTGTGTATAGATACTCAGTATAAAAAGAGGGGAGATGATGATAATGAAAATTAACATCCAGAAATTTGTTACCAGCCAATTTTTCAGAACACCTCTATTAATATTGTTTTGCCTTTTGTTTATATAAGGCGGTGCACTTCATAGTTAGTTCTTGGGCATGAGTGTCCATATGATTTGGGTGTGTCCCTGTTCCAACACAGTTAATTTAGTCATAAAGACAACAAGTACCAGAGGCTATCTAATGTCTCACCCATTCAAACGAGGGCTGTTGAACCAGGGGACATGTACAATATGCAATATTCTGTCCCTGCGGAAAGAAAATGGGCAAAAATGCTTAAAGGTACATAGGCATGTAGTTTTTACCAGCGTTGATATCCTAAATAAGGTAACCATGTGTTTATATTTGTATATCAATACTGAAAACACAATAGGTCATTACATGTTTCTTCTCTCTTAACATAGTATATTTCCTGCCTATAACCCAGTTGGGAGTCATCAGTCCCCTGCCCAAGGAGCATTATTGCATGCTTTATTCTGTCTTACAATCTTTCCATCCTGAGATTTCCCCTGCTCTTTTTGATACTTTGCCATTTTTGAGTAAAACTGATGTCCGTGGAGCTTTAGGCTTTGCCAATAGATCTTTCTGCAAAGCCTCTACCTCCCTTTTAAATGAAGAATCGCTTTGCTTGCCACCCACTCCTTCTGCATTCATTCACCAGCTCAGCATATACCATTCATTTCTGCCGGTATGCTTTCAACTTGATTATATTCCTTAATGTACAGTATAATGTAAGTTTCTTTTGATCTAATGGACCTATGGTTTCTGACAGTTTTTATCACAATTTCAGGAAATTTTAGCTTCAGTAATTTGATAATTTGATTTCATATGATTTTTTTGTAGATATGTTCTTTTGTGATGGTGAACAGTGAAACACTTGGGAACTTTTTTTTTTTTTTTGATCAGGTCAATAGTGGTGCCAAAAATAATCTTATCTGCTTTACCAACTTCATGACCGGCCACCACATTGTTTTAAAATCCAAATAAACTCTCTGCAAGTGCTTTCAGACATTTACCCCGGGTATGTTTTAGCCCCAAGTTAGAAACAGTTGTTGGTGTTGGATGGAATGTCATAAACAAAGAGAATAATGAATTTAAGTAGCTTTCAGCATCCCCTGACTCTGCTGTCACCCTGTGCACCTGCCTGCTTGATCTCCACCACCTCAGCAGCATATGTCTCATTTATTCAGGTCATCTGTTGGAACTTGAATAATTGGAGTTGGAACTCCATTCTTCTGCCTTCTAGCCATCACCTTGGTACCTGCTTGCCAGTCTTTCATACAGTTTTACACCTTGAGCTGAAGCACCTGCCTAGCCTTGTTTACCAGGAAGTTGAGACATATATGTTCTGTTACCATACAGAAATACAATGCTTCCGGGGATCATTTGGCTTCTAGTCCCTTACAACTCATTTTATGTCATATTTAATCAAAGTTATATTTGTTCTACCAAAATAAAGTAACAACATTTTAGATGGATTTAACACTTAGATAAATAAATGCAAAAAATGTGGGTAAATTGAAGCAGGCATGCATGAATAAAACTGTAATTTGTATCGGAAAACCTCTATGTTTACAATAAATACATATAGTCCTGTACTTGTAAAGCATATTACTATAATGTGAGAGCCTAGTTTCTTTTACATAGATAAAGAACAGCATGTTGATGAAAAAAAGGTCTATTTTTAGAAAGGATGGGCTTGGGAACAAACATGGGTCATGAATGTGCTTGCACATTTGTGCATGTGTGTAAAGATACGTTACTCTATGGTTGAGGATAATGCACAACGATGTCTTTCTTTCGAAGACAACACTGCACAGGCCAACTTAGAGTTCACACACAATCCTGTGGTCGGCAGAAATCTCTGCATATACACAATGAAGGGTAAAAACAATCCATTTCCTTCAACCTTCTAAACGGTATGACATGTCTAAATGATGTCTATTGTATTGAGATTCTATGCTTAAGAAATGCTTAGCATGTTATTATACTCTGCTCTTTGTCCATTTATGGCCAGTTTACCCCTTGTGACATCTAAAACAATGGCCACACCTTAAAGTGGGTAAATTATATGAACATATCTTAAATTGCAACATGCTATGGGTTATTTAAATTAGTTATATTTATAAGTGTGCACATTTAGTTAATTTATGTAATTTTATTTAATTTTAATTATGCATCTGACCAAATAAAACAATTCTGCTAGTCGTACTTGGTAGCCAACTCTGTCTCCTCACCGCAGCCACCCTTTCTGGATCTTTGGGAAGATAAAAATCACCGTTGGTGGGTACACCCATATGCTGAGCAAGAGATCATCATGTCTTTGTTGGTGTTTTCAAGGTAATATAGAGAAAATTTGAATTATATGCTGTTTGTGATTTATGTAGGATGTTTTGCCATCCAGGGAGGAGTCGAGGGAGTGACTTGATTGGCTAAAATCAGCTGCATGTCCTCTGTATAAGAGGTAATAAGTGGATTGCACCGCAAGCTCCTATTGGAGTGGGGGGATTTTCCAATGTCTTTAGTTGAAGTTGCTTTTTGTGTTTATTTTATTTGTATTCAAAGTTGAGGTGTTTTGAGTTTTGTCTATGCTGTATTTTAGTTTAACAAACTTAATTTTACTTTGTCATTTCTTGTATATTGTAATATTGTTCGGTCACCACTATTGTGTTGTATTGGTCTTATCAGGGAGTGTACATATATGCACAAACTCTTGAATGTCACTGGTTTGTTAGGTCAGTAGTTAGTTAGTTTGTTTAGTTTTGCCCTAATTTTATTGTGTTTCTTTTACCTCTTCTATGAGTATTTTTTTTTTGTTAATGTCATTTTATTGACTGAAGACAGTGTGATAATTCAAAGCGTTTATTTATATAGAATCAGATCCGCTCTAGCAGGCTGGCTGAGCGTCTATTACTGGGATCTCTTTTGGAGAAAAATACAGGTTAGTGACCATGATAATCTGACAGTCAGATTATCCGGTTTGATGGTCATTCTGGGTTAGACAGAACACCTCTGATGTCAGCACCCTAAGCACAGGCATTTTGAGCCAGCCCCATAAGAACCTTCCAGCCTTTGTTATTGAGAACTTGTCTGTCTGCTAACCGACCTGTCTTTGTGCCCTGATTCTGAGTCTGCCTGATCCCTCTCTTGATTTGCCTGCCTGTCTGAGTCCCGATACTGGATTCTTTTTGATATACTCTAATAATCCCAGAGGGAAATTACTTCTCTGCATTTAACCCATCCCCTTGGGGAGCAGTGAGCTGCCATTGTGAGGCACCCGGGGAGCAGTGTGAGGTTAAGGGTCTTGCTCAGGGACCCAGAGTGGCAGTCTGTGGGAGTGGGGGATTGAACTCACAATCTCAGGATTGAAAGCCCTATGCCCTAACCACTAGGCTGCCATGTCAGTTTGTCAACCGCTCAACGGTCTGCCCCCGCAAACAAGAGGCTGCCCCAGTCACCAAAGCCTCTTGCCTGTCTGGCTAACACTATGCGCTCTGGCTCCTCTCGTTACCAGATTAGTCCTTCATCAATTCCTCAGTTCTAACCTGCCACTGCAGCCTCTAATCTGTCCCTCTGCCTAAAGGACGTTCCGGCCCATTGTCGAGAGCTGCACGGCCTAGAACAAGTGCTTTTTAAACCCTGCGTTTTCAATAAATACTTTAAACGTCACTGACCTGTCATGGTTGAATCTTGAGTCCGAATCCATACATTACATATTTGTTTTACTGCTAAGCTGCTGCTCATTCACTATCTGAAAGCTCTAAAAAACAAAACTTCATTTTGTATACACTTGGTATACAAGGGTAAAACTGATTTATTATTATCAGTTGAATGATTATAACTGTGATTGGCTTACTGACCAGGGTTTAAGCTAAAAGGTTGGATGCCTGAATTCGGCTGTTAAAAATTCTGTTGTCTTTCTCCAATTTAGTAATTTAGACTATGGTTATCAGCAACGTTGTTAATCACCATCCAAATAAATGTGTCTCTGTTCATTTGGATGCTACTAAAAGAAGAGTGAATCCAGCCTGAGTGATAAATCATTCACTGTGTAAAATAAACACAAAAGAGCATGGGATGATGTTACTGTTTTGTTTGGGTGGAGTGAAGGCCTTCAGCTCTGTCCGGTGTTATGCAGGCCCTGTCTTCAGTGCACTCAGTTCGTCCAACAGCATCTCAAAAAGATTTGTATCAATCCAATGCAATAATAAGAGCTGATTTTGCAAGGGGTTAATTTTATAACTCACAGTAGCATGAGGCGTCTCCCTTTTAGCTACGCTGGTTAGCTTGTAGCCACGGTCTCCAGCAGCAGTTCCTCTATGCTGCTCTGTCTCTCAGTCTCGGGCAGTTACGTTCTGGCGGCTTCTAACGGCTCCTTCAGCAAACAGCGAATGGGGTCCACGTTTTTCGACAGTTAAATTTAGGTTACCAGAGCTGGATTAGCTCTTCTCTGTCTCTGCTTCAGGGGACACTGCGTTTGATTGATTTGAATTGCAGGAAGAATAAAAACACTTTATTCTGAATCGCATGAAAAAAGGCAGTCTGACTCGGTCCAGTGAACACAGACTTCTCCGGAGGGAATTGGTCACTACTTTGCGTAGCCTTCAGCTGGGACCACTAAACTAGCCTTACCCAGTGTAAGGCCACCGGAAAAATAGGAAGTTGAAACAGGAAGTTGACTATTTTAAAACCTCCGCCAGAGGGGTGTGTCTTCAGAGGGGAGTAGTTCAGGTTACATCAGCGGCACTTGATCACAACAATGCTAAAAACCCCTATCACCAATGGTCTGAGAGAAGAAGATAATCTGGAAATTATAGCTGGATGCAAATACCTTAAATAGAGACAAAAGCAGGTACATAAGATGAGACGTAATGAGCAGAGTTAAACAGGTGCCAGCCATCAGTGCCAAGATAATGACATGGGGGTTATTCACAGACAGAAGAGGCAGGCAAAGATGTCTCACAGACTACACAAAGGGCTTGGTCAAAAAACAGATGATCAGAGTTTTAGAATTCAGAGTCAGAAAAGGGCAAGGTAGAGCACCGAGCATCAAAGAACAAAACAAGATCTGAGTGAAGTGAGGGAATGGCAATCCACTGGATGGTCTACTTACACCATAGCATTCAAGTATCTGACAGGGAGTGACTGTAGAAGACTGGTACATATACGTAAATGCAGAAGCTCAGGTTCAAGGAATGAAGGATTTTAAGGCAGAAACAAATTGCAATGCTCCCACTAATAAACAAAACAGAGGATGGCAAACAGCCAAGTACAGAACAGATGATGGTGCGTGACAGGGAACATACAGCAAATTAACAACTTCTTCTTGGAGAATGTGAGACAACTAACAGAGATAAGCGCAGCAGAAGTTAGATTTGTAGCAGTCTAGTGAAGATTTTTCCTTACTTCCTGAAAGGTGGGAATTGGTAAGCCATCACTCATCAAGGATAGACAGACATTTAAGTGGAAGTCATGATTCTTATACTAGTTATCTTGAATCCTGGCAGCAGAGCAGCAGATAAAAGGCGAGATACCAAAAGATGTTTTACTCACAGACACTAAGAACCAGGAAGTGGATGACTGAAGTCAAGAAACCAGACATGAAAAGATGGATCTGGTTTCTTTCAGAAAAAAGTTAAATTGATTACAGAGTTTCCAGGAACAAGAAACAGAAAGTAGACAAGAGTCTGACCAAAAAATGAACAAAAAAAATCCTTCTAAACCAAGGAAGTCATTGCCAAAAACGTAACCGTAACCTGACAGAAAAGTGAAACTTAAAAGATATTAAATCCTTTTCATTTTTCACCTGTTAACTAAAACCAACTGTATAGATATGATAAACAGGTACACAGACTATAAAACATGACATAAGTGAAATATGTTTAATCATTGAATTTATAAAAAGCGTACATTCTGGTTCAGCTTTTCGTGAATATATTCAGGGTAGGAGGCTGTAAATGAATGTATGACTAAGATGAAAATGTATTCTAAATGGCTGGAGCATTTACAATGAAAAAGCACACTGATGTTTTTCCGTCTGCTAAAAAAAACTGTCTTTGATGCATGAAAGGATAAAAGCAACCCAGTCCATTATCTGAGACCCAATTGTTGCCTCTTGGTAGCTGGAGACAACAGCTGAATTACAGCCAATTGTATGTATGTATGTTTGCACAGGCACTATTTTTCATGTAATTTGCTACAACAGTAGCAAAAAGAAAGACAAAATGCTACAGATTATACATCAGTATTTTAGTGTTTAATTATCTTTTTTCTCCTCTACCTGCCAAATTGATATTGATATTTGGTTGGCTATTTCATTACCAAAAATTAAACCAAGGGTAAAGTTTTGATCAGCTATATTTAGCAGATCAGATAGGTAGGCTAACAGGAAAATAATATCCTAATGTCTGTCTGTCTATATATATATATATATATATATATATATATATATATATATATATATATATATATATATGTATATGTTTAATTAAATATTCAATGTGTTACATGCTTGATATATAATAATATATCAATAATAATAATAATGTTAATTCCATTAACAATTTCATTATGTCCAACACAATGGCAGGCAGTTATTGCAGAAACAAAGAAATATATCAGGCATTTTCACAGTATGATCGATTTCTTGGGTCAGTAACCCAAACCAGGACCCTTTATGTAATAAGCTCGAACGACCTCTCCTCCCCCGCTAAACCTATTTCATTTCATTTTAAACCCTTGTCTGATTTCTTCCGCCTCCTCCTTGTCCAGTCTCTGGGCTTTACTTCCCATTCATCTGTACACTGCAGCAATGGCTTATTTCCAGTCCCTGTTCCCTTTAAAACAGGAGACAATCTTTTGACCTTTCCCAATGATTATACATTAAAAAGCGAAACAATGCTAAGCAAAAGAAAAAGAAATGACAAAACTATTTAAAATAATTTGTAACATACCTGTATATATTATCATTATTGCAAATTATGAAGCAAAGAAATAATTTTTCCGTTCAACTCAGTTCAGTTTATTTATATAGCAGCAATTCACAACATGTCATCTCCAGGGACTTTAAAGAGACTATTCAACCAGATCATACAGTCGGTTTGGTTATTTCTACAGAAAACCAGCTGATTGCATCAGCTATTTAATCGAAAGCAATCCCTCACACCAAGCATGCATGTAGCAACAGTGGAGGGGAAAACTTTTAACAGGAAGAAACCTCCAGCAGAACCAGGCTCTGCTGAGGCTGACTGAGCTTCAAGAAGGCAGAAGTATACATATTGTATAAAAAAACTGAAATGCATAATGCAACTATCAACCAGCCCTACAGGCAGCCCCATCCAGGAAAAAAACATCCAGGCAGATAAACTCTGAGCCAGCTCCCATCTAAGGGGAATGAAAGAGAGCACATACAGTGAGTCACAGTCTGAGAAACTGGATTATGCTGAAAAACAGGTCAAGCTCCAACATCTATGAACAAAAGTGTTGATGGCAGAAGCACAGCTGATATTTCTCTAGGATGGTGTCACAGCCAAATAGGAACAGACCAGATACAGTTACTATGAGACAAAGCAGACAGAGCATAAAGTTAGGGATTGAACTAACAAATACTGCAGAATGGGAGAATAGAGATAGAATTATAAAGGATGCCATTACTTTCAAGAGAAACAAACCTTATAAAAAAAGATAATAAGGCTCTTAACACTTTATAAACAACAACAAAAAAAGGTTAAATAGCACCAATTAATGACAATTTTAGTTGTTGTTTATTTTCTTTTTGGCCTTCACCCATCTGTTCATGATTAATGGGAGCATTACCGTTGCAAATAAGTACAAGATTGTTTTAGAATTTGTAAGGTGAACAAACCAAAGGTTGAACATTTTAAATCTTGTCTTGTAAAGAAAGATATATCAACATTCTTCAGCAGTAGAAATGAAAAATCAGAAATCATTTTATTATGGGTCTAGGATATATTTAGCTCAGTGCATTTGACATAAATGAACTGTATCATAAATAATGCAAAATGGTCTCTGCTTCCTCACTGAATACCAGACCTCTGCAAAGACATTTGAACTTGTCTAAGTTTAAAGAGATTACTTTTTATACTGAGCGGCAACCCACTCCTTTCACTGACAACTGCACATGACACCTCCAGCAGCACAACGAATTTAAACTCCTTACAAATTCCACCATTAGGCTGACAAATGAAATGCAGACTTTAAGTCGGCAAAGCAAGTTTCAAAAGCGGGTATGGAGTGGATGGAAGGAGATTATGGCCTCATCTCACTGATACAGGGCTGAAACTGCTGACAGTCATGCAATGCCAAGCGTCACGCTTCTGATGCGCAAAGTTTGGAAGTTCAATTACCCTGCATATCAACACTGTACACACTAAGGATCCCTGAGGTCTCTGCATGTCTCTATCTCCTGCTCCTCAGCTTCCTTTTTTTTGCTTTTACACTATCTAACTCCTCTCTTGTCCCCCCCCCCCCCCCCCCCCCCTCTCTCTTACATTTTCTTTATGACACTGAAGATGAAAGACTGGGGACCAGAAAGCCATCATCTCACACCTCAAATCCCTAAATGTGTCATAGTTTGGCCTGTCAGGCACAATAATGGCCACTTACTCAGACTGCAAAGCACACACAAAAGAGCTACATTTGTGACATATTTGAAAGCTCAGTATCTCTGAGGATACCAATAATTACATGGATGCCTTTCTTAATGTTTACATTTCTGTACGAGAATAAAGGCAAAAAATGAACACATCATATCACTAAATTAAGGCATCCCTTCATTGCCTAAAACACCTGCATGACCCATGACTCAGAGCCTTCTGCTCCAGATCGCTATGGCAACACCACTCCTCTCGCCAGGCACCTCGGTCACCCACTCAAGCAAGCTCATTAGGGCTGTTGTCACATCGGCCAAGTTGCTTCTGGGTGTCTTTGAAGATGACACTGGTGTGTGCTACAGTGAATATGTGAGTCTGTGTGGCCTTATTATGTGCATATACATGAGCGAGTGTGTGTAAAGATAATTAAAGACGAGCAAATGCACTGGGCCAGTTCTGCAGTTTTACTGCATCTTAATACTCTGCATCGCTTCCCTTAGAAACACAAAGTAAGAGTAGAAAAAGGTTAACTATTAAACACAACTGACCGTATTGGTTTCACTCCCTCACGCGATTAAGGTTATGAAAGACTATTTGATTTAGAGTATTTCCTGAAATCCAAAACCTGTTGATAACAGTGAAAATCACCATTTATCTGTTGAAGAAGGAAACACATGACACAAGGTTGCTGAATGAAATTCACACTTATATAAGGCATTTATTAAAAGCTGCTTGGTGTTTACAATTTTTCTCCTTTAGAAGAATAAAGCAAGCATAATTACCATTCAAGGGGCTCTTAAGTCAGTGAATATACAGCTGCTTATTGATTATTTATTCATCATATACAGAGTATTTAATATTTTATTTGTTTATTTTCTTAACTCTGTCACTTATTCTATTATTTTTATTCCTTTTTGTAAGGTCCACATTGTGTGACAACTTCTGCTATAACCTTTTGCTGCTGCTGTAACACCACAATTTCCTCATTGTGGGACAATGAAGAGATTTTCTATTCTATTCTATAAATCTCCTCATTGCAAAATTTGCCTAGGCCAAATTTGGAAAAAAAATTTTAGGGACACATGGGAAGAGAAAATACAACAAGATAAAATACTACAACAAAATGGACAAAACCTATGAAGGGAAAACAACAGGAAAAATGGACAGAAGGACAAAATAAAAAAGAAATTAATAAAAGGAACAGAAAAAGAAGAAAAAAGGACAAAGATGAAAGTGAGAAAAATATAAAAATTGAGAAAAAGGAATATTAAAAGAAACAACGGAAAGAAGAGAGGAAAAAATAAGAATAGGTCAAAAAATAAACGTGAAGTCTTTAAAAATGTCTGTATCTGCACAACTGACCTGTTGTTTTGTGTGTTTTCTTCTCATTTTAGAGGGCCCCATGACTTCCCTCACCTTGGACCCCAAATTTCTTAAACCCACCACTGGATGTCTTTGAAGGTATCCCTAAAACATCTATTAGAAAGCTGCAGTTGATCCAGCATCCTGCTGCCCATATGCTCACTAAAACTAAGAAGTGGAACACATCTTTAGGACACTTTTAAAGTCCTTAAACTGGCAGCCCAGCTCTCAGAAGACTGTCTTTAAAAATAAAGATCATAAATCATTAAATGTCTAAGCACCAAGATTCATGACAGACATATTGTCAGTGTGTCAATCCTCTTGACCCCACTGGTTTTCTGGCTAAAATCTACTATACTCAGAACCAAACATGGACAAAAAGATTTTAGTTGTTATGTTCCTCTAATCTGGAACAAACTTCAAGAAACTGAAAAAGTGCTAAAACCCTAAATTGCTTTAAATATATATTTTTTTTGTTTAGAGAGGCCTTTGACTGTGCTTTTTAAATTTCTGTCACCGGGTCATTGCAACAACAAAACAGTCTTAAATGACAGCATATCAATAGGTTTTGAAGCATTTTCAGGAAATAGGGCAAAAGTCTAGTTGCCTCCTTTGCGGGTACAATTTAAACATGTATGTTGTCAAACGGTGGCAGTGTTTACCTTCCTGCTGCCAGCATGAGTCCTAAGAAGAACCCAGCCTTGGAGAATTTTGAGGAGATAAGGAACGTGTTGGATTTCCTTTATGGAGAAACTTCGGCCATTTGACTCGAGCAAAAGTCCTTTCTGGACCTGGTTGAACAGGTGAAGGCTTTGCGACTGCTGAATGAGGAAAAGGACAAACGGACTGCAGTTTTTAAAGGCCGAGTGGCTGACTTGGAACAGTACACCAGAATGAATGATGTGATCATGCCCCGACTGCCCCGCTCTTACGCCAGCGTGGTGGCAGGGCCCTGTGTGACAGGTGAGCCGTAACCCAATGACACAAAGTCCACTGAGGAACAGGTGGCCTCTTTCCTCTTCGAAGGGGATAAAGCTGGACTGTGACACAGTATGCCACATGTGACAGTGACGAGGTAACAACGACAGACCGGCGATTATCATGAGGTTCAGTAATAGGAAAAAAAAAACTGCATTGCTGAAAAAGGACAGGTTGCTAATGGGGTCAGACTTGTTTATTAACGAGCACCTGACCAAGAAGAACACCGATATCATAAGGAAGGCCCAGTGGCCCTGAGGAAACAGAAGAAGATCCAGTCCACATGGACCAAAAACTGTAAGGTCTTCATCAAGCTGAATGGAGGTGAATGTTTAGGTCATTCAGGACATCACAGAGATGGATAAATATGGCTGAACTCTCTAAGGAACATTTGGAGCACAGGTGATATTCAACACGACTCACTTTTACAATTTCACAAATTACAGAAACTGTTTCTTCGTCAGTTATGGACACAACAGTAACAACTACAACTGTTAGTGCGGACAACCCTGAACTGAAAACATTCAGCTAAATGGATTATAAAAGTTAGGACATGCAAGACAATGTGGATCCACATAAGAACTTCTTCTATCACATTGTTGATAACTTCTGCTACTACACAACTGATCAATTCAACAGGGAAGTTCAAGAAGATAATAAGTATTCTGTCATCCATTTCAACAGCAGAAGTTTATATGCAAACTTCCACAACATAAAAAACTGTCTAAATCAGTTTAAACAGCAGTTCAGCATCATAACCATCTCTGAAACAGATCACTCATGAGAAAGATGCTGATTCTGAGCTTATGAGTTAATTTACATCATTAGAGAAGGTAAACTCTGGTGAGTATTAGCTGTGTATGTTGACAAAAACTTTAAATACAAAATAGTAGAAAACATGACAAGAGTGACTAAAGATGCATTTGAGTGTTTAACAGTTGAAATATATTAATGGAAAAGTCAAAAATGTCATTGTTAGTTGAAAATAAAGAGCTTCAGGTTCCAATATGGAAATATTTAGAGAATGGTTTGAGCCAACATACACAGTTACATCTCAGAAGGTGTTCTTCATCTGTGGGGACTTTAATATAGATCTACTTAACTCAAATAATCATAAACCTTCTGAGGAGTTCATTCATAACATGTACAGTTTGAGCCTAAAACTAATCCACAGATTAAAACAGTAAGAACAGATGAATCACTCAAATCTTTCAAAGAGGACTTATTGAAAAATAACTGGGGGTCTGTTTTACAAGAAGACAGCATCAATATAGCATATGATAATCTTCTGAATATCTTTAAAGTATTATAAAATAAAAACTGTCCATTAATAATGTTCTCTCAAATACTCAAAACAAATAATCAGAAGCTCCAAAAATCACAAAGGGTTTACAAAATGCCTGTGAAATAAAGAACAAAATATATAGAGATTTCATAAGGCATAGATCTTTTGAGGCAGAGAATAAATATAAGAAATAAAAGAATACATTAACTGATATTCTATGAATAGCTAAACAGTATTATTACAGTAAATTATTGAATAGAATTAGGAAAAATTTGGCTTTGGAATGCATTGAATAATTTTATCAAGAAAAACTTATGGCTGATATCACCTTTGAGTTATGTCGACTTAAGATATGGTTTGATATTAACAAACTATCATTAAATTTGGATAAAACCAAGTTTATGTTGTTTGGAAACTGTGAAAGTAAAACACATTTACGTATCCTGATAGATAATGTGACAGTAGAGAGAGTTAATGAAAGACCATAAGATTTGCTGGAGACCTCATATAAAATACATTCATACTAAAGATCAAACTTTCCACAACAGATTGATAGGTAATATAAGGGCATCTTGTTGCGAACACAAATCTAATTGTCCTCAAGAAGTACCAAGCATTTTATAACATTCTTGATCAGATGATTGTTTCTACCAAAGATGTAGAAGGAATTTCAAAGTATGCGGGATGCTGTTCATCTGTGGGTGGCATCAACTATGAAGTCAGATTCTTTATGGCTTGGGATTTAATGCTTTTTGTTTAGTTTAACATAATTTCATCTAGTCTTACAAAAATTGACTACTGTTTTGTAAAAATTCTTATAGATATTACACTAAACGAAGTTGCCAGTCTGTCAGGGCAACACAGAGACACACAACCAAGCATACACAAATTCAGAAACGGTATCAAAAAACATATCTCAAATTCGAATTATAATTATTTTGAGAAATGTTTCACAGCATAACATTGCCAATAATAAATACCAGAATTGTGCCTATAACTCATTGACAACTTGATTAGAGGGGCTTAAGGTGGAATTGATAAGATGATTGGTTTCACTTCCTCACATCGTTATCTTAAGATGATTTTGTGCAGAAAAATATAATAAAATGCTTTGCATTTATAGCCAATAGACATATCCTAACTTTTCCGAAAGGAAAAACAAAAAGTCTCCCTTAAAAACATTGCTAGAGCTGTAATAATCGATGTGTAAGAAAGACAACATGTCCCAGTTAACAGTTATTTTATTTCAATATTTTAATGTTTCCTTTGGCTTTTTTGTCAAAAATACCTCCTCTATTGTTAGCTGTAATTTTAGAGCCTTGAAAGATGCTAGATGTAGAACTCCTCTACTCTTTATTTATTTTCATGTATTCTCTGCTCAGTGCTCTAGACTGGATTTGATGTGACACTGTCTCTTCTATTGCCTAGTGAAAGAATGCTCTGCTACCATTAGAATGGCCTAGGAACTTGTCAGTACAGTAGGTTACCTGTAAGCACACAGCCATGCTGTGGATGTTTGAAGCACTGTATGAACAAAGTAAGACAGAGGGAAAGAAGGAAGAAATGGGTGAAAATGGATGAAAAAAGTTATTTCAAAAAGTCAATGAGCACAAAGAGAAGAAAACAATTGTTATAGCTCTTATATTGTTTATTTAGCATATTTTTGCAGATGTTCAGCGAAAGAAATTCCCTTCCCCCACCAAAAAACATGAAAAGTGAGATAAGTTAGTTAGTACAAAATTGTTTACTAAACAGAGTGTCTTTATAATTCTATGTAGAAACATTTATGATCACCTAATTTTTGTATAGCAGGTGCAAAATTATAAAACATTTATATTGCAACAAATTAGCATTAATAATTGTATTTCCCATTAAAAATACATGCAGTGAAATTACACCAGGCAGGCATTTCCAAGTACTAATTATACGCCTGATTTAAAGGGTTTTGAAATAATGAGCAGAGATAATTTTGTTGTTGTGTTTTGTCACTTGAATGTTGCTTAGAACACTTGTTGTCCTTTCTTTCTAGACTGCATGGAAGGGGAAAAAATAATGTCCCTTAGCACTTTAAAATGCCTCTGTTCATGGTGTCCTCGTTAAATGTACATAAACTGTCACATCACACAGCTGTACACCCCATTATCCATGGATGCACTAGAATATTGTATTCACACTCTGCTGGGAGCTTTTTTGTAATGGCTTTTAAACTTGGCACGTTATTAAGCAAAGCTACTTATTAAAGCATGATTATTAAATCTTATTAAAGCTACTTTATTAAGCAAAGATAATACTCTAAAAAAGAAATAGAAACATATTAAATATGAATCTGAAATCTGCTCATAGTCATTTCAGAGGTAACTCTTAATGACCATGTATTCTGTGTTTGTTACATGCAGTAAAAACATTTTGAAATGTAAAAAAGATGTCAAATGTTTGCCGCAGTCCCATACATTATCAGCTAAAACAAAGAGTTTGGCTGACAGGCCTCTGATTTCCTGTGCTCTGGGAGAGCTCCAGCCACTCTGGAAGCATTGCACCATTTGTTACCCTAATTAAGAATTCATTGGCTACTAACAATGAGTTCAGGCCTCCATTTCCTCCACGCTTGCCTCCCTCGCAGTCCTGCAAATCAGCCAAAAGTGATATGTTTGTTGCACACATATTAGCTGGATTTAAAATTTGTACATCACTATACAAGTCAGTGCAGGAGTGTAGTTGAGGGGGGGATAAAAGTGATCAGACAGAGAAGAGAATAGAAGGGGGGAAAAAACTGGTCTTTCACTAAAACCTGTAATGTGAAGACCCTTAGAGTAAGATAGGCCCTTGGTGGGTGCCTCTGACTCTGATAACATATCTAACTGTCTGACTGAGCTCTGTTATCAGCTGCAATGCACCATTCTCATCTCGGTTGGATACATGGACACCACTGATCTATCTTGGGGATGCCACTTAAATGTCTGCATTCCGTCAATATTAGAAAGCTGGACCTGGCCCTATCTACCTTTAGCAGCAAAACCTGTTACTACAGTTTTCTGAATTCCAGGGGAACTTGTGCCTAAAATGTACCCATAGAACATCTTTAATTTCAACCTGAAACAACTTGAGGCAAAATATTTCAAAAAGAGCAACAAGAATTAGGGCATAATTGTGGAGTGAAAGGAAAGTCAGTTGCACACATATGGAAAGGGTGGTGGAAAAAGTAATGGAAAGCTGAGACACTAGTTGAACTCCATCAGTGATCAGAAAGCCTTCCTGCCCCTCATCAGTACAGATGAATATCAGCTGGTTCAGTCCAACCTCATGGTCAGTGGAATGGAATGTCAGAGGTGTAAGCCGTGTTCCTGCTGGAAGATTAACCTCTGTCCAAGGTCTTTTGCAGCCTCTCATGGGTTTTGTATCATGATGACAGTATTTAACTCCATCTATCTTACCAAATTCTGATCAGCATTAAGTTACCTGCTGATGTGGACATAGAGCATTTAGAGCACCTTCTTGCTCATATTTGTTGTGTCTTTATTATGGTTTGTAGCAAATTGTGAGGATGGCTTCTTATGACTTTTTTTCAAAAAGATTTCTCCAGATCATTGCTTAAGTTGGTTTGACAAAAAAGTTTGTGCTATTATATTCTTCTCCCTTAGTTGTGGATGTTTACCCTTCATTATAACAGGGCTCACACAGGGCCCTGTCTGAAAAAAACTGTTTAAATCCAGGAACAATCAGCTTCTAGTGGCAGTGGGAACAGCTCACTGACGCGTGTCTCACCCAGGTCAAACGACTCGGCATGCGACCCACGTTAAAAAGGCCTCAGCTCTGATTGGCATGCAGTAGGAACACCAGAGGCAGGTTGACCTGGTAATTTACGTGATACAATTGAGCGCAATGTATGGACTTCAACACACCATGCGAGTCTCGTCTGAACTAACAAGCCAAACCAACTCTGTTTGCATTTGATAAACATGGAGCAGTACTTGTGAGAGGGATTAGAACAGATAAAAGAGAGAAACAATAAAGCACACTTACTATGCCCTGGCTTCCTTACTGTACATGTTGCTCTCCATTTTTGATTTATGTCGCACTGGTGACAGGATCAATGCTAACCCTGCTCGGTGGTGTCACCTGACATGCATTGGTGGGGGTACAGAAGCCACAGAGCTTGTCAGGTAGGGGTTAGACCCAGTTTTTTTTTTTTTGCCAATGGAAAGGGAACCATGCTGATTGTTTGTGGGTTGAAAACACTTGTTAAACCTGTATTTTCAGTAGGAAAGAAGCTTTAGATTCTACTTTAAAAGCACTTGCAAATGTATCCTCAACCTGCCTGTTTCTTGGTCTTTGTAATTAGTTTAAACTTACTGACATCTATAGTGCTCCCCCTTTCTTCTCTGCACTTTTCTTGACACTTTGCTTTTGGTGTTGATTGGAGAACAGATGCCTTTATTTCTACCGATGGTAGAAAACTTACTATCAGAGATGGGAAGTAACGAAGTACAAATACTTCGTTACTGTACTCAAGTAGATTTTTCTGATATTTTTACTTTACTTTACTACTTATTTTTATGCCGACTTTTTACTTCTACTCCTTACATTTTTTACACAAATATCTGTACTTTCTACTCCTTACATTTTAAAAAAATTGGCTCGTTACTTTACTTTTGAATCATTTCAATGGAGTTACCGTTATTATTTTTCACATCATCAATACCAAATTCAATCTAATTGGATGGGAATCTACGTTGCATTTGACGCACCACTACAAGATGAATCGACAGATTCAGCGGTATTCATTGGCGGCAAATCATTGCAGCTTGGTGGCGGTGGCGTTAGCATAGTAGCATGGACGACGAGATGATTGAAAATGAACACAACGGAGATCTAGTCCTATTGGCAGACATCCATTTAAAATGTAGGCAACGGCATGAAAAAAGTGGTTTCTACTTTTACTTTTATACTTTAAGTAAATTTACAAGCCTGTACTTTGTTACTTTTACTTGAGTAAAGAAGTTTAATCAGTACTTCCACTTTTACCAGAGTATGTTTTAACAGAAGTATCTGTACTTTTACTCAAGTACGGAAAGTGAGTACTTTTGCCATCTCTGCTTACTATATTCCTCAGCAGAAGCACCTTATGCAGCACAGACAATGCCAGCTGATTTAAATTGTCAAAGCTTTCCTGTCTGTCTGGACATGCTTGGGTAAATATGAGCAGAATGGATTGCTTATTCAGACACCTAGATGGCAAAAAGAAATCCTTCAAGGTCTCTTGCTTGCACATCCAAAACCAAATGCAGCTACCAGCAGGGAAACAAGCAATCTTCACCACTGACACACATACACGTTTTGCTCAGCATGATAGATGGGATGAGACACAAAGGTCAGCAGTCAGCAGGGTTTCACTTAGACAGGACTCGGATTCTTTTACATCACCTTGACTTAGACGATGGAGCTGACCCAAACAGATATTTTCAACAGTCACTGTACTGCAAAATGCAATACAGGTCAGCAACAGTTTTAAAGAGGTATGCTATTAATGGCCTCCTGTATCCCCAGTACTATGCTGTCCACCGTCTCTGCAAAAAAGTCGCTCAAAACTACATTTCTGCAGGTGAACAATCCCCATGTAGCTGGAAATGACTAATACATTTTTCCCATATCAGTTTGCAGATCAGGACACCTGACAATGAGCTGGAATAGTTTTCCTCTTATGAGAAGTATGATATGTTCCTTTCAAAGCCAAAACTCATTAAAGAGGTTGGCATATCTGTTGACTGGAGATGCACTGACCAGAATCCTCCTTTTTGTGAATTTTTCCCATTGACATTTCGGAGGATCCCTATTTCTATTTCAGCACTGAAATACACTATAAGACCATTATGTTTCAGTGCTGGGTTGGAAAGCTCCACCTAAAACATCTAATATATTTGAAAACTAAGTCCTGGGTTTAACAGTCTTGGAACACTAATAACTTACTACTACACAAGCAAAATTTTTTGTTGATGTTAAGTAATGTTTAATGGCAGGTGAGTTTGTTGATTGTTGCATCCTGAACCCGTGAGTACCGATATACTCAAGGACTGTGTATACTCCCAAAGCAGTGTGTCGCAGTTAGCTTGTCGCAGGTATGACGCAGATATTTTTGCCCAGTTTTGAAGCGTGGTCTGTGCTATGTTATTCCACGCCACCAGGCAAGGGGGACAATCACAAACTAGGTAGGACTGTGGGCGTTTGTGTGTCGGTTTGATGAGCTAATTTTCCATCTGAAACCCCTCATCCAACGCCGGAAGACACACAGTTTACCTGTGAGTGTTCCCTAAAGACTGGCCGTGGCGCAGCGTGTTTTGGCTTTGGGTGCAAACCAACAGACCATCACACTGAGGTACAAACTAGCATCTTGTACAGTGTCTGGGATAGTATCCGAGGTGTGCCAGGCGTTGTGGATGGCACTACAGCCAGAGTTTCTGCCATCAGGTACTAAACAGGAAATATGCATAGTGTAGAGCGGATGTAGAGTTGATCAATCAGAGGCCTCCTTTCTCTTCTCCCTGTGATGCTATCTGCGGCACTGTCTGCGGTTACCTACCTAATTTTGAGGAGGCGTAACAGAGTGTCTGCGGAAGTGGGTGGGGTGGTGTGTGCGTGGGGGGCATATCTGCGTTAACTGCGACACACTAGCAGATGACCTGGTTTCTGAGCATAAATCAGGCCTCAGAGTTAGAGGATGGCTGAGTGGTCCAGAATGTTCCTCTAAGAAATTGCAATTGTAGTTTAATTGCCTCCCTCTCTTACCATTCAATTTTTGTTCCACGTATCCCGCCTAAAACCTGTCTCCTCAAGTCTTCTCTGCTCTCTGGCTGAGCCCCCCCCCCCACATGTTGTGGTTGGCGACCCAGCTTTCTCTGTGTACATGTAGCGGCTGCTGGATATTTGGTGGAGCATTCACGGTTTTTCAGTTCTCAGTGAACTGGTAGGGGCATAGGCATTAATGGGTTCCTTGTTCCTTCATTTTGGACACCCATTTAACCAAGAACTTTTATGCTCACCATCCTGACAAGCGGGATGAGTTGCTGGGTGGTGACCTTTAAGGGAGGGGGGTACTCTTGTGATTGGGTTTGTAGATCTCTCTTTTGTTTTTCAGCAGAGCAGTGTTTTGGAAGGGGGTGTAGCTGATTGCACTGTGGTGCTGCAGACTGAGACACCTGCATTCTATCAGCTCATCAAAAAAAAGCCTGGTTGTCTCGTCACCATACAACTAGTCAGTTCTGTCCTGTTCTGTACAGCTTCATTAGATTTTATCCTGATTTTGTAATCTTAGACTGGATTCACTTTAATCTGCTGTACTAACCTTCTACAGTATGCCCTCTGCTCAGGTCTCCTTGCTGTCGTTATCTATTTCATCTACCCAGGTTGACCAGCTCCCTGCCTCTGTCCCTACTTTGTAAATAAACTGTAAAGACTGCTTCCCACATTTGTGTCCATTCTGGGGTCCACCAGTAATCATCACAGACATCACAGTTAGTAGTTATTATTTTCAGGAAAATAAGAATAATTGTCAGACAATCACACAAGGCATAATGCATTCACATACTTTTAACCGTTAGCACTACCACATATCATTGTATGAATGTAAAACTTAAGTTTACATGAAACAAGGAAGTACGTACAAATAAACTGCGAGGCCACAGCTAGCCAGGATTTTGCAATCATAATATACATACTGTACAAGACAAGACAGTAAATCACAGCAAATCATCCACTGTATCTATAACACATGCTGTTGACAATATGGGTGTCACAAATCCATTGAATGAATGTCACTCAGTAGAATTAGGCCAGGAGTTGTAGCAGTTGCTTGGCTGTGTGTTTTCATGAACTGCTTTGTGTGGCTAATGGGCCAATGCTGGCAGAAGCTACTCACTTATGTGTTGCCTCTGCAGCTATAGATTAGCAAAGTATGGAGTAGGGTTCTTTTTGACCATGGCTGTCACTGGGGCTGAGATGGAGGGGGTAATTAGTGCTTAGTGCCTCTCTTCCCTGCTAGCGACCCAGTGGGATCAAGAAGGATGCTTACTTGCTAAAGGGCCAGAGGCTGACTGACAAAGCAAAGGATTAGAGTGGCACTGGAAATAGAGATGGGAACAATAAGTAGCAGCCAAAACAGCTCTGTGCCACTGTGTTATTTTTCTTGTTTCTTTTGCTTGCCTCTTTCCAGGGGCCTTTACTGTTACATTGTCACTTTTAGAATCTTAAACTGTCCATTTTGACTGAATGGTGATGCAAAAGGAACCGTCACACAGACAGCCGCATTGCAATACCCTTTGTTTCTCATTCATTATGCATGTCCTGTCAGCATATTTAAACGTGATAATGGGAATGCAGCAAAAGCCTGCTCTGACCAAAGCCTATGTGCAGTCAAGATAGCGTAAGAGACTGATCAGAATGCAGAGAGACCATGTACAAATGATTCAAATTCAAGCAACAGAAACCCTTAAAACTGTTTTTGAAGGCAATAAAGTGTGCCAGGTTCCAATTATCAAGATTAAAAACTTTTAATTAGAATTTTGTAATCTAGAAAACACTTTGAAATGTCACAATACGAAGTATAGGTTTCTCTGACTAGTGGCAGTTAGCAGATCATAAGACTTCAGGGATCAGTAAAGGGACATATTTAACTCAATGAAATGCATAAACTGATTCCTTGTAATTGCATTATAGCATGCTCTTGTTTAACGATATTTCACTTTTCTCTATCACACCCCTAACCCACCAGAGGCCTTTTAGATCTAACTGAAATATGTGCTGTTAAAAATTTCTTACATCATTGTAGTATTTGTGAGTTATTATATTAATGTGTTTTCATGACTCGTTTGATATTTAATCTTTTCATCTTTATTTCTTGTGACATAACTTTTCTGTATTCAGTCAATTTTATAGACTGCTAAAGGTCTCCGATACTCTCAAAGCTGTTCCACCTTCAGAAAGCAAACATGGTACAATAATCTTCTATTCAATCATGCGTTTACAGTAAGAAAGTAGCGGTAAATTACAAAACTGTAAAAACCTGTTTTGTTTTATTTTGTTTTGTTTGAATTTAAAAGCTGCCTTCCGATAAACACTATAGGAATTGTATCCATTTAAGTAGGATATATTGTCTAAAGTTAAGGAGGATTTTAAAGCATAGATAAAATCCTTTATTTTAAATTTAAGCTCAGTATAGTAGGTTAGAGTTCATTCACACCCCAATATTATCACCAGCATTACCTTGAAGTAAAGATATTTCCCCCGGGAGGGTACATTTTCCCTGACATGCTAATAAAGCATATTCAAACATCAGTTTAAAAGATACAATTAAAGCTACAATGTGTAATAATTACAGGGATATACAGTCAGAAATGTAATATATTATACATAACTATGTTATTTATCATCATCTACGAGCTCAGCCTCTTAACCATAATATTTGCGTTGCCTTAGAATTCGTTATTTATAATTACATAGGAGCGGGTCTCGCAGCCGTGGAGGCAGACATCTTTGCGCTACGGCAGCGCAGATGCAACAAACTAGCGATTGCGAGATCGCCCATTACAATAACATGCTGCGTGATGATGCTGTTACTCTCCAGTATACTTATTCAGCAACGTCCCTGACGTTTCACAGGTAATGATTCAGTAATTTTCTGTAAAATAATTTTCTGGATATATACCTCGGTTACTTCTCTCCGGCTCCTTTGGAGAACTTCAAGCCTTTCCTCCTCTGCTCTAGTCCACCCGCTGGCACCTCTCCCTCGCCTGGCCCTGGCTGCATGCCCACCCCGGCCTCTCTGCCCTCTTCCTCGCCTTGTAACCCCCGTGCCACAAACAAGACTTGGACTCTGTAAACGGGGAATATATATTCTTCCAGCGAACACAATCTCGCTGTTAAACTAATGACTACAATTACTTTGTCTGTTTATATCACCATGCAAAGCAGCTCACCAAAACGTCACAACGATGTAGAAAAAAATAATGGGTATATTTATTATCTTAAGTCTACATGAAATCTATACCCTCCACAGACTAATGAAATACTATCTGTAAATTTATCTGTGTAAACAAACCTCATCACTTGAGAAGGTAGGTGATGCGGACGTCGTGGAAGACATTTTGTCCCGTAACGCTCGCCGTACTGTTGGGGGGGGGAAGCGGTGGGGGGAAGATGTTCATGTTGCTGCGGTCTCGCTGAAAATTACACACTGTAGCTTTAAGACGACAGTTAATGTGAATGTTTTTGTGTTTTCTTTGTGATAAGACACTACAGTAGATACACACAAATGCAATGAAAAGCAGGAGATATATATTATGTGGACAGTTTCATGTATTTGCACATGATGAGTATGCAAGGTGAAGGGTATGTGTATCACAGGTGAGTTGTTTTCCCAATGAGTTGTTGTTTATGCCAGACTGCTTAAATAGCATATTTTGATTAACTTGTAGGTTAGTCTGGTTATTTAAAAGCCATCAGTTCAGTCTCCACTCATCCACGACAGACCTGGGGTCTGAATTTACAACACTAGACCCAGTATGACACCAGACATGGTCTGATTGAACAAAGCTAGACTCCTACTGGGAAGAGAGCACTTTTGTGACTGTAACTTATAACCTGCAGTGCTATTTGGCAAAATAATCATGACTCTCCTCTCAACCATACATCAGGACTCAAGACTGATACAAATCATGGATCAATAACCAAATAGAAACTAAAAGGGTTGTCAGGGTCCTAATTCATTTGGCTGGGACATTTGGGGACAGAGCACAGTGTGACAGAATTTTGGTTCCATCAATCCTACATTCTAGATTTACTGAAGCAAGCGTGTTCACAGTTACTGAGAAGCAGAGAGTGGAATGATTTTAAATCCTAATGACTGTTTATCATATCTCACTTTTTAACTTATTTGGCTAAGCAAAACTAAAATCTGAGTCAAGATGCAATAAAAGCTAAGGGACTATGATTGATAGCATATATATACCAACAGAGTAAAGTAGAAAATACTGAACTTTCATATTTCATCTGTCCAAAAAGACTGGTAACTTTATTCAAACTAAAATAACAACCGGTGTCAGACTCAATATACAATTATGTAGATCATAATGTTGGACTCTCTTTTGCCCTCATTACCGTCTTAATTCTTAGTGGCAGGGATTCAATGAACTGTCAAAACCATTCCTCAGGAATTTTTGTCTATATCACACACTTGCTGCAGATTTGTTGGCTGTACATTCATGATTCAAATCCAAATGTGTCTGTTGGATTAAGATATGTTGACTCTGAAGGCCAACCTCCCTGTCCATGTTGATGAAAACAGCCTAAGATGATCAGAGCATTGTGATATGGTAAAATGTCTGGTTCAGGTGGTTAGGACTACAAAGATCTGGACAAGTAATATTAGTGATGAATCATGAAAACTGATCAGCCTATGCCTAATTCAGACCCTGCTATCTTAATGTTGCTGCTCAAATATGACCATGATCTCTGTAAATGCAAGAAATTATTTTGTGTGAAATGCTGAGTACATCAACAGCTTCTAAAACATTAAGACCAGTAAATCTGCAATGTAAAACTAATCAGTCAGCTAAATCCAATTTCTTTTCTAAGCACTTTTATGATGTTGAGGTACAAAACTGCAATATGTTGCATATCATTGGCTGATTCGTTGTTTGTGTTGATAAATTCAACAGGTGAATGTATGAATGTCACAATTTGGGGATTTAGGAGAAACAATAACATTATGCCACCTATGGAAACATCTATCGGTAACACCAAATGTTCTGTTTCTCTTCTAGATTTTGGTGAAAGCAATCTTTAAAATTACTATTATGTTTCCCCCAAATGGAAAAAGAAAATCAATTTATAAAGTGGCTCTGCCACCGTTTTTTCTAGTAATTTGACCTACATGCAGGAAAGACTCTTAGGAGAAAAAATATCAATAAAATAACGTTTATTGAACAGAGCTATGAAATAATATAGATGACAGAAATGGGGCAGGGGCACATGGAACAACTGGGAGCTCTGAAAAAAGAGATTTTATGAGATGTTGAGGAATAAACAGGAATGAAGAAGGATTTGTTCTGAGGTTACAGTTGCTAATAAGAACTGCCAGGGAGAGGTGAGTGGATCCAGGATCTTGGGCTGTGGGTATGGGTATGGTGTAGATGATTTGTACAGATCCAGTCTTAAAACCAGAAGACAAAGGCAATGAGGTTGTCCAGGTAGAGTTGAAAGCTGGCTGAGGTTCGGTTGACAGCAAAAGAAGTTAGAGAAGAAGAGGAATTAGAGCAGTGGTTGCAATTGTGGATAATGAAACCAGGAGGTAAAGCTTTCACTAAGAAATCCAGGTTATGGTCTTTGTTAGTAACAGAGAGAAAACCAGGAAAAATTATTGTAGCATATAGAGAACTGGTGGAGGATCGGTCACGAAGTGATCAGCTTCTTAACCATAGCTGTGCATACACACAAAAGAGATAGAAGGGACAGAACTCTGGAACACAGAGACACAGGAAAACATTATGGATAAAATTCATGAAGGTATGGCTCTGAGTTAGACTTGACAATACCATGAAGGGTAAACACTCAGGCTTTGAGGGACTGATGAATCGCTCCTCTTAAGGTGCTCAGATTATTAGTAGATGAGATACACCTGTATGCAATTTCACAGATGCAGGAGGAGGCCAACCCAGCAGCAGCCTTCAGAATGCCCTTTTAGGAATAAACATGCATCCAGTCCAGCCAGACAATCTCTTAATTCTGACATCTTCCTTACATGCTAAAACCTCATCACCAAATAACGCCCTTTGGAAGCACACAAAATATTGCTTAGCAGTTAAGTGAAGGGTCTGATTGTTCTAATGCTACCACTGCAAAGGTATAAACAATATTTTGATATGCTGTTTTCTGTCTGTTTCCTGTTGAAACTAACTTCTCAGTTGAATTACTGTAAAACAATCTAAAATCTGAATTCCTATGGTTATTCAAAATATTTTTTAACTGTACATATGAGAGAGTAAAGGGGCAGATATTTGATACTTGATGTAAGCCAGCAGTAAAAACAATAATAACAAATAGATTAAAAATACAATTTTTATGATATTCCCAAAGCCATGGTTTTCTCAAATTTGAGATCTGGAATGTGCTTGGAGAGGACTGGAACTCTATAAAGGAGCTGAATATCAATCAGTTCAAAACTTGGTTATTTGGCTCCAACAAGAAGATTGATTAAATCAACAAATCATAGTTCTCAGGGCACTGCAGGAGTCAAAGGTACTAAATCAACTCTGCTGAAGATTCATACCCCAGGGAAGTTTTAATCTCCAACACTGAAGATCACTCTGAACTGCAATAAGATAATTGTGTCAAAGGTCAAGGAGGAAAATAGAGAAATCATGGAATTATTATAAATTATTATTAAAGTTTATTTGATAGGGACAGACACACATTTACATAGACAAGGTCCATTAGAGAGGTCCTGTTAAAATTTCCTTCTAAAAGCCCAACATAAAAAGGTTCTTTGTAGATATTTTAACATCTTTTTAATTTTCTGTCAAACACAACAACAAAAAAATGAAAAAGTATGAATTAGATGAAAAATATGAATGGCTTTAAAACAAAATCTAAAACAAGTATGTGAAGTCATGATTGCATATCAATTTAGCCAGCAAAATAAAATACAGTGGTAATAACTACCTTCAAAACTGGATTGGTCTATACTTTTGTGTAACTGAAACTTAATATAAATGAAGTTTAATATTAATCTGTGTAACATTTGCTAGAGAATATATATAAAAAAAATCTACAGTATGAAGTCCAAGGATACTGTACATAAGGCTATAAAAGTTGTAATTTTAGAAGCAGCAATTATTGTATGGCTGGAAGAGCTGAAGAGATTAAAAACTCATGTAAGACAACGTATTAAAACAAATTTAGCCTCAATGTGTCAGAACTTTATATTATCAAAAGACAAAGCAGTTCCATCTACAGTTTAACATAAAGGGTACATCTAACTAAAATCATGAACACACCCTCATGTGACTGTTGACATGTGACACGTGTCGGACACACCATGATGGCAGCATCATGGTGTGGCCCACCTAAAGCTAAAGAGAACATTATATAAGACTTGGAAATATATGCTGTAGATGTAAAATCCTTTCTATTTGTCAAACTGATTGTGAAGAAGTACATTGAAAACAGTTTGTTTACTGCTTTTGTGACAACCACAAAAGTGTCACATTTTGTGTTTTTGAAAAAGAAAGATGTGTGACAACCACAAAAGTGTCACATTTTGTGTTTTTGAAAAAGAAAGATAAAATTGTATTTTATTTTGATTACAAACTGTTATGTTTTATTTTGGTTTGCATTTCTTTACATGGTGATTTGATTTCACATTCAATGTGTGTGCTGCAATGTTTACTCCCTGCCAGCAGGGGGGGCGAGGGCAGGTTCCCGTTATACTGTCTCGCATCGCGGTTTCCTGCATTACTGCTTGATATTCTAAACTGACAAGCCGTCTCCTCATCTCTCTCCTGTTTGTCAGGTGGGTAAATGTACATATATGATTTGAAGTTAGGGATGACCCATGCTGAAATGTGTCAGGGATGCTGGTTGACCAGTCTATGTTGTGGTTTTAGACGGGGAGTTTGTGTGATTTGGTTTGAAGTGGGTTTAGAGTGTCGAGGATGGGTCTGGCCGTTGGACGGTACAGCGGTCGCGCGCGGCCGCGGTGCGGCGGTTGCGCGCGCGACCTGCCCGTTGGTAGAGACCAGCTTGGGGTAATGAGCGCGCCTCCCCTACGTGAATGTGCGCCTCGGTGATGTTAAAGAAACTCACAACGTCCATGTCTATTGTTTATTTTGCCGGCTGTAAGGTCCCAACCATTAGTTTTGTTAAATGAGTTCATGAAGGGAAAAAGGTGACTGTTTAAAATGAGTTTTGTTTATATTAAGCACTGAAGGTTTATGAGGTTAAAATGCAGTAATGTCTTGATTCAAAACTAAGTAAAATAGATATATGAGGAGTTAAAAATTAACGTTAACATTAAGCTGGTTATTATACCATTGTCTATGTATTTCATTTGTGGTAAATAGGTTAAAATACTAAACTGAAAAGTAAGTGAATATGTATTTTTGGAAGAGATGTATTTTGTTATGTGTTGAGATGAATACTGAAATTCAGTGAGAATGTTTAGAGGACATTGAACTTTGAATATGTTGAACATAAACAAAGAAATTTAACACATGAGTGTATTTAAAAATGAAACTTGAATAAATTACTGCTTGATATTCTAAACTGACAAGCCGTCTCCTCATCTCTCTCCTGTTTGTCAGGAGTACATCTGTCAGCCAAGGTGCCGTTGCTACGGTACCCGTTACAGATTTTTGGTGGCCCGTACGGGGAACGGCATCAGATGCGCAGGCGACAGACGCAAACAGAATCAGCCGTCTGAAGCGGTGCCAGTGCTACGCAGCGGGGACCAGACCTGGAGCCACGGATAAAAGAGCTGCCTGAAGGAGCAACCAACAGCGAGGAAGACGGAAAAGCAGTCATGGCGGACGGTGAGAGAAGAGGCTTGGTGTGGGACATCAAGAAAAGTCTGCTCACTCTGACAGCCGATGAACTTTTCCAACTGGCTCGGAGTGTTGGTCCTGTGCCGGGGAAGGATGCATCCACGCTTCAGGTGGATGAGGAAGATCGTTGCTTTGAGTACATCCGAGCTTTCATGGACAGTGACACTCTCATGCAATTGGAGGATTCAGGTATGGCTACGTTGTTGGAGTTAAATGATACCGTGAAGGCCATTCAGAGACGTGCTGTTAAGTGTAAGACAACTGCAGATGATGTGCATAATTTATTGTCAACCCCAGGGTTTAGCGAATATGCAATCACTGATGATATGGTGCCCAGTGTTCCAAACACTAATATGACCCAACCAGCTGAGGTTAGTCCAGCTGTCCCCTTACCATTTACCACTCCATCACTCACACACCCTATCAAAACCATACCACCCACAGACACAACGGAGTTACAGAAAATGCTTACTACTTTTCTACAACACATCAATAACACCACATTACCACCCACTCTCACACCTACACCGGCACACCATACACCATTACACTCTACACTGCCACCTGACACCAAACATGCACCTGTACAACATGCACCCAAACAAAACACACATGACAAACATGACCGAGGCGTGCCCCTTCGAGAGCTCTCAATGCTGCGACGTGAATTCAAGGTTCAAGGCGGGCAGATCGGAGATCAGAGCTCAGATTTAAGTTACAGCAACATATGCAGACAAATCGATGACGGAGTAAAAGATCAGTTTAGTGATGCTGAAATACTGAGAGGTATTCTCAGAGTGATCAAACCAGGACATTTCAAAGATATGCTAATGCACAAGGATGATTTGACCATAGACGAGATGAAGTGTTTCCTACAGTCCCACTTAGGTGGGCAAAGCAACACAGAGCTCTTCCAAGAACTGATGTGCACCAAACAAAATGACAGCGAAACTCCCCAACAGTTCTTGTACCGTGTCATAGGTCTGAAACAAAAGATACTGTTTGCCTCAAAACATGCTGACACGGAAGTGAAATACAATTCGAACACAGTTAAAGACATTTTCCTACACACCATATATCAAGGACTTAGCCAAAAACATAATGACATACGCAGAGAACTTAAAACATTACTTTCTGATAGCAGTGTGTCTGATGAAGAAATTTTGAAACAAATGATGAAGATAACAAGCACAGAGAATGAACGACAGAGACGTTTGGGGTCAGGCGTGAAACAGAAACAAGTAAGCGTGCATAGCACTGAGCTAGTGGAGGTTGAAGTCGCAGCTGCACAAGGTAATGGTGCAAAGAAAGATGCTCCAGATAAACAGCCAAAGGCTAATGCACTTCAGCTGTTAACTGAACAGGTAGCAGAGTTAATGACTAAAGTTGAGCAACTGCAACGGCCACAGCAGATTTACAGCTCCGAGCCCTGCCACCACTGCAAAGCTCGAGTGGAACGAACGAAACCCAAGTCAAATAGCTGTGCTAATTGCCTCGCACAGAACCTCCCAGGTTGCACTCACTGTTTTTACTGTGGTGAAAACGGCCACAGAGCAGTAGGCTGCCTAAAGAAGCCGAAGCGTCAGGAAAACTGGAGCCGGTCGCTGCAACGGGACAACCAGTGACCGGGTCTCATGTTCAGTCCCACAGTGTTAAGTGTAATGTATCCAGCTCTGAGTTTCGTACAAGGGAAAGTTTGCTGAATAGAAGACCTAAAGTAAACAATGTAAATGACCCCCAATTTCCCCTTTCTCTGCCCACTCAAACAAGCAGGCGCCTAGCCAAGTTCATAGGTGCCAAAGCCCTTGCACGATGTGACCTGAGCGGCTTGACAGTTGATGCTCTGTTAGACACCGGAGCTCAAGTGAGCATGATTGATCAAAACTGGAAGAAGAGGTACATACCGGATGCACCGGTGAGGCCCCTCAGTGAAATCTTTGATGATGAAGAGCTGGAAATACAAGCTGTGAACGGAGGAGTCCTTCCTTTTGATGGATGGGTCCTCATCTCAGTCAGCTTTGCCGGAAATTCTGCTCTTAGTCAGTCTATAATGGTGCCTTTCCTCATCAGTAGCATCGACCTTGAACGGCCAATCCTGGGATTCAATGTGCTAGAGGAGGTGGTTCAGGATAGACAAACAGAGTTATTTCCAGCCCTCACCACACTCCTCTCTGATTCCATATCTGCCTCTGTGGATCAGGTGGAGCTGTTGGTGAACTTCATTCAGGCAGGTAAACCCGTCATGTGTCCAAAAGTTTTAAGAACTGGCAACTATGACACTGTAGTTCCAGCTGGACAGGTTGCATGGGTCAAGTGTCAGATCCCGTCAGTTGTAGATCAATCAGACCCTCTTCTCTTGTTTGAACCTGAGGAAAACAACGTCCATCTTGCTGAACTTGAGATTGAGGAAGGCCAGCTGGAAATGCAATTTGGAAAGCGACCTTATGTAACCTTACCAATAAGAAATTGCACAAAGCATCCTGTGAGCATACCAAGAAAGACTGTTCTGGGTAGTAGCCAGGCTGTTACTAGGGTGATTGAGGCTGGCCCACCAGAACTGTCCAGGCCCAAAGTAGTAGCCAATGCCGCAACAACACCAGCCACTCAAACTGCTCCAGGCTTGTGGCAGCCCCCTGTGGACCTCAGCCACCTTAGTGAAGAAGAACAAGACAAAGTAAAGAAAATGCTGCGGGAAGAATCAGCTGCTTTCGCTCGAGACAGTCATGATATCGGCTGTATTCCCAGTTTGCAGATGTCGATCCACCTTAAGGATGAGATCCCAGTGCAGAGAGCGTACTCCTCGGTTCCCAAGCCACTGTTTAAAGAGGTGAAAGAGTATGTGCAAGACTTGTTGTTGAAAGGCTGGATTGTCAAGTCAAAGTCCTCTTATGCTGCACCAGTGGTCTGTGTCAGGAAAAAGGATGGTACACTCCGCCTCTGCATAGATTACCGTCTCTTGAATCAGAAAACCATCCCTGATCGACATCCTTTACCTAGGATACAAGACCTGACTGACACCCTTGGTGGCTATTCCTGGTTCAGCATCCTCGACCAAGGAAAAGCCTACCATCAAGGTTTCGTTGCCAAAGACTCTCAACCCCTCACCGCTTTCATTACTCCCTGGGGACTGTACGAATGGGTCCGTATCCCATTTGGCCTCTCAAACGCCCCCGCAGCCTTCCAGCGGAGTATGGAAGAGATGCTAGGTCCCTTGAGAGATGACTGCTGTCTCCCGTACCTGGACGATGTGCTTTGCTATGCGGAAACCTTTGATGAGCATGTGGAAGGGGTCCGCAAAGTACTTCGAGCACTTCAAAGACACGGGGTAAAGCTAAGACCTGAAAAGTGTGAGCTGTTTAGACGAGAAGTGAGATACGTGGGTCGCCTTGTGTCAGCTCAAGGAGTGAGGATTGATCCCAAAGACCTGGATGCGGTGCGATCATTAGCCAGCAGGACACCACAGACAGTTGGAGATGTAAGGAAGCTCTCCGGTTTCCTGGGCTATTACCGCTCTTACATTCAGGACTTTTCAAGGATTGCAAAACCCATCTATGAACTACTACAAGTGAAGCCAGGACAAGCAGCTGTAGAGCGTGGGAGAGGCAAAGGTCCACAACTACCGTCCAGGACACCTGTGGAGTGGACCGCCGAACACCAGCAAGCCCTTGACCGACTTATTTCTCTCCTTGTTAACCCCCCTGTGCTGGCATACCCCAACTTCAACGCACCTTTCGTATTACACACAGATGCTTCTGACCAGGGGCTGGGTGCAATCCTTTACCAACACCAGGATGGCAAGTTGAGAGTAATTGGGTACGGGTCTAGGACTTTAACTGCAGCTGAACGAAACTACCATCTGCACAGTGGAAAACTGGAGTTCCTTGCCCTGAAGTGGGCTGTGTGTGAAAAGTTCAGAGATTACCTGTTCTATGCACCTCACTTCACGATATACACAGACAACAATCCTCTTACTTATGTTATGACCACAGCAAAGCTAAACGCTGTCGGCCATAGGTGGGTTGGAGAACTGTCAGACTTTAGATTTGACATAAAGTACAGACCTGGAAAGTCTAACATAGACGCTGACACGCTGTCACGTCTCCCTTTAGACATTGAAGCGTACAGTGAATCCTGCACTAAAGAGTGTTCTGCAGATGTGGTTCGAGCAGTCTGGGATGGGGATAAGGTAGCCAAGCACAAAGACGTAGCCTGGGTTGCAGCTCTGAACATCAACTCCCAAGCTGACCCGTCTCCTCCTTTTGATGACTTGAGAGAAATCAGTCATGATGAGCTTGCGGAAGCGCAACGTGCAGACAAAGCCATCAGTGAAATGATTACGTTGAAAGAGTCAGGTACACCCCTAACTGATGATATACGGAAAGCAGCGAGTGGAGCCACTAAAAGACTGTTCCATGAATGGGGAAAGCTCGTTTTGGAAAATGGTATTCTATACAGGCGTGCCAATGGCAGAAAGCAGTTGGTGCTCCCCACCAAGTACAAAGACCTCGTCTTGAAGAAACTCCACAATGACATGGCTCACGTTGGCACAGAAAGGGTCCTGAACCTTGCCAGAGAGAGATTCTATTGGCCATTCATGGCAAAAGAAATCGAAGACCATATCACTAAGAAATGCCCATGCATAAAGTCAAAGAAGCCAGTTACTCATGTTCGCGCCCCGATGGGAAGTATCACATCAAGCTCACCCCTAGAGTTGGTGTGCATCGACTACTTGCATCTGGAGACCAGCCGTGGTGGCTATGAGTATATCCTAGTGGTCGTTGATCATTTTACAAGGTTCGCTCAGGCTTACCCGACCAAGAATAAGAGTGGAAAGACAGCAGCTGAGCGCATCTTTAATGACTTCATCCCTCGCTTTGGATATCCCTCAAAGTTACACCACGATCAAGGCCGTGAATTCGAGAATGAACTGTTCCGTACCCTCCAGCAAATGTCAGGTATCCGTCATTCCAGAACATCGCCCTACCATCCCCAGGGGAACCCAGCGGAGCGGTTCAATCGAACGATTCTGCAGATGTTGAGAACGCTGACTGACAAAGAAAAAGAACAATGGAAAGATCAGATCCCAAGAGTTGTACATGCATACAACTGTACTCGGCACGAGTCGACAGGCTTTTCACCGTTCTTCCTCCTTTATGGTCGTCATCCTCGCCTTCCTATTGATCTGCTCTTCGGATTGCTTGAAGACGCAGAGCCTGACTCGCCAAAAGGATATGCAAAGAAGTGGGCAAAGCAGATGTCTGAGGCTTATCGAATCGCCAGAGAGAACAGCAAGCAGGCCAGCGCCAAAGGCAAAGTGCTCTATGATAAGCTAGCAAGAGGAGTGGTGCTGCAGCCTGGCGATCGAGTCCTAGTCCGGAATCTCAGTGAGCGTGGTGGTCCTGGGAAACTAAGGTCATACTGGGAGAAGACCATCTATGTCGTGAAAGAACAGTTTTCTGATAACCCAGTGTATGTAGTGTATCCCGAGTCTGGGGACCAGAAAAAGACAAGAACACTCCATCGTAATCTGCTCTTACTCGTGAATGACATCCCAGTCGAAGAGCCTCCACATCAGGCTGCTCCTGAGAAGACAACCCAGAAAAGGAAACGACAGACGCGATGTACCACCCCAGAGCGTACAGACCCACTGCAAGCAGATCCAGACTCTGACTCAAACTCCGACTCTGATGGTCCCCGTTACTGGCTGAGGATACCCGATGAGAGGATACAAGAGGTACCAACGGTAGCCCCACCACAGCGACTAGCTGTCCCGGTGAGTCGCCCGATTCCAGTACCTGTTCGAGGAGGGGTGAGAGTTAATGAAGACTACTTACCTGAAGCAGATCCGGTACCTGTAAGGGAAGCAGAGACAGTAGAATCTGAACAGGATGAAGCCCAGTCTGATTATGCAAGACCTGAAGAGCAGGATTTATATGCTGAGGCTCCAGAGCCCGTCCAGGAAGAGCAGCCTCTGATCAATGCAATGCCAGACCGACAGACACAGGTCAGAAGGTCAAGTCGAGAAAGGCAACCTAGACAGTTTCTTACATATGGGAGGCTTGGTCAGCCTACACTGACAACACAAGCTAGAGTTAACATGGTAAACACAGACCTACACTCACCTGCTTACACCACACCTCACACGGCACAACCCTTGCACCCACTCATTCCCTACGAAACGCCAACATACCCCTTTAACCCCTATTTCACACCTTATCCCCCCCTTTACATACATGTCTTATCCCTTACCACCACATCCATACATCTTACCTATTCCTGTCACCTGTTAGGAGGAATAGGGCTTTGGTTCATAAGAGTTGAGTAGAAAATGGTGGGACCTATTTCTTTTTGTCGGGGAGTGTGTGACAACCACAAAAGTGTCACATTTTGTGTTTTTGAAAAAGAAAGAGAAAATTGTATTTTATTTTGATTACAAACTGTTATGTTTTATTTTGGTTTGCATTTCTTTACATGGTGATTTGATTTCACATTCAATGTGTGTGCTGCAATGTTTACTCCCTGCCAGCAGGGGGGGCGAGGGCAGGTTCCCGTTATACTGTCTCGCATCGCGGTTTCCTGCATTACTGCTTGATATTCTAAACTGACAAGCCGTCTCCTCATCTCTCTCCTGTTTGTCAGGTGGGTAAATGTACATATATGATTTGAAGTTAGGGATGACCCATGCTGAAATGTGTCAGGGATGCTGGTTGACCAGTCTATGTTGTGGTTTTAGACGGGGAGTTTGTGTGATTTGGTTTGAAGTGGGTTTAGAGTGTCGAGGATGGGTCTGGCCGTTGGACGGTACAGCGGTCGCGCGCGGCCGCGGTGCGGCGGTTGCGCGCGCGACCTGCCCGTTGGTAGAGACCAGCTTGGGGTAATGAGCGCGCCTCCCCTACGTGAATGTGCGCCTCGGTGATGTTAAAGAAACTCACAACGTCCATGTCTATTGTTTATTTTGCCGGCTGTAAGGTCCCAACCATTAGTTTTGTTAAATGAGTTCATGAAGGGAAAAAGGTGACTGTTTAAAATGAGTTTTGTTTATATTAAGCACTGAAGGTTTATGAGGTTAAAATGCAGTAATGTCTTGATTCAAAACTAAGTAAAATAGATATATGAGGAGTTAAAAATTAACGTTAACATTAAGCTGGTTATTATACCATTGTCTATGTATTTCATTTGTGGTAAATAGGTTAAAATACTAAACTGAAAAGTAAGTGAATATGTATTTTTGGAAGAGATGTATTTTGTTATGTGTTGAGATGAATACTGAAATTCAGTGAGAATGTTTAGAGGACATTGAACTTTGAATATGTTGAACATAAACAAAGAAATTTAACACATGAGTGTATTTAAAAATGAAACTTGAATAAATTACTGCTCCATATTCTAAACTGACAAGCCGTCTCCTCATCTCTCTCCTGTTTGTCAGGAGTACATCTGTCAGCCAAGGTGCCGTTGCTACGGTACCCGTTACACTTTTATATAATAAAGGTCTCAATTACTGGAAGTTTTGCACAAGAATAATTTATGAGACACATTTAGCTTTGAAGTTTTTGATGAGCTGAGTGCTTTTTAAAACATAAGTAACTTTATTTGCTGTGCTATAGGTAGCGCAGTCTCTCATTAATGCTAATCTGTTTCACGTGGTCGAGCATCTATTCAACCTGTCTTCTACCAGTCATCAGTGTCAGATTATATGAGCCTTAGGTGAGATTTCTCTAGCGTACCTGAGTATTTCTGAGCCTTCCTGTCCGTATCCTGATTTGTTTGCCTGACCTGTCGTTGGACTCCTGCTGGATTTCTGTCTGTGTACCGAACCTGGAACTTATTTTTGACAGTGCCCTGGATTTCCCTTCAGTACCTCTGATCTTCTCCCTTCTGAGCCCTCAACACCGGCTTAGGCTTCTCTGGATTATCCTGCCTTCCTTTGTCTGCTCGGTTCTGATCTCCTGCCTGTTTTTAGACCTCCAGGACTTCAGCATCTGGGAATCTTTGGGCGGCCCCCGCCATGTCTGATTGGCAGCTGACCAGCTGAAACTTACCTCAGCCTCTGGGCTCGGACAAAATTTTAAGAACAGGTTAGTGACTCACACGTATCATCCTTCGCCACATACTGTAGACATGGTCACTAACCTGAGTTCTGCCCCTGCAGAGGATCTTGCCTTAGACACTGACGGTGTTCTCTGCAGTTGTCTTTAATAAGCATTTTGTAGAACCTAACTGTCTCTCTCCGCCTATAAAACTGTGTCCTTTTGTTTTGAGCCCAACAATTTACCATGGAAAAAGTGATTTTCCAATTCAGAAAATAAACAATAGTCAACAATTGCATCTTTTTAAGCAAGTCTGAAAGCCAGCAGGGAATTGACACTCAAAAATATCTGTGGCCATTCATTCCACAAAAGAGGGTTGGAGGAAACCAAGGTGATGGAGAGAGAATCCACGTATGAAATCATATTTGGATCATCAGAAATGACCAGAAGTAACCAGTTTTGCCCAAGTTCAGTGTAACATGGCCCAAATAAACTCTTAGACCCTGCATTGCATGTTTTTATCAAAAAATAAAAACATTTTTTGGTCGACCAGGCAAATTTATTTCCTGAATGAAAACATAAAGATGCTGAATTAGTCAAAATTGCTCCTGACATGTGGCTTTAACACAGCACACTATGACGGAGTAAGACATTAGCATACTTTTTAGCATGGTGTTTTACATTGACTTATAAATTCAAAGTCCAAAAACTGACTTAGCACTAAGCTAGTAAATGCTTATTACACTATTTATGGATACTAATAAAAGCAATATTTCAATATTAAAAATGATTATTTACAAACAGACTAGCAGTGATGACTATTGCCAGCATTAAACAACACAGAGAGGGGTTGCTATTTCCCCACAAGTAAAATCATACAACATGGACACTTTAATGACTGAAATGCATCTGAAATATAATACACTAAAGATTAGTTCACTTCATATTTTCTAGCAAATGAATCTAAATCATTTATGAACTGGAAGATAAAAATAATCTCACACTTCTGACTTTTCAAAAGAAAGTGCATTTAATGAGATTTATCATAAATACTATTGGGAAATTTATAAACTGAATACGGGACACTCAAGCCAAAATGTCTTCTGTGTTGGCTTCACCCAAATCTGCATTTCATTTAAGGTCACTGAGAGTTTGTGGTCCTTTTTGCTGATGTTTGAATAATAACAGGAGACACACTGAAAAAAAAAAAAAAAAACGAAATGCCAGGATTGAAGTAATACCGGGATTCTTTTTAACTTCATTTCCCTAATCCAATTTCATGTGACCCAGATGAAAGAATTGGCTAAGCAGTTTCTTTTTCAAATACTTTATTCCAAAAACAACAACTATCTCTTGTTGGAATTTAAATCAGCAGTTTTAAAGTAAGCCATGTTTCTATGTCTTTAGGACATGCATTTTATGTATTTAACTGGTTAGATTAATTAGGGTCTATCTAAAAATATCTATCTCGTATAAATCACAAAACTTACTGAAACAAAATTGCAAAATTGCATCTGAAACAGTTTAAGATTGTTATATTACTTCCGTAAAAATTCAAAAAATCCACTGGACTTGGTTTTCAAGATTTGAAGACGTTTCGCCACTGCGAAATTACTGCATTCCAAATGGAAGCTTTTACCCTCAACTCAATTTCAGCCTATTATTCAGCTGGCTTAAAAAATCTCTTAACCCTCCATGAGTACAATTTAAAAATGAGATTTAAATAAGGATTCATTAAGTCTCTTTCAAAAAACGTTATGAATTAATAATAGCTTAAATTAATGGTTATAAGATCAAAACCCTCAATACATGACCAATGACTCCTAAGAGAATTGGTGTTCTCCTTCTCTCTGCATGTTATGGCTATGACTAATTAACCATCTTCGAAGGATTTAGAAATATACAATCAGGGAAATTAATTTTTTTCCTTCTCTTCATTTCTCAATGATAAAGCACATCTTTATAAGGTAATTCCTCCTCACTTGACCTTTTGTTTCAACACTATAGAGAAAGTTAATAAGATGGCACTCAAATCCTTTTTAGTAGCCACAGGAAAATCTCTGCAAGGCTCTCAGTAACAATTCAGTTACTATCAGAGACAAATGGAAGTTGCTTAATATTGCTTTTAATGACGAAAGCCCTTTAAATTTTAATCTGCAGCAACCTTTATGATTAGTGGTAAGCAAAGCTTTCAAATAAATTCAAGAAGGCTTTTCTCAAACAAATAACTTTGGGAAATTTTCACCCCACTACCTTTCTTCTCACAATGTTATTATATTATATTATATTAAATATTGATATAACCCCCACTGCCACAAAAAAACCTGCGTGGGAACAGTACATGAATAGGTGGAGTTAAAAAATTATTGTGTATACTTTCTCATTTTTTTATCCATCTTAACTCCTGTTCTCCTCCTTTTATTACCATTCAACCTGTCTTCCCTCTGTGGAGACTGGAGAAACTTCTACACATCCTCTAATCATGGCTTTTCCCTTGAGCTTATCCTTTAAGAAGGGACAGCCGTTTGCTGTCCAATGAGGTAAAGGAAAAAGAAGGATAGATATGGAAATGAAAGCATCACGGTTGGGTTGAGGTTCTGAGGACCCAAATGCAGAGGTGAGGAGGCAGAAGTGAGTTTTTGTAGATTTAATGCATTAACTGAAGGAAAAATCGAAAAAAAAATTACAAAATACAATGAACAAAAAAACAGACAACCTCAGGGGAAAACTCACATAGGGAGCCAGGACTGAGGAACTGCACAGGGAGAGAATATATAAGAGACAGAACAAAGGCTGGACTAATGAGCTGATAAGGAACAGGTGTGGATGGAAACATCTAGAAGGAAGCCAAGAGGAAAGGAAACAAACACAAGGGGGCAACAGACAGAAACCCAAGAAAAAAACACTGCTAGAAAACAACTACAAATACAAAGAAACTTGAAATAAACTTAAACAAAGGACAGAACTCTAACAGCAAGAGATAAGTTAAATATGAGAACAGAGGAATCACTGGTATTGTTAATACAAAACTGGAAAAACACTGTTGAGCTGTCATTTAAAGGTCCAGAGAGCCTCTGGAGTAGTACAGAATAAGGTACAAAATTTACTGAGGAAAAAAGTAAAATATAAAATGGTGTTGCACCGACATCGGTATAGGGCGGGATCCCGATACTGCACTAAAATGGTGCCATCGGTATTGGCAAGTATCAACAAATAGGGCACCATTAAAGTCACATGAAGTGGAACTCAGTTATTCTGCATGGAGTTTGCATGTTCTCTGTGTGCAGGCGTTGGCATGACAGAATACATGGTGACAATGCTGCTTTTCTTTTTCACATGTGAGTTAAATGTTTAGCGAACCCAGAAACTGGATGGCGCACAGTAAAGAAAGAAAGCAGGTGTGCACAACTTAGTAGCCAGGAGGGGTTAACTTAGCAATCACCTTTATATAAAACAAATAACATTTTTGCTTGTACAGCATAATAACAGAGATACACAAAAAATCTTCTTATTTTCATGTTACATTTATGTAGAGACAATTTACTGATAATATGATCTCACTGTTTTTTTTTCTGATGGCTTAAGCACAGCTTTTGTAACTTTTGGCAAATTTTCCAAAACTCTTCACACAAATAAAAAGACCTTTACCAAATCAGCAAAACATTTTAGTTGTCTGGCAAAAGCTAATAAACCTTACTTAACTCTTCAAACGTTCATAAAAATGTTTTATTTTTTGTATCAAACAGTTAACACAAGCACACATGTTAATAAGCACACAATGTACCAACAACACACTGATGGTATAAATAAAAAAACAGAGCTGGCTTTTGCTTTCTCTGTGCATAAAGTAGGCTATGTCGGTTTGGGGTCATACTTCTGTCAAAGGTCTGTAAACATACAGGGATACAAAACACTCAGGGATCCAAATTTCAAGTATTGGTGTTTATTTACACACATCAAAACAAACAAAAGTGTTTTTTTTCCAAGTCAAAACACAAAATCACTGAGAACAAAAAATATCAGTAGATGTGTCATCTTTCTGGGTCTGGCCACCAAACTTCATCCACACCACATACAATGTTCTCTTCTCCAAGGCACTGGGGAAAATATCTCCTGGAACGCCATATCCAGGCATTCCAGAAATGTAATGTAAGGTGTCCAGGAATGTAACAATGTGTGAAGTGCCTTATGAGCTTAGGGTTGCACGATGGTGAGTAACTGATTTATAGCTGCACACAATCATCTTACCACCCTGTTGTCCTGGGACATTGATTATGGCACAATGTCCAGTAATGTTTCTACCATAACACCCTGTTTTAGTGAGGTTAAAACTTACCTCATTCACGAAAAGTATCACTGGAAAAGAAAAAAAAAATCAGCACAGCAGGAGGTTAACTGGGAAGATGGTGTCATCATGCTGTATTTGTTGTAACCTTATGGAATAATTTGATATCACTATATTGACTATGTGGGTCTCTTGTTCCGAAGTTAAAGTTCTTCCTCTTTACCCAGCGTCTGGACATCTTCAGTTCTCTAAAGTAACTATTTCAGTATCTTTACATGTATTGTATTGTTGTGTTTCTCAGGGTATGGCAGTGCTACAACACTTTGTGGAAAATGATTGCACCTACGATTCTCATTTTGAAATGCCTTTATGATGCTCACTACAAAGTAGCGGCTAAAGTTAGGCTAAACCTGTTGGCCAGCTTCCCTTAGGGTCAATCCATGGTTTACATGGTCCGCTAATCTAGCTCCAAAGTCAGCACTAATTCTATTTCTTACTCCTATTCCCCTCCTCCTACTTCTTCATCTCCATGTCTTCTTCTTTGGCCTCTAATTCTCCCTCATCTTGCTCCATCATTGGACTCCACAGAGAAAGCTCCCCTGTGGCTTATTCATAGTGCTTGGGCTGATTGTAAAATGAACAAATTATCTAAAGAGTTTTCACATGTGATAGTGCGCCAGACGGTTGGTAAAATAGTGTAAATAATAGCCATAGGTTATATGTATATAGTTTTGCTAGGAGTGTGTTGATAATTTGGAAATTGAGTGTAAAGCTGTCATTTGTGTTTAGAGTTCTGCAAAAAGAATGCTGTGCAGTGGATTGGAGCTAAAGTTTGAAAAGAGTATGATACAAAAGTGAAAACTGGGTGCATAGCAGTGTTTGTACTTTTAGTTTTGCAAACTCAGTGAGCTATAAAAATCCCAGTTAGGGTTTAAACATTTAAAAAAAACTGTAAACTGTACGTCTTGGATAAAACATTTTGTGCAACCTTCCACAAGCATCCCACACTAGTATGCTTTGATCCATTACTTCTATCTGAACTGATGTCATAAACACACAGTTTATTATTTGCCTTGCTTGTACATCTAATCTAATGGTAATCTTATGGTAATTCTCCAGCTATAACTTACTATGTCACATCTTAATATATTGCTTCAATATGTCCAAGTAACATTCTCTCCTGATGATCCCATATTTCTTTAGAAGTGCACTAGTTTCTTCTGGAAGAAAACATGCTGTTCTCCCCATACTTCTGAGATTGAATTGCATTCCCCTTTTATCCTCAATCAGTGATCCATACATGACTTTGCAATTTATTGCGACAGTTGAAAAGGCAACATTTTCTCCATTGTCAAATTTTATGTGTCACACTATACACTTGTTTGTGTTTTTATTTGATTATACTGGCCTCTTTTCAGTTACTTCCATAGTTAAATAAGTCCATTCTTTCCATTTGCTCTTTGTCTGGTCTTCCTGTTGCCATCTTGTTCCTGCCTTTCTGATCTCACTGTGTCAGATTAATCCTTTTTTATCAAATATTGATCTATCAACCTGTGCCTGCAGATGTCTTGGTACCACCTCAGTCCTTTGCCTTCACAAATCATGACTCTGTGTGGATTTTTGCTTCAGTCTTCTGTTCTAACACCTGTCTGTTTCATTGTCTGAAGTGTGTGCAAAGTCGGCATCTTAAATAAATGCTTAGTAACATGTTGTTGGTACATATACTGCTTTTGCCTTTCAGTTGTAGTTATAAAATTGGTAAATCAGAGAAAGTTTATGCTAATTTCAAGCAATTTAACAAGTAATACACTTTGTAGAAAATTTAACAGAAAATTAGGGATTGCACTTCCAGCATTTAAGAAATAACAATATATCATGCAAAAGTTTTCACTATAGCACTGATGAAATAGAGCAATATCTAATTTCTATATATTTCCAAAATTATATGTGTAATTATATTAGTTTAAGTTTCCTAAATGAGCTTAAGAAAAAAGATGCCTTGAGGATAGAGAAACTGGCAAAGTCTTTGCTAGAGAACAGCAACTGAAAGTCAAATATGAACTTCAGTTGAAAATTAACCCTGAACAAAGGGTGCTGTTGTCATTTACTGTAGGCAACACTGGCAATGTAGGCAATAGCCTGGAGTGGCAACCTTGGAGGGCTTTGAAGGAATTATGATTGATCCATTTTTTTATTTTAATTAAGTACTTTTTAAAAGGGATGCAAACATTAGAAACCATCCTAAACCCTCCTATAATGACAGACTCCTGTTCTAGATTAAAACCCCAAGAGTTCAGATTTAACTTGTAAATTTCCCAATCTGCAGCATTCTACTGCCACCCCTCCCCACAGTCCCCTGTAATTCTCAGTGTCACTAGTAACCTACCAATTGCCACCACGAGGATGTAAAATCCATCAAGGTTAGAATATAGCAAACAAAAAGAAGGGATGATGAGAAGAAGTGTGAAAGGTACAGCGCTAAGGATATGAAGAAACTGATGCTTGAACTGCAATGAGACGCTCTCTTTCATGTGCCTTTGATCATATCAGTAGATAGCAAGACAGTTTTCAAATGCCTTTAAAAACAGTGTTGTTCTAACCTGTGGTTGATCAATAGATATGTACATTTAAATTGTTGTGTCATTCAATTGCAGTTAACAAGAGCTATGGATCATTCAGGGGGCATAAAGGGGGCATGTTTCTTTGTGTGTCTAACCTGCTTAGAGCACCAAAAAGGTAACAAAAAGGCCTGAAAATGTCTCCAGATTTAACGAACAGGATAAATAAATTAAATCTCTGAAGAGTCAGGCTGTAGAAATGGCAGCAAAGTTAAAATCTGATTTGAAAGTTGACCTATATGATGCTTCCTGGCAAACAAAGATGTCCCTGCAAACTGAAGCCTCCACTCAAACAGAGCCTTCCTAGGAAAGATGGATCCAAAGCAACCAAGCTGTTAACACAGTCCACTACAGAAGACAAAACACAAACAGAGACTTTGGTGCAAACAGAACTATACTTGAACCAAGGCATCTGCACACATGCAAGCTCTACACACATTTGCTAACAGTTTGATTCATCAGTTTACTCCGTTAGCTACGAAACAATTCAAGAATGTGATACTTCACAGCTGCTACTGCTGCTGTGATTGGATAAAAGCTTGACATGGGAGACAGTCGCCACTTGGTGATTTACCCAATCAGCATGAAGAACTGTACAGAATTTTCCTCCCTTTTGCAAACACTTTGCGCAGGAGCCTTACCAAATGAATACTGTGTAGAATTCAAATTGAACTATACATATCAATCTGGCTTATGTCAGGTTAGCTACACATAGAAAAGCAAACATATAGTTAACATAGCTAAATATAGGAATATACCATTTTAGAATGAGCAAATGCAATTATACAGTTTCAACTTTAACAAGTCGGACCATTATTTTCTGACTTCTTTTTACAATTCAAAAAAGAGAAATTGATTTAGATTTGTATATGTTATGGTTTTATAGAGCTAGACTAATGTTTCTTTTTTATATGCTGTATATTTAAAAAAAAAAGGCCATTTAAAGTCATGCACACAGTATGGGAAGTAATGACTTATTTTTATAGCTTAATTGGGAAAATACCATGTGGTTCCACAAATAACTTTAATTAGGTAGCAGCAGGGTTTTGGGTTCAGTTGATGGAGTGTGATGATACAGTGTGTTCGTTTGTGTAATTACAAGCTGAAACTGGGGGAATATAAGAACATAAATCATCTTCTTCTCCAATTAACTTCAAAGCTTTAACCTTTAGGATTTGGTTCATTTACACATGCAGATTTCAATCAACTGAAAGCCTCTCAAACTGCCTTTGTTTCCCAACTGTGCATCATGTCATTGAATTTCAATTAGATAAGCATAAAAGACCAAACTTCTGTGTTACTACTGGCATTTATACTATCTTGAAAATGGATTTACTATATAATTTTATTGTACAAGCATCTGTATTATCAAAATTCATTCCTGAAGCTCCATTTGCGATGGAGAGTTAATAATAAGCTAAAATCTTTGTAAAGGTGCTGGCCACAACTTGTAACACAACTAAAAGATTTTCGTCAAGGGATGATGAAAAGCACCACATGAAAAAGCATCACATGAAACATTAAACTTACTTCAAATGCAAGTAAGATAAACACATTTTCTATGTACTGGAAAGTCACAAAATCTTTCACCTGGAACAATTATACAGACAAGAAGCTGTTTAAAAAGCTGGTATAATGGTCAAAGTAACCCATGTTGTAGTGCCGCACATAGTCATTGAAGGATACAGACATTCAAAAACAAGAACTATGTTTGTCAAGTTTAAAATTTCCCTAATTTATGAAATTGAAAACAGCCTTGACTTGTCAGCTTTTGTCTCTCTTTTTTTTTGTACCCACAAGTCAGTTCTCTTATTGGATATGAAATGATACAGAAATAACATTTAAAGATTCTGATGTTGTTAAAAATATCCTCCATTAAGAAATTCTATCATTGATATATTTAGTTAGATATAAGAATGTAGCATCACTTTTAGGAGGGTTTTAAATACAACCAGGGTTCTGCTATAAATCCTAAAGTCATTGACCTGTGACGTTATGTTACAAAGCTTGCCATGGTGTTTGCATTCTGAGAATCTGATGAACCCATGTCAGCTCACCCTGCTGATTGCTGCTATTCTTAAGTGTTAGACCCATGGTAGGACGTGAAAATTTTTGTGCCTCATAAGTAAACATAATAGACATTGATAACAGTGTGCAGACAGAGGACACATTCCATAAAAATATCTGCTGATAAATGAAGATATCTTCCATTATGGAGCAGACATTCAACTATTTCACCAGATAGTCTTTTTTATACATTTTTTTTGTTTGTTTGTTTCATCTGTTGCAATTTGGTCTTCACTTGTCTTTGTTAACTTCATTTGGTTTGGCTCATGAAATTATTCTTAAAAAAAAACACCAGGAATAAGAACAACAGATATTTTTAAACAGCTATGTTTAAAAATATTTATTTTCATTTTATTGCATGGCACTTAGATGTTCATTTATAAATGTAACTATCCGCAAGGGCAGAGATGGTGCAGTAGCCTTTTCAAGTTACGTTAAGGTGTGTTTATCCTGATTGGCTACAGTTAGTTTTCTACCTCATCTCCTAGAGTTATAAAAATATGAGACTCTTCACCTCATTACTGGTCTACAAAAGGTGTAGAACTACATAGCATCCCTTTATCAAGGTCATTGCAGTGTAATAAAGAAGTTGTCAGGATTGCAGAATGTTGTGTTTATGAATCTACGCTCCCTTTTGCATACATTACCAGAACTTTAGAAAATGTTCCATTGAAAAATCTAATTACAATTTATTTTACTTTGGCTTTATATCATAAACCAACATAAAGTATTAACACTTTGTTTGTAAAAGGAACAGATGATGCTCATAAGGTTGAAGGATTACTCACTGCATTCTAGAGTTTCTTTCCTTCCTGGATAGTGCTCTTATTTTTTACCATGCAGGAGGTGAAGGAATAGGAGCAGGAGGTAGGAGCTACAATTTGAGGTATTAGGATGGAGCTTTGGTTTTGGCAGGTATGTCTCTTTAATGCCTGCTGGAGTGAATTCTCTGTCCTTCTGAGCATCAAGTTGCACACCCAGGATTCATAACCAATCTGTTTATAAGTAACTGCTGGATCATCTCTATTTGGCTGATGGTCCACATTTGCTGATGTCAAGCCCTCTTATATACTTAGTGCCTAGAAGGAATTTATACCTTAGTTTCCTCTTCGTCTGATTGTTGCCACTTTAATCCTGTTGTAAGATTCTTCAATGTTACACTACCTCTTTGCTCTGCATCATTTCCACAACTCTATTGTTAACAAGTAGCCCTTTAGGATGATCTTATCCAAGGTATCCAGCAGCTCCTTGCCTAAACTTGACCTCCATTTCGCCCGTTGTCCAACTCTTAGAGTAATTCTCCCTAACCCTATCCTCTCCTTCATTCAGTTTATTCCCTCTTCACCTGTATCCCTACCTAACCTAGGAGTCCAAGTAAACCAGAAACATTCATTGTCTGCAATGACACTAACTTCCTTTTGGATCTCTGCTGACTGTTTCTCTTCTTTCCAGAAGCCTCCAATCCCTGCATCAATTTCCTTGTTCTTGTAAATAAAACGTTGTCATATATTCTGTGTCCTGTGTTTCTGCATGTGGGTCAGAAGCCACCTTTAAGTCATGCCAGATGCTGTGTATATTGGGGGTTAATGTGAAGAACAATGGGGCTAAAATAGAGAAAACATTGAAAAAATGCTTGAGAGTGAAGGGAAGATTTACCTTTTAGTAGGACAGTGACCCTGAGGCTACAGGTGACAAGTTTATTCACGTGTTGGAACTGGGATCAGTTGAATACTCCTGCCATGTTTAATAGTTTAGTGTTGCAGCCAACTGCAACTGTATTCTGGTAACAGAGTTAATTTATTATGAAAACTGAAAACCCACAGATGGTGTTCTACAAGGATATGTTGGGCTAAAAGGAAAGAGAGTCATACAATAGATCAAAGAAACAAGAAATTAACAATGAAACCCGGTGAGATAATTTCTAGAGAAACGAGTGGAAAATAACAGAAGGTAAGAAGGAGACATGGATGGAGAAGAATTGTCAACAATAATAGAGCTTAACTATGACACAAAAATGCAATGAAACTAAGGGATAATGTCTAACAGAGATCTACAAACAAATAAAACTAAGGCCCAGTCCCATTTCTCTCACTTGGTTCTGACAACACTCCAGTGAGTTTCCTCCACAGTAAAGTACACTCGATATGGGAAGCGCAAGTGAAGATTTTCTCCCTAAGAAATCGGACACCACTTGTTGTAAAATTACATCCCAGCCCAGTAGATGACGTTAATAAATAGCCAGTACACTTCAGTGATGTCTTCACTTACTTCATGTGTAAACACAAATTGAGTCACAACCTTATGCATGGAAACTCTGCCATACTCATAACTTTAACACATGCATAATATTGAACAACAAATATAGTACAAAACGTCAATTTAAAAAAAGTTAATTTATGAGCCAGCATGGATAAATAAAGGTACCACAACCATCTCAAAATTAATAGACAACACTGGTAATATAATTAGCTACAGCTTTTTGATGAAATATCAGTTTGCAATAAGATACAGGGAATAGAAATCAATTAGTGCATCCCCAATGGACTCTAACAATGATCAAAATCATCACAATTTACTCCTTTTTATTTAACTTTCACCATCAAATTGTTTCTCAACGGACATCTTCCATGCATGTAAGTAAAACTAGCAGCAGTTCAGCGGACAGGATGAATGAATGTTTGAATGCCCATGAATGAATAGTCGTTGCCCATAGGAAGACGTTACTTGGATATAACCTAATGGAATATCTTTAGAACAACTTCAAATGACACAAAACTCATATGGGTGAGTAGAACATGATGTAATAATGTAAAATCAAGGGCCCAATGTAAAAGAAAAATGGTGCTCCCCTTTACGAGTTGAGGGGCACTTCCCCCTAGCTTTTATAACTATTGTGACACAAACTTACACATGAACACGCAAAACCAAGTGGTAGGGACCAAACTATGTGCAAGTGAGAGAAATGGGAATGGGCCCAAACACAAATTAACGAATTAATACTGGAACACCTTAGGGAACAGGAAATAATCACAAAGGAATATAAAAACACACTGAAACACAATGCAAACTATTTTAGATTAATGTAAGCATTTACACCTCACTGGTCACATTGATTCATATTTTTGTTTAAGGGTCATTTTTCATAGTATGGCAACAGTGTTTTTTCATCAACAATGACAATGACGAAATATTTTCATTGAGGCTCCTTTTTTTCAGGAGGATAATGAAAACTGATGAGCTAAACATGGATCTTTGATTACTAAAACATGATTAGTCATAAGTTTGAGTTTTAGTCAACGAGAAGAGACTAAATAAAAATTAGCAGGTGGTCTGTCAGATGTTTAAAATGCATCATTGTGCTGTAATCAGCTAATCAGTATCAGCTGTGCTGCTGCGTCGGATCATGGCTGCAGCGGCAAGACCTGAGAAATTAACCTGGAATGGTCCGGTACGGCGCACTGAACTCTGCTCTGATCTTCCATCTGTTGTTGTACATGTGCGCAGAGCTCCAAGTCTGCGCTTTACGCTCCACACTGATGGTTCGCTCTCAGCAACGTGGCTCCTCCTGCTCTCGCAACTTAATAAACTATATAGGGCTAGTCAACCTCTGCCAAGCGTAAAAAAACCCCTTTACTATCAGTATTTCATTTTTTCCAGCTCACAGATGTGATACTAAATATTCTTTAAATGAGTCCATGACATACACTCACCGGCCACTTTATTAGGTACCCCATGCTAGTAACGGGTTGGACCCCCTTTTGCCTTCAGAACTACCTCAATTCTTCGTGGCATAGATTCAACAAGGTGCTGGAAGCATTCCTCAGGGAGTTTGGTCCATATTGACATGATGGCATCACACAGTTGCCGCAGATTTGTCGGCTGCACATCCATGATGCGAATCTCCCGTTCCACCACATCCCAAAGATGCTCTATTGGATTGAGATCTGGTGACTGTGGAGGCCATTTGAGTACAGTGAACTCATTGTCATGTTCAAGAAACCAGTCTGAGATGATTCCAGCTTTATGACATGGCGCATTATCCTGCTGAAAGTAGCCATCAGAAGTTGGGTACATTGTGGTCATAAAGAGATGGACATGGTCAGGAACAATACTCAGGTAGGCTGTGGCGTTGCAAAGATGCTCAATTGGTACCAAGGGGCCCAAAGAGTGCCAAGAAAATATTCCCCACACCATGACACCACCACCACCAGCCTGAACCGTTGATACAAGGCAGGATGGATCCATGCTTTCATGTTGTAGACGCCAAATTCTGACCCTACCATCCGAATGTCGCAGCAGAAATCGAGACTCATCAGACCAGGCAACGTTTTTCCAATCTTCTATTGTCCAATTTCGATGAGCTTGTGCAAATTGTAGCCTCAGTTTCCTGTTCTCAGCTGAAAGGAGTGGCACCCGGTGTGGTCTTCTGCTGCTGTAGCCCATCTGCCTCAAAGTTCAACGTACTGTGCGTTCAGAGGTGCTCTTCTGCCCACCTTGGTTGTAACGGGTGGTTATTTGAGTCACTGTTGCCCTTCTATCAGCTCGAACCAGTCTGGCCATTCTCCTCTGACCTCTGGCATCAACAAGGCATTTCCGCCCACAGAACTGCCGCTCACTGGATGTTTTTTTTTCTTTTTCGGACCATTCTCTGTAAACCCTAGAGATGGTTGTGCGTGAAAATCCCAGAAGATCAGCAGTTTCTGAAATACTCAGACCAGCCCTTCTGGCACCAACAATCATGCCACGTTCAAAGTCACTCAAATCACCTTTCTTCCCCATACTGATGCTCGGTTTGAACTGCAGGAGACTGTCTTGACCATGTCTACATGCCTAAATGCACTGAGTTGCCGCCATGTGATTGGCTGCTTAGAAATGAAGTGTTAACGAGCAGTTGGACAGGTGTACCTAATAAAGTGGCCGGTGAGTGTATATCCAAATAAAATATTTCATTGCAAATCAAGTTTTGTGCCAAACAGCAATGATGAACTGCACGGCAGCATTCTATACCCAGCAATTGTAATATCTAGGCTAGAGCTGTCAGTCTGGTAAAGAATCTGGTTGTTATTCAAAATTGTAAAGGTTAACTTTTTTTGCAACATCAAACTGACTAAAGCTAGACTAAAACCTTTTTAAGTTTTAGTTGACTAAAACTGACTAAAACTATCACATATATTAATTACTAAAATGTGACCAAGAATAATAATAGTTTTCTGTTATTATAAACTAAGACTAATATGGCTGTCAAAAACAACACTGTGATTCCGGAAGATGGCGGCGTAGCAAGCGGTCGACTTCGTTGAGCTGCGCACCATATATTTTATATCTGAGCAGAATACCACCCTCTCACTACGACTATCCAACTAAATGTGGTAATACAACGCTGATAAACGCTCTTCCGACTCACTCCAGCACAATGCCGCCCAAAATTCTAAAGAAAACTAACAAAACCTGCGAGGTAGAGTCTCAACTGGCTGACACAGGTAACATGGCTAACACGGAGCTAGCTGCTAAGCTGCCAGTGGCTGGTGGGGCCACCACACTCGATCCTGCTCTCCGCCAAGTTATTGAGGAAATCACTGGGAACATTTCATTAGTTATTTCCCAGAAAGTAGACACTCTGACTGAAATGCTTAAGAGCCAGGCCACGGAGATAAAGGAGCTGGCCCGACGCACTACAGACGCGGAGGACAGGATTGCAGCCCAGGAGGACGCCCTGGACCAGGCTACGGCCCGCATAAAAAAGTTGGAGAAAGAGGCCCTCACTATGGCACAACGAATTGATGATATTGAAAACAGAGGCAGGAGAAAGAACATTCGGGTGCTTGGTTTAAAAGAGGGCATAGAAGCTGGCCCTGGAGCCTTAAAATTTTTTGAAAAATGGTTGCCCGAATTTCTACAAATCGAAACCAAGAACGGCCGGATCAAGCTCGAGAGGGCGCACCGCACACTAGCTCCACAGCCCGGGCTTACACAGAGACCAAGACCGGTGCTGATCAGACTTCATAACTACTGTGATCAACAGCAGATCCTCGAAGCCGCGCGGCGTGCGGGGAGCGGAGACCAGCCCCTGATGTATCAGAACTCTAAGATCATGTTCTTCCAGGATTTCTCGGCAGACACCATGCGCAGGCGGAAAGGATTCGATGCGGTAAAGCGACGGTTGCGGGAGGCAGGCATCCAGTACTCCCTTCTTTACCCGGCCAGATTGAGGATAGTACGCGATGGGGAAACGAAGATTTTTGTCCTGCCGGAAAAAGCAATGGAGTTTATGGACAGTTTAGGCTGAAATAACGCCAGCGGAAGACCATGGAGGCAAACGCTCTGGACCGGACGGTGTCAGAGCTCTGATTTCTAAGTACCGTATGTTCTGACTCTTTTTGTTCTCCTCTTCACGCATAAGGATAAGTGATGTGAGTAATTGTGATTATGACTCATTTCAATCTGACATGCTCAGTTGTATTTTCTTGTGATGTTTAGTGGTGCGCGACAGAGATGGATATGTGATGGACTTTCTCTTTTGGGTTTGTGTACCTGTGTGTGTTTTCACCAGGGAGATGAAGCACACGTGCTTGGTTAAGGAAGGGATGGCCCCCTACAGGTCTAGGGGGAAAGCGCGCCCGGAATGCGCATTTTTCTGTTTTATTTTGATTCTAATTTGTGGTTTAGGTTGGTTCCTGTTCAGCTCAGCAGATTGCTGTCCTTGTGTACAATCATTATCTGGGTGGCATTGCATTATGACTCTGGATTATAAATGCTAAGAATATGTACATGGAACATTAAGGGCAGTCACTCACCAATTAAAAGAAAGAAGGTCCTTTTAGCCCTTAAGAAGGAAAGCGTAGATATAGCGCTGCTGCAGGAGACGCATTTAAATGACTCCGAACATTTAAAATTGCAACAATGCGGTTTTGAACATGTTTTTTTCTCCTCTTTTACGACCAAAAGTAGAGGAGTTGCAATTCTTATTAAAAAATCAGTGCCCTTTAAAGTCATAGAATGTATTAAAGACACAAAAGGGAGGTATGTACTTGTCAGAGCAATGATAAATGGGGAAGAATTTGCCATATTGAATGTTTATTTTCCACCGGGCCACCCTATTAACTTCTTAACGGAAATAATGGCAAAACTTGCAGGGCTCTCTCTTGAAAATGTTGTTGTGGGAGGCGATTTTAATTGTCTTAAGAACCCACTGATTGATAAGCTCCCCACTAGCCCCCTTCCCGTTTCAGGGAAATCAAAACAGATTTTCGATCTTTTTGAGGAGGCAGGGTTTGTGGATGTATGGAGAAAACTCCATCCTGCGGGAAAGGAATATACTTTCTACTCCAACCCCCACAAATGCCACACACGTATTGATTATTTTTTTCTCCCTAAAACTATTTTGAGACAAGTTGCTTCCTGCAAAATAGGACACATTGTTATTTCTGACCATGCTGCAGTGTATCTAAATTATACCTTTAAAAATGCTAGGGTTCAATCAAATCATTGGAGAATAAATCCTTTAATTTTAAAAGATGAAAAATTTGTGGAGTATTTTAGAACAGAATTCAAGCAATTTCTCGCTGTCAATTCTCCTTCCGCTAGCAGCCCCTCCCTGCTCTGGGACACAGCTAAGGCATTTAGTAGAGGATTAATAATATCATATACATGTAGCAAAAAGCGAAGAATTGCAGAACAACAAAACATTTTAGAAAGAAAGCTTAGGCTCGCGGAGGAAGAATATATTAAAAAACCTTCACGGACTAAGTTGGGAGAGCTCAATGCTATCCGGTGCTCACTGAATACATTACTGACGCAGAACGCTACAGACAAAGTCAAATTTGCTAAACAAAAATTGTTTGAATACGGGGATAAACCAGGCAGATACCTTTCCTATCTTGCAAAAACACGGAAGACTTCCCAAACAATTGCTTCAATTTCTGACCAGAGGGGTTTATGTTCTACAGACCCAGAGAAAATAAACGCAGCTTTCTGTGAATTTTACAAAAATCTGTACCAATCTGAACAATCTGACAACTCTCAATCTTTAATGGAAACATTTTTCTCAAAAATTAAGCTGCCCAATTTGCCAGAGGACAGAAAAAAAGATCTAAATGCAGAAATATCAGAGGCAGAGGTTGAAAGAGCCATCAAATCCTTACAGGGAGGGAAGGCGCTGGGCCCGGATGGCCTTAGTTCGGAATTTTACAAAACATTTATGGACCTGCTGTTAAAGCCCTATCTATCCATGCTGAATGACTCATTTGGTAACGGTGTCCTTCCCCCTTCCCTCCGGGAAGCAAATATATCCTTAATTCTTAAAAAATCAAAACCTCCAGAAAACTGTGGCTCTTACAGACCGATTTCATTACTTAATGTAGATTTGAAAATACTGTCCAAAATTCTAGCAATACGCCTGGAAAACATTCTACCCCTTTTGATAGGGATAGACCAAACGGGTTTTATCAAGGGTCGTAATTCCTGCAATAACATCAGACGTCTTTTGAATGTGATTCAGCTGTGTCATCAGCGGGCAGTGGATGGGCTTATAGTATCCTTAGACGCAGAGAAAGCGTTTGACCGCGTGGAATGGTCATATCTTTTCCACACTCTGCATCAATTTGGACTGGGCCCCAACTTTATCAGCTGGATTAAAGTCCTCTACAGTCGACCCTTAGCTGCAGTTATCACAAATGGTGTTAGGTCTAGAAATTTTGAGGTAGGAAGGGGAAACAGGCAGGGCTGCCCCCTTTCACCTCTTTTATTCACTCTTGCAATCGAACCGCTGGCTGAAGTAATTCGTAGTGACCCCACTGTATGCGGTATCAACACTGATCGGGGGACCCATAAAATATCTTTATATGCCGATGATGTTCTGTTGTTTCTCTCTAGACCTACCACTTCAGTTGAAAGAGTCATTGCAGTCATTAATCAGTTCGGGTCATTCTCGGGATACAAAATAAACTTTTCCAAATCCGAGGCCATGCCCTTGGGTAAACAACTCTATATCCCTAATTTTCCTTTTAAGTGGTCCCCAGCAGGATTTAAATATCTCGGCATATTCGTCACACCTCTTTTCGATCAGATGTTCAAAACAAACTTTGTCCCATTATTTGAAAAAATTAAATTAGACCTTGAACGCTGGAATTATCTTCCCATATCTTGGTTGGGCAGAATCTCGCTTCTTAAGATGAACATTCTCCCTCGCCTGTTGTACCCAATTAGGATGATTCCTATTTTGTTTACTCAGAGATGGATCCAAAAATTAAAGAGCTGGTTTGGTTCCTTTATCTGGGCCAAAAGAAGGGCAGTCATAAAAATATCAACACTACAGCTACCTAGAAACATGGGCGGCTTAGATCTTCCAGACCTCAGAAAATACCAATTGAGTTCTCTTATTTTATATGCCCGAAAGTGGGTGTCTGGAAACTCATCCACAGTGTGGCTGGATATAGAAGCCTCGTTATGTGACTGTCCTCTTAAAAGCCTGCTTTTTTTGAAAAATATAAAAACAATAAATAAATACTGTTACAATCCAATCACTGTGAATACAGTCAAGGCCTGGAGGGCAGTTCAACACATTGAGGGAAGAACTGGGAAGACATCCCCATTTACACCCTTTTTCCAGAACCCTGATTTTCTTCCGGGTATGTTAGATGCAGGTTTTGGGGAATAGGTGGCTAAGGGTGTTTCCTCTTTGGGCTGTCTCTTTAGGGAGGGGATCCTCATGTCTTTTGATCAAGTTATGGAAGCCTTTGGAATAGGGAAAAATAACCTCTTCCGTTTCTTCCAGCTAAGAGACTTTATTAAAAAAGAAACAACTCTAATCAGGGACACTGAGATTGTGGACATCGAAAAATTGATTTTCGGAACTCGTGAAGTGTCACTCAGCACGTGCTACAAAACACTAAAATGCTATAAATGCCAAATACCAACTCTGGCCAAGGCCTGGGGAGGAGAGCTGAATATCGAGATCACTGATGAAATGTGGAGCAGTATTTGGAATTCTGCCAAAAAAATTTCTATTTGTAATCGTTCCTGGGCATTGCAACTTAAATGAATACATAGAGCTCACTTAGCCCCAAACAGGGTGTCTAAATTTAAACCGGGGTCCTCTTCATTCTGTCCAAAATGCAAAATAGATGAAGGCAGCCTCACACACTGTCTTTGGTCATGCCCCAAGATCCAGATATACTGGAAATCTATTCTGGCTGAGATTAGGAAAATTTTCAAAACTAACATTGATCTTGATCCAGTGTCTCTTCTCCTTGGTCTACCAAGTAAACATATCCAAAACCAAAATAAGACTAAGCTGTACAATGTTCTAATGTTCTGTGCCCGAAAGAATATTTTATTACAATGGGTTTCTAATAAATCTCCTACAATTTTCGGGTGGAAGAAGCTCGTTCTGGAATATATCCCTCTAGACTTTCTAACACACCTCGTCCACTCTAAGACTGACGTTTTTGGACGTATATGGAAGCCCTTTTTGGACTATGCTGAAGGACACGTGTCTACCATCCTGTCTCGAGCATTTACGAATGTTTAGATGTGTACTGTACAATGATGGAAGTATGTATGCCCCCCATCTTATTTTTCTTTTTATCTCTGGACTGCGCTGCTGAGCTTTTGTTTTGTTTTGTGTTTTATTGTTGTTGTTGTTATTATAAAAAAAAAAAAATCAATAAACATATCTACAAAAAAAAAAAACAACACTGTATGGCAAATATGATAAATGATTATGACAAATATGAACATTATAATAATGTTAGATGAGTAAAAAGAACCTCAAGTGTAACTTAACCCAGGCACACATACATAAAGCAATGCAGAATTATGGGTTTTAAATAAAAAACAAAATCCTCTCTGGGAATTAATGAAGGTAGATCCCAGCAGCTCCTTTAAGGTATGGCCAGCTCAGCTCCCTTTGCTTGCATCATTAATAACCTTAGAAAAAAAAGGGAAGAAGAGTTACATTACATTTGATTTATGGCAGAGGCTCTGTTTCCAAGAGTGGATCCTGACTAACAGCGGAGAAGCTACAGTCCCTGATGTTCAAGGTCAAGTTTTCTTTGCAGAGAGGGCATCTTTTTCAGGAGCAGGAGGTAAGCAAAGACACAATTTCATTGCAAGCAAAGGAAAGAGTGCTGCATCATGAATGACAAAAAGAAATGAAATATCCTGCTATTTTCCAGTAGACTCTCTACAAGTTCCCTCAATGACTCACTTCGTTTTTGTTTGGTGCTTATGGCTGGATCAACGTATGTGCAGGGCAGAGGGGCTCTGAAGCCATCGTGCACTGGGGTGATTGTAATTATGCTCTTGAGATAAGAGGGTTTCAAAAAGTTTTTTACTTTCTGTCCGACTTAAAACTTTTTTAGGTCACTGAATGATGATGTTTAGACATGAATTTAATGGTGGTAATGATAAATAAATAAACAAAGGCAGGCAATAGATATGTTTGACAATCTTAGGAGTCAGAATAAGTTCTCAACAAAACCAAAATCTCAGAGTCAGCCTCAATATGCATTTGGAGGCGAGGATAGGGGCTGTCTGTCAGGCTCTCATTGAAAACCTTGTTGTTTTGTCAGCTATCTTCCCCATGGTAGCTTTTGAGGCTTACAGCAAAAAAAAAAAAAGAAAAGAAAAGTTGAGAGAAAGTTAGATGGACAAAGAGGCCAAGATAGAAACTGAGATGAAATAAAAAAGATATAGGGACTTCAGGGTATGAGCAGAGTAAGAAAGGAATAAAATAACACCAGAATGTTCTGAGCATTGAGGGGTTGGTAGATAAAGCCATCAAATGTATCAGCATCAGCATAAAGTAAGGATTTTTTTGTTGCATCAGCATTTAATATGCATTATCTTTATAAGCTTGGTTAAGAAGAACAGATAACTGATTGAGCTAAATTTGGTGGTAAGAATGGATATAAAAGCCCAGGAAATAATCATATGCAGCGCCATATCACCAAAAACTATCAAAAAGTTGCATTTTGTAAGTTTTCATTCAAAATATATATGCTCTGAGAGGCTCTTGACATCATATCACTGTTTAAGATTTCTATCAGCCTTGGTTCTTAGAACTGAGTGTCCTATTTTATTTTAGGTTTAAGCTGGAGACTTAATTCCTGTTTTTAAGAATTAAAAGGAACATAGGTATAACTAGTTCAGAAATTAGCAGGCAAATAAATATTATATATATATATATATCTTTTTTAGGCATTTATACTTCCTTTAAGTTTTTAAAACATAACAGCAAAAGATGAAAACATAAATATTAAATGATTCCTTAGTTTATCTATTTTTAATATCCCTCTTCCCTGGAGTATGATTTAAGCTTGTCATGGCGGGGTGGATGTTTGACAGGACCCAAATGCAGACACTGAAGCTGAAGTGGTTTATTGGAGATTTAATAAAAAATAAAAAAATAAAAATAAATTGTCAGAATCCACAAAAATAAAGAAAAACCAAGAAAACTCACTTGAAGGGGATGAAATGACAACAATCCAGAAACAGTGACTGAGCAGGAGGTGCATATATGGGAGAGAGAAAAGACCAGGCTAATCAGCAGATTTGGAGCAGGTGTGAACAGAGGAGTCTAGAGAGCAAGAAGAAAAGGAGACTGACTCAAGAGGGGGAATAATTATTTACAAAGGTATACATTTTTTTATTTCAAATGCAAGTAAAAACAGGTCATAAATATCTGCACCAATTTCACTCTTGCCTTTTCAAAAAAAACAACACTTCAAATATGCTAAGGTCGTATAAGATAAAACCACTGCTGACCAAATTAATACAAAGACTAATCTTCGATTCACCAGAACATCTTGATAATCCACAAATGTTTTGGTAAATTATTCTATTCACTGAGAAGACAAAATGTAAACATTTTGAAAGGTCTACATAACTGTATATCTGAAGAAAATGTAGCTCACTATACAGTAAATACAAAACAAAAAACAGTAGGATGCCTACTAGTGTTTTTTGTTGTTGTTTTTTTTCCAGAAAAAATAAAGATAAAATGTAGGTGGCCTAACTGTGGTTAACTGTGGTTGAACAAGGTCTAGAAATTCATGCATACTGCTTGAGCTGCAAGCCCCCATATAGCTTCAGGGGATAAATTGTAAGACAACTGTAAAAGAAGTTGTTTTTTAAAATTTGTTTGTCAAAAAAGGACTTCTCAGTTGTGTTTGTAAGTGGAAAACATTGAGGGATTTAATTTAAAACAACTGTAACCTTTTATTGGATCATTTGAAAGGTAAGACACACTAAATTATTCCAAGAGTTGTCATACAATTCTCATATAACTGTTGTAATTAGAATGAAAGCTAGTTTTTCAAGGCATCATACTGTTTTTTCAATATCAAGGTTAGCAGAAACATTAGCTGTTTCTGCTTTGGTGGCATTCAGTGTTATAGATGTGTTGTAGTTTAGCCTGCTATTGCATCAGCTCTGTCGCTATTCTAAACTCATCAAGATTGGAGTGAAAAAAAATATTGGGATAATAAACAAGTAATATAATTTTTGCTTTGAGAAATTAGATGATATTTATCTTCAGAAAGAATTAAAAATGAAAAAATTCTGATATGAATTGACACAGAAATCTAATAGCAGCCACCAGGATGAGGTGTAGATCATACAAAGAATTTAGGGCTGGTCCCTTAATTTAAAATATGTTATAATAGCAAATGCTCTTGATTATTTTAGATGACTTTTTATAGAAATTATTCTATGATAAAAAAAAAAAAAAAAACTGTCATGGGAAAAAAGTATTCAACTATTCATCCTAGTTAAATAAACGGAGATCGATGGATTTCACTCAGCCGGCACATTTATTCATATCTTTGCAAAGAGAGAACACACGCACACACACCATCAAAGGAACTGGATGGAAATGATGAGTTAAAATATGGGGAAAACAACAAAGGATTTTCCCCTGCTCTAAACCCCTGACCCTAATAACTCACCTGAGCTGCAACTTGCTCCCCAATGTGTGTGTGTGCAAGAACTATGAGGACAGAGACACTGGGGAATTTTTTTTGTGGGGAAACAAGGAGGAGGTGCACCAAAAATAAGGCTTTCCTTCTCTCCGGTGCTAAATTAATTTTCAATTAATGAAATATTTGTTTTTGTTTGAGAAGTGGCTAACCTTTTTGGACTGAGGTGGGGAGCTCCAGGACTGAAACCGCCTGTTGGCAGCAGTCAGTAAAGGGTAAAGTGATCGATTATATATTTTCTTTTTTCTTTTCTTTTCTTTTCTTTTCCTTTTCCATAGACTTTCAACTTTTATTAGATTCCTTTCTGCATCTTGCAATGAAGAAAATGCTTGCTGACAGACTGATTTTCTTGATATGACTTTATCTGTGGGAAAATGTCTAAAATGAGGGTGGTAATGTAGGGCCAGGTTGGCTTTCACTACACCATGATTGTTTTAGAGTAATTTCTGATCAAATTAGAACCAACCTTAAATATCTAAACCAAAAATTATCTTTAAAAAAAAAAAAACTCAGCAGCAACTACCTTTTCCTATGTCGGCTTCAGGACTGGAAAACAAAATGTTTACTATCAGGCCTGTGGTTGTTTAAAAACAGGACGGGTCTCGTTTTGTTCATTTCCTGCTGTGGGCATGTTCCATAATGTTATGGAAGGACCTGGAGATGAAAACCTATGCAAATCCAGAGAGAAAAAGGTCCAAACATGGTCTGACACAGTAGTAGTAAAATGTGCACAGGTTTTAGTCAAACCAAATTCTCTATTTCCACAGCAGCCACTCAGAGAGATTAGCTTCATCTCTGCATGATTTTGTGGTATGTTGCTTTGTCTCTGTGCCATGAATGTCTGAGGTTCTGACTAAGACAGAGAAAAGGGGCCTGTTTCAATAAGGAAGTTCAACGAACTCTGAGTTAAAACTTGAACTCTGAGTTGACGTATCCCGAGATTGGAAACTCTGAGTTTTGGGTTTCAGAACAGCTGAAATGAGTTAGTTCAATCAACTCTAAATTGACTGACTCTGAGTTAAGCGCGTGCACCACAACTATAAAAAGCCATTATCAATGGAGCACAGATATTACGAGTCACCATGGCAACAGTGTCAGACAAAAAAAGGTGTGCATATTTCTCACCAGCAGAACTGGATGTGCTTATGCAAGCATATGCAGAATTTGAACATGTATTTAAAAAAAAAAAAGCAACACGGCTGCAGCAGCGAAGGAGAGAGAGTTAGCTTGGGTGAAAATAGCTGCTCGAGTCAATGTGTAAGTTTACATTTTAATTACTTTTATACAGTGTTGGGTGTAATGAATTAAGTTACTTAAGTCATATAAATACTGTAATTAAATTAAGGACTATAAAACAATAGTGGATTTAATATCAAATTTTAAAAGGTATATTTTGATTTGAACTTTCTCCCTGTAGTTACACACTGGTCAATTTAAGATTAATTCATGCAATTGAAGATTGTTTATTTGAAAGCATTAGAAGTGCAGTTTCTTGTCTCTCCTTGTATTGTTCAAGTGGTTGAGGTTGATTTGGGATTTAGAAAGTAATTAATAAGTAAGTAAAACAAATTAGCAAGTAGACCAATACTTTCTAGAGACAGTAATTATTACATTAATCTAATTAGACTTGTTGAAGATAAAATTTGTAGTTAGTAATTAAGAACTATTTTAGAGTAACTTACCCAACTGTTATAATATCAGAAGTGAAACTGGAAGAACAGTATTTTATTAAACCTAATTTAGTTTTCATGGATAGGTGCAATCCTGCAGGCATCAAAAGAACATGGCAGCAGCTGAAAATGTAATATAAAAAAAAAATTCAAGCAGGTAAGCCTTGAGCACATCATGGGAGTAGAGTAGCTACCTGGCTTTACAAACAGGATCATCCATAAAAGGACATGCCATTTCATTCCCTTTGATGCGCTCTACGTGACTGAAATGTGTGCAATGAATACTGTATGTCCCCAAAGAATCAATGAGGTGTTTAAACACCTCTTTAAAAAAGGGGAGGAGACCAAAATAAACTCTGGATTTTCTGAAGAAAACCTGCTCCTGACCAGGTTAGGTTCACAGAGTAAATTGCCATGGTAACTGACTCTGAGTTTAAGTTACCTCTCTTTCAGAAACGGGCTTGACTTACTCTGCTTTCTCAGGTTTAACTTACCTCCCTTTCTGAAACAGAAAACCCAGAGTTTCCCTCATTTCAGGGTTAACAAACTCAGAGTTTCCCTCATTAAGAAAAGGCAGGTTTTATTGTATTATATATGTTCTACATCATGTCAACCACAAATGCAGAAACGTTCAGACCTCTAGCTGTAACAGTTCCAGAGCTGTGGGGATTGGAACTTTTGGTTGGGGCTGCCCGCAATGTATTCATCTGCTGGTAAACATTTTATTGGTGGAATTTTATGCATTCTGATTTATTACTGATTTATTACTCCCACTTAAAGCTACAGTGTGTAATAATTACAGGGATATACAGTCAGAAATGTAATATATTATACATAACTATGTTATTTATCATCATCTACGAGCTCAGCCTCTTAACCTTAATATTTGCGTTGCCTTAGAATTCGTTATTTATAATTACATAGGAGCGGGTCTGGAGGCAGACATCTTTGCAGACATCTTTGCGCTACGGCAGCGCAGAGCCAACAAACTAGCGATTGCGAGATCGCCCATTACAATAACATGCTGCGTGATGATGCTGTTACTCTCCAGTATACTTATTCAGCAACGTCCCTGACGTTTCACAGGTAATGATTCAGTAATTATCTGTAAAATAATTTTCTGGATATATACCTCGGTTACTTCTCTCCGGCTCCCTGGGAGATCTTCAAGCCTTTCCTCCTCTGCTCTAGTCACCCCGCTGGAACCTCTCCTTCGCCTGGCCCTGGCTGCACGCCCACCCCGGCCTCTCTGCCCTCTTCCTCGCCCTCTTCCTCTCCCTCTTCCTCGCCTTGTAACCCCCGTGCCACAAACAAGACTTGGACTCTGTAAACGGGGAATATATATTCTTCCAGCGAACACAATCTCGCTGTTAAACTAATGACTACAATTACTTCGTCTGTTTATATCACCATGCAAAGCAGCTCACCAAAACGTCACAATGATGTAGAAAAAAATAACGGGTATATTTATTATCTTAAGTCTACATGAAACCTATACCCTACACAGACTAATGAAATACTATCTGTAAAATTATCAATGTAAACAAACCTCATCACTTGAGAAGGTAGGTGATGCGGACGACGTGGAAGACATTTTGTCCCGTAACGCTCGCCGTACTGTTGGGGGGGAGAAGCGGTGGGGGGGAGATGTTCATGTTGCTGCGGTCTGCAGTCTGGACGTTAGATCTTGCTGAAAATTACACACTGTAGCTTTAAGGTCCGGTTCGCCGGCGACCCGTTATTTACTTAAAACCTAAGTGCAGTCACAACCAGATATTCTTGTCCACAATTACTTTCACTTTATCCCTTAAATCATCATTAAATTCAGTACAGTTAAATCAATTATGTGTAGACTGTATGTTTATTCAGCAGATTGTTGCAGTCTATAAAAAAAATAAATAAATTATACGCTCAAAATTACTGCAACTAATATAATGTCATTCAAGGAACCTGCAAATATTTAGAAAGCATTTAACCCAGGTTTAAACATTGCAACATTCAATTCATGGACTACCTAAAGAGAAGTTTAAAACTGTCTTTACAAAGCGTATTAAGTTTTAGTTTCTTCTAAACTTTTAACTGCATTTTTAGTTTACTCCTATCGTCTCCCCATTGAAAGTGATTAAAGTTCTTTGATCTCTAAGAATAAAAAACATCCTTCCCCTGTGGACCCCTGTGTGTCCTTCGATTCCTTAACCACGTACGTGGCTGTGTTAGTGAGTGTGTGTGTGTGTGCGGGGGTGGGGGGGGTGGGGGTCGGCATGGTGGGACAAGAAAGAAGAGACTGTATAGGGTTGAAGGGGTCAAGGATTCCCTTAGGGAGGGTGAGATGCTAATGTGGAAACAGGCATAATTAATCACTGGATGAGTGAGGAGGTGCTGTGAAACGTAACTACTGTGGCCCTCTGGTACTGTGGTGCTTCATGATTGCCCCTACATCCTCCTCACCCTGAGCCCCACAGATCATTCTTCATTCTTATGTATGACTTTCCACATGGACACTGTCAGCTTCGCTGTACCACCTCTGCATCGATCCCTCAAGGTCGACAGGGAGCTGAGACTCTGCCAGTGAGCCACATGAAGGAGCACCTTGCCATATAAAAGGAAGAGTTTGTATCTAAAAAGGTGCCAGTTCCATAGCTGACATTGTTTCCATCTGTTCCTTCAACAGGGGGTACCCACTGACTTCCTAGACAGTAAAACGTCAAGTGAAGAAAAGTTTCTCTCACTGAACAAAGTGATAAACCTAAAAATATAGTATGCAACACATATATATGTAAACCTCATGGAAAATAAGGTTATATTAAATACATTTTTATTTGAACTTTTCAATAAACTTGAAACAGCTATATCAAATATTTCTGTGAAACTATAAAAAAGCTTACTTCTGATGAGCGAATAAATGAGGAGGCCCATACAGTGGAAGGGTGAAGCTACTCTTCCCCTGTCCCTGGGTTATATTGTGCATCTCTGTGAAAATTTGTTCAATATATATGGTTACTGTATTAAAATAAAAAGCCTTTGCAGCCACAAAATGTCCTGAAGACATGACAAATGGCAGTCACCCTTTCTTGAATTCAGACCTGGCTGCAAAAAACTGATTTTATCCTAGAAGCTCTAAAATTAGACAGAAAGCTGGCATAAGAAGCAGAGGATTTTATTTGTTTCATAAAAAGTATACGATTTCTCTCATTAAGATAAAAATGTTCAATATTCTTGTATATATATTCTTTTAGCCTTGCCTTCCCTAGCATGCACACATCTACTGAAATTATTGCTTTTACAATTTTTGTTGTGGAAACTGCAGTTTTACCCTGAAGTTAATGGTGACTTAACCTGACAATAGTTTTAAAATTAATTTTAAAACCTGCAGATGAGTATCTGAGGCTGAACATGTTCTGTTCTTTTTTTTTTTTTTTTTTGTGGTGTGGTTTAGGTGGGCATATGTGTTCTACCAAAATAACTTTATTAGGTGATAGAACTTTTTGGTTTAACTACAGCAGACATGTCCAAAATCAGTCCTCAAGGGCTCATGTCCTGCAGGTTTTAGAGGATTCCCATATAAGCACAGCTGACCAGCAGGACAGGGGCCATTAAAGACCGACTTTGGACATGCCTGAGGTTAGACAACTTTTGTTGTAATTTTGTATACACAGTGTATACAAAACAAAATTTAGTTTTGTAGAGCTTTCAGACAGTGATGGAGAAGCAGCTTATCAGTGAAATGAACATTCCATTCCATAAAGTGCAGCAGTGATCCAATGTTAACAGTGTGGGTAAAAACATGGTGAAAAACACATTAATATGGAAGTTCAGAGCATTTCAAGACAAATATATGCGTTTCAAATATGCAGTATTCTAGTTTAGTGTTATCGGTGTTATGCAGTCAGTCACTTGATTTAGAGTTGCTGTATGGCCTGTATGCAGGAATTAGCATGACAAATAGGCATGGGCGTAGGTTTGCATAGGGACATGTCCCTACCAAAATTTTGAACCGACCTAATTGTCCCTACCAATAATTGGATCTGATCAACATGTTTATAATTTGCAGCAGTAGTTGTTGCAGCAGTGGCTTCTTTTCCTCTCGCAGCTCCTCTGCCTGGTCTCTCCTGTCCCTTTCACGTAGCAGCGCATGGAACCATGTTGCGCTGTTTAACTCCACTCTCATTGGGTCTTCTGCCTTAAGTTCCGCCTTCTCTCTCTCTGATTGGCTGTTTTCTAGTCTGTGCGTGCTTGGAGCACAACATTGAAAATGTATTCACACTAGAATGCCGCAATTACTACAATTAACGTTGGGCTACAAAACTAGTCCCAATTAAAAAAATGAATATCATGTACACAAAACAAAAACCTTTTTTTTTTCTTTTAAAAAACGAAATATTCTGAGTCAGCCAAGAGTTCTGAATACTGCTGGAAAAATGGGCAAATAAAGGCTGTAAGCCATCAACATTTCTGATTCATGGCCACAGCCAACTAAAAAAGAAAATGTGAGGGTTTCCTTTTTACCGATATTTAGTTGCTATTACTGTTTTCATTTTTGAAATGACTCTTTGAGGAAGTTCAGGTATAATTATATATATATATGTATATGTATATATAGAGGCCGGGGTGGGCGTGCATATATATGTATATATATATATATATATATATATATATATATATATAGTATTTTTACAATTTTGGTATAATTACTGATCTAAGTGGGTTGCTCTGTCAGGGAAAGGCGCATTTTACATTTATATTATGTTTTAGAGTCTCTATTCTCCAGTTAATGATGAATCACATACTAAATTAGTTGACAGTTATTAAAATAATCAATTAATAAGATTCATTTTTTCAGCCCCAGATAAAATACATGAAATGGGCTATACAGCCCTGATGTTTTAACTTTTATAGTGAAGTTAATATTTTAATGAATGTATTATTTTGCTTGATACAGAGAGAGCATAGTAGGTAAAAATATAGGAATGGGGTTTAACTCTGCACAATTCTATATCTTCAAAAGAAAATACTGTATTTACCTTCTCTCTTAGTTGTTCAAATGAAACCATTTTCAAAGTGGAAAACAGTCCTAATTCCACATTCATCAGAGCCGGTGATACTTCAAACATTGATAAACAGCATCTAATGAGTGTAGTGCTTATAAAAAAAAAATGTGCAGTAGCAAAATGCTTCTTTTCTCTTTTAAAAATGAATTCCTCTTATCAGTACGGATGCTCACATCGTGCATAAAAAAGGGCATGCATATAGCATAGCACCAATGACACCCGACCAATAATGTCCCTACCAAAGTTCAAATCAAACCTACGCCCTTTCAAATAGGTGATCTGATGACCCAAGGTGGGGATGGGGGGCTGCTCTGAATGCATCTTTAATGTTAGAGTAGGCTAAATCCAGAGTTTTTGTCCTCAAGTTGCTAAGTCCACATGTTTGTAAAAATGATGGAGCACAGCAGGGGTGCGTGAGGGGGGACCCAAAAGAAGAAGAAAATATTTGTCCCATTTTTTCAAATATAAAAAGCAGTAAAAAAAAAAAAAAATTCATGTTCTCCCTCATTTTTCAGCCATAAACAGTGAAACAAAGATACACTCCTGTGAAATTGCAATAAATGGTTTGATCCTCAGGTCCTGGCTGCATCCCATCAGGTCTCCCCGTCTGTCACCGGCACTTAGCTTGTACCGGGTCTTAAATGCCACATGCATATCATTTGATATAGTGATTACGAAAGAAAAAATTAACAACAAAATGTTTAAGTAGGAAGCAGTGTGGTTAAAATGTCTGCGGCTGAAAAATGCAGCACCCCAATGTCTGGGTTTCGAAAAAGAACAGAAAGGAAGGAGAAAGAGGAGAGAGGGAGAAGGCATCCGATACCGTAACCCAATTTTCCCCTCTCTAATTTTTTCAGTTCAAATTAAAGATACATTATTAATCTGTTAAAAAATTAAACTGTTGTAAAATGGGATAGCTATCTGTTAGATACAATTATGTAGTTATTCTTCCTCAATGTCGGAGGGGAATCATATCATTAATGATGCCGTCCAGCTGGGTGCTTTCTGAAATGGAGCATGATTGCAAATTTTTTATCATTTTGTTGTGTGTTGTTTTTAGTTTTCAAGAAAAAATTAACCAGAATTAATCAAGTACTTATTGATAACAAAGAGACAAACAGGGCTGAGAGTTTACATTTACCAACCAGACCAGGCAAAAGGAAAACACTGTTATCATCAGAGGTTTAGATGATCAACTAGCGACCCCACATCTTCAAACCACTCTTTTTACAATTTTATATATATGTATATATAAAATCATTAAACCATTAAAAGACATCTATTAATCTTGATCATTCTCATTAGCAGCCTGAAGCTATCACACAAAAAATAAATGTTTTGTCTTACACATACAGATTAATCAAAAATATCTCAGGGACAGCATAAAAATAATGTGTCCTATAATAAAGTTAGTGAAACCTAATAGGAAAATATTTTCACAATCCTACACCTATTTTCTATTCATATGTACATTGATACAGTGGTGTTTTTTGTTTTAAATATGCTGTTATTATTTTTGATAGGATTTAACTGTAAGGTTTAAAGTTAATGCATATTTAACTTTTTCACGTTCTGAAGTTGGGGGAGTTGTTGAGGGCCAAATGTCAATGTCTTTCATCGGGTCCCAAATTCCTGGCAGCCCCCCCTGGAGCACAGTCTTCAAGTTAGCCAGATTAAAATCCCCAGCAAAGACGAAAGCGCCCTCTGTGTGTGCACATTGGAGCTCAGAGGAGGCACAGAAAGGTGCAGTATGTTAGTAATGATTAATCTGAAATAACTGCAAAAGAGCCGATTGAAGGGCAGACATGTCTAAAACATCTTTGCTGAAAGAAGGGGGGATGGAGGGCTGGGGTCGATATTTTTCAGTTGCAATAAAACTTTGACTTTATAATAAAACTTTGACTCCTACTTCTCTCCACACATGAAAGATGAGCAGCACTTTAGCCACGCCTGCAGTTGTCAAGGCTCAGAACCGAGGAACCAAAATTTGAGAAAGACAGATCAGTGTGAGTCTCAAAAGCATTTGATGACATAAGTTGGATCTGCAACTCAGCAACAAGGGTGTCAATGGACGCAATTTAGACTTCATTCTGTGCCCAGAAGGAGTAGAATCCAGCCGGATGGCTAACAACAGCACATGGCAAACACTGCACAGAGAATTCCAGGAGCCTGAGCCTGAAAACTGCTGAACTGGCTGATGAACAGATCCAAGCAGATGAAGGTCAACAGAAGTTTCCAGAAAAAAAGCCCAAGCGGGTGTGGAAGAGGTTAAAAGTAGTCCAGACCAGAAGATCAGAGATCTGAAGAGGTACCGAGGGGAAATCCAAGTCGAAGTCAGGAGGCAGATCCAGGTTCAGGCAGTAACCAGCAGGAGTCCAAAGACAGGTGAGGCAAACAAATCGTAAACAGGAAAAGGCAGGCTCATAGGTCAGAGGGTAGAACTGGTCAAGATCAGACAGCCAGAACAACAACGGTACGCTAGAGAACTCTAATCAAAGGGTCAAATAATCTTGCACTGAAGACTGGGAACAAACGGCTTAAATTGATGCAGGAGCAGTTGGATGAGATTAACAGGGATTAGAAACTGGGCAGAGCAAAGCAGGTGATTGAATTAACTATTGAGAAAGAACCATTATGGGCATGCAGGTGGCGCAGTGTTTAGTGCGCACAACCAATATACGTAATGCCTTAGTCATTGACGCGGCCGATCCGGGTTCGCATCCGACCTTTGGTCCTTTGCCACATGTTTCTCCCCCTCTCTCATACCCCCTTTTCTGTCAGCCTACTGTCAGAAAAACTAGTAAATGTATATAAAAACAAAACAAAAATAATAATAAAAAAGATATATACTTATTGTCTTATGTACAAAAACTTGGTGCTTGTCAGTGACTGTAAAGCCAGCAGTCACTAAGTTCAAATTTGCAAGTCATACTTCCCTTAGCAGAACTCTGTGACCTTATGCATTTCTAAGGTCGAAGGTCATTGGGGGAGCAGATTACAGGGACAATGTCATCATCTATCAAAACAGGAAGGTTCCAGCTTTGAAAAATGGAATTTTTGCTGACTGCTGGGGGGAGCAAGAAAGGTTCTGGGTGGGTAAATGATGCAGAGCTCATAAACACCCCCTGGACTGGGGCGATTCATTTTCTGATCTTACTCATATTGCTCTAGAACATGTCCTGTGACTTTCAACCTGTGAATCATACCTGCCATTTCCATTTTGTTTCCAGCTTTGACTTTTATGAAGACTGACAATGATGGGGAAGTTTCTTTTTAGGTCATTTCTTAAACTCTTTGAACTTTCAATTGTCCTATAGAAATTATTACTGTAAAAAGTTATATTATTTAACTAAAACAAATATGCAGAGACAAATCAAGAATTTATCGTAAAAAGACTAAAAGTAAATCAGACTTTTTTGTAAATATATATACATGCCTTTCTTATTATGTTTTTAGCTTTCTACCTGCGCCTTCGATGTCCATTATTTCCATGATGTTGACCACCACTATAGATTTATAGTGCATCTCAACTTGTATTGATACCTTGACATCAAACTGTAAATTTGGCCATTACTCTTTCCAGCTTACATGAAAATGCCTGGAGGAAGCTGAATCATGTTAAGTGCTTTACAGAAACTGCAATGCAACTATTATTTTACTACCTTCCATTCTACAGGCTTGCTGGTATAAACTGCTGCAAAAACACTCTTGTTATTTATGATAGATAGGTATGCAAAGGTTAAAGATTATTTGAACCAAAAAATAAAATTTTGGGAAAATTGTTTCCAATTAAAGTCAGTACTGAATAGCTGCAATGGGTTTTTGGCAATTTTGTTTTTTAATGGTTATGCAGATGTTATGTAACAATTTTAGGCACCAAATATTGAAGCTGTCAAATGTTAAAGAGTAACCTTTACCTACTGGATATATTCAGTTAGTACCAATGCAGTTTCTTCTAATTAGCTTATCTTAAGTATTTCCTACAGGATGTATATTTTATTACAATTAAGTACCATGGCAATGTGAGAGAGGCACTGGTAGAGGGGCAGCCTCACCATTTGTATGTTATACCACCATCAGACAAACATAGAGGACCTTCTGCATTGTTGGCTTTAAGTCAGAGTCATGGTTAAAAAGGAAAGCTAGAAAAGCCTGCAGGTGGGAAGCTGAAACATCCTTGATAAGTACATAAGAGAGAGGAATCATGGCGCTGTTTCAAACTAAAGGACAGGAGACATGAGAGTATGCCAAAGCTCACAACTAGCTTGCTTGCCGTTATTCATTTTTATAGCCTTTATACTGTTTAATAATGCACCAAATGACTCCAAACATAGCAAATCAGTGCAGGATATGTCATGTTTTCTGTCCAGTTGGAACTGCATCCATAATAAAACAATTTAAGTTGGTACTGAAATAAAGAAAAAAATCCCCTTCTCTCCTCCAACAACCAATATTTTTGACAAAAAAACCCTAAACATTTGAATACTTTTATCCATTTTTTATATGTATTGTCACAACAGTAAGTTTGAACTCACTATCATTCATGAAAGACCATACTTAAAGGAATAGTACACCCAAAACATGATTAGCCTTCATTTTCTACTCACCCCCATGCTGAACAACACTCTGGAGTACTTTTCTGATATCTCAAATGCATCTGGGAGGCTTCTTGCTGTCTGCTGACATTCAAATAATGGAGGTCCATGGCGCCCGAGGCAGAAAGGTCCATAAAAGTCCACAAAAAACGTTTCAATATTCCTCCATACTGCTCGTCCAATGTATTCCAAGTGTCCTGAGTGGGTAGCATCCAGAATTTACTCGAAACGAAGTCATTTAGAATGTGTTTAGAGCATAAACAGTAGTGTATAGGATTTCCTGAAAGCGCGTTCACGGCGCTACAGAAACCGCGGCAGACCAACCCAGACGAAAGTGCGCATTCAGCTCAGCAAAGAACTCATGCTCTTCCTCAACACTGAAGTCCTCAGACATTTTTCTTTCGTTGTTTCTTTCTTTGCACAGGTAAACAGCACATTTCTTCTTCTACGCTTGCATTATTGGCAGAGCAGACGCTGAATGCGCACTTTCATCTGGTTTGGTCTGCCGGCTTCCGTAGCGTCATGAACGCGCAGGTGCGCGCTTTCAGGAAATCCTATACACTACTGTTTATGCTCTAAAAACATTCTAAATGACTTAGTTTCGAGTAAATTCTGGATGCTACCCACTCAGGACACTTGGAATACATTGGACGAGCAGTATGGAGGAATATTGACACGTTTTTTGTGGACTTTTATGGACCTTTCTGTCTCGGGCACCACAGACCTCCATTATTTGAATGTCAGCAGACAGCAAGAAGCCTCCCAGATCTCCAGATGCATTTGAGATATCAAAAAAGTACTCCAGGGTGTTGTTCAGCATGGGGGTGAGTAGAAAATGAAGGCTAATCATGTTTTGGGTGTACTATTCCTTTAAGGCTGATTTATACTCAGAAACCAGATCGTCTGTGTGTGTGATGCACAGAACGCAATTATGCCCCCGCCCCTCCCACAGACACTCTGCTTCACCTCCCCAAAATTGTAGGTGGCCGCAGACAGTGCCGCAAACAGGAGGCCACTGATTGGTCAAATCTACATCCATTCTACACTATGCATATTTCCTGTTTGGTACCTTACTGGCTTGTTTTGTTTGCATGATCTCAGTTGTGGGAAACGACTCGTGAAGATGGACCAGCTAGAGCGAGGTGCACTAGAACATTGGGACCCTTTTTCCACCTGGATCCCCGCTCTTTTTCGCCCTCATGTCCCTCTGTTGACGCACAAACTTGCCCCTTGTTTTTTTTTTTACTTCCTCAACGCCTAGGCCGTATCTAGACCATGGAATAACATAGTGTAGACCATGCTTCAAAATTGTGCATAAATCAAAAATATCGACAAGCTCACTACGACACAATGCTGCAGGAGTATGACCAGCCCTTTACATGAATGGGTGCTGAATATTTGACTCCATTTACATTTTTTCCCGCTTTGAGGTTAGTTTTGTTTTTTTTCTAATCTAAAGCTTTCAGGTCCAAAATTTAGTCCTAAACGTGACCACTGACCCCAAAACAGGAATTCCCCATGTGGAGTTGTAAAATGTTTAAATTATTATTTTCTGTTGAGCATAAATTGAAATGTAGGTATATTACAAATTTATGACAACATTTATAACAGTCAATTATACCATACACCAATTTTTTCAGCTCATCCAAAAGCAAGTCATGTAGGTAATAGATCCAGGAGGGAAACTTGCACATCCATCATCAACGCCATATAATCTAATTCTGGAAGATCTTACATTTTTTCACTAGAAGGGACAATACAGTTACCTGAGCATGTTCTGGAATCTTCCACAAGAATTTGACTGCAAGGTTCCCTTGGTATTCCCCCCGGATGATGAAGCTCATCTTCTTATCTCCAGATTTTGAGATCAGCTGCTCTACACAGAGAGCTCATTTTAGCTGTCTGTATCTGAGCTTTGTATCCACAGGTGTGCTTCAGAACCTACATAGATGGAGATTACTATACTCAAGCACATCAATCCTTCTCGCTTTCCCATCCTATCATCATTTGTGAGCAAGAAACCAAGGATCCTAAACTCTTTATATTGCTAGAGACCACACCTCAATCTAAAAGGAGCTGTCTTTCTTTTCCCAAGTTTAGCCAAATTACTTAAAAAAATATTTATCACTGTGACTAGGTTGCCATGACAATCCTCACTGTGCAAAGGCATGTGAGAGAAGTCATCAACTCCGACTCGACTTCATTATTTCTATGTATACCAAAGAGTAAATGAGCCATTGCTGATGATAATCAACTGCAATATTTCCAACTGATGCAGCTAAACTGCCTGGCAGCCCCACAAGTAGCCTATAAATTACATTACAACCTAACTAACCAATGAAACACAAAGGGGGAGGTTCACAAAGCATAGGAGACATATCATTACATTACAAAGCAATTTATCTAACATTCTTATACAAGCTTTTGTGTGCCGTTAATTGTGTTGCTAAATAAAATACTGCAGTGTAAAAAAATATAAGACCACCCCTGTTTTCTACAATTTGTTGAACTGTTGAACTTATTTAGAGAATACAATGAGTAATAGTATTATGTTGTTTAAACCTATCAGTGTTCTATATATTCCTAACAATTTATTTATTATTCATGTGAATTATTATTCTTATAATTTCAATGTATACAATTTAAGCTCAGACAGAACTTCAATGGCAGCTAAATATTCTGTCTGAGATCAACCTTAGTTCGCCCTTTGGAGCCAAATTAAGACGTTTAGTGGTCACTGGGTAATACTGACCTTCGTCCTGTTCATTCATACACAATACTCTCTGTGTCTGCTTGTATCTAGTTACACCAATATCTCGTCTCAGCAGTATTTGATCGGCCCACAAGATGCCGGTACCCAAACTGGCTTATGGAACCAACATGGCCAGAACGTTGCATAATGAAAAGGCTGCACTAGGAGGTTGAAAAGAGCTTTGTGAGGGAAATTGAAGAATGCTGAGAATAAATGTTTTCTCTATAGGATGTGCTCGCCAAAGTGTGCTGTGTTGGTGAATAAATGATGAAGAGGAAGAAGGGCCTGTCCTGCTGAGCTTGTCAGCTTTGGACAGCTTTTATTTTGTGTGTGTGTGTTTGTGTGTGTGAAAGCTGACAGCATAGTGAGCCCTGGCCCAGTTATACTTGTCTACAGGCACATTTCAGTGTCAACACTTTGTGGGGACTGAAAACAGCTTCTCTGTATATCAGCAAAGATAAGTGGACTTAAACATAGCTCAGCAAGAATGAGCCTTATTTGGATATTTTGTCCTACAATGGTTCACAAAAAATTAAGTTGGGCTAAAGAAAAAAATAGCTGAGGATGAAGGTGGCTGCTCGTGTTAAATGTTTGTAAGCCTGACTTGTTGCGAGCTTCTGTTTCTGATAGTAGTTGCTATAGCAGATACAGTATGTTCCCATAATTGCTTCACCAATTAAGCAGTATTTCTTGGTGATGACAAAGTTTGATATAACTGAAAAAATAAACTGTATTTATGGAAAAGTAACCATTGTGTATTTATAAATTAAAAAGAAAAAAGAAATACCAACCCAGTGAAAAAGAAACTCCTGAACTTTATAATCAACACATTTTGCTTTATGCAGATTGTAATGGAAAAATATATTAGTTATAGTTAACAACAAATTGCTTGTAGTGTTAAAATGCCACTTGCTTTGATGTAGACTTTGAAGCATATCACCATAGGATCTTCCATAAGATGCTTCACATGTATTGTGTATCCCAAGCAAACTTTTCCAGATGACATCATGAATGAAGTGCTACTATAATTCTGATATAACTATCAGAAAAAAATGTGCATTAGTTGCAACATTTTGCTCAACCATTTAAGTCTTGAATGTAATTTGTAAAAGATTATTACAACTAGAAAATATAAAGAATTGTATTACTTATCAAATACGTATGTAGAGACCATATCTAATCATTAGTATTCTTAAATTTAACAACTATCAATGCATTTTATCACCTGCTGGAAAGTTCAATATATGCATCACCAAAATTTCCCCATTGGGGGACAATAAAGGGAACGTTTTTGTGACTCTTTCCATTAAATGTTGTGTAGAGTCCAATCATAGTTTTTTATTTAAAGAGCAGGATCATTGTCCCCAAGAATTCCCAGGCAGCCTTTTTAATACCACTTAACCAGAAACAAAATGGTTATTTTAAAAAGTACTTGTACTTTAAGGTCCTGTTCCTGGGCCAGATTTGCTGCAATATATGTAACAGTGGCTATTACTTGCTCTAATACATTATCATCTTCTTTACATGCAAATAACAATCCACGCTTAATAAGTGCTCTGCTTGGGTGAACTATGCAGAATACATAGTTATGTTGGTGTTTTATTTTAAGTAAGCTTTCTGATTCAACTGCTGATGGTTTTAAGAGTTTTAACTTAATGCTAATCCTCACTACATACACTGAACGAGTCACATGTTGCAGAAGCTAACTGCTGCACTGGACTGGCTAGCATTGTAGCAGTTGCAGCTGACTGATAGAGGGCGCTAGGGCACAGCCCCACACCACATTACCCTTATTAAGACATAAAAAAAATATATATATATTAATGATTTAATTCTAAATTAAAAATTAAAAACTAAAATATCTATCTATCTATACAGTATATATATATATATATATATATATATATATATATATATATATATATATATATATATATATATATATATATATATATATATATATATATATATATATATATATATATATATTGTCGGATAGGTGACGTTGTCATAAAACGGGATAGATGGACTCAGTATTCAAGGTGAGACAGTCAGTGGGAAAGTTCAAAACATTTATCAAAAAAAAAACGCACAGAACAGAAGTGCGCTGCTGTGGAACTGCGACCGCAGCGACTTCAGGGGCGGGGTGCAACCCATCACTGATTCTGTAGAGAGAAACACGGGTAATTGACCACAATCATCTGACAGGTGATGATACAGAGTGAGTCACTGCATGAGTGATGACGGAACTGGTTTAACAGTTCAGTCCATTCTCTGAGTGATAGGCAGGTTCCATCCGATGGAGCGCCGAACGGGATCCAGTGCAGAGCCGTCCAGGGTGTCCCCGATCAGAGCAGCAAACTACTGAGAGCTGAAAAGAGAATTATCCAGGTCAGAACAGGACAGTTCTGAGATCAAGAAGTTCTCAGCTCAAAGGTACAGATCCACACAGCAGAACAGAAACGGGGTTCCAGGAATTCAAAAAGCTCTCAGGCTGGTTCCAAGTCCAGAGTCAGAAAGGTGCAGATGCGTGCCCACACCTCAGTGGTCGAGGGAAGCAGATACGAGACATTGTTCCAGGATTTATGCAGGACTTTAAACTGGTCTCCTCATAGGAGCCAGGCTTAAAGGAATAAAATCGACCCTCCGTGTGTTTTGAGCCAAAATCCGGAGGGCTCCATGGGGAGGGATCAGAACAGGATCATAAGAGGAGACAAACACAAACCTCCTATCCCACTGGCCGCCAGGAACCAGGTGATGAACCAGGGAATAAACTCAAAACCAAATAGACAGACGGAAAACAAATAAAGATCTGGCCTTGATAGCTGGGATGGGTCGAATATAAAGAAGAACCTACAGGTGGATGGCATCAGAGATAATTAGGAACTGGGCAGAACTATGCAGGTGAGTGAAATGAGCAATTAAGGCCACCTGTCAGAGCAGATCATGACAGATGTATTTCCACCCTAGGGTGCAAAAATTTTTGCTGTCTCATTCGCTTTCCGTTCTGTTGCTGTACATTTTAAGTAAGTAAATTTTAAGATCTTTTGAGGCGAGAATATCATACATTAAAGCGTCACTATATGGTCTATGTAGTGATTTAATGCATGATTAAAAAAAAAAATTTTTGAAGTTGAGAGGACCACGGCAACCATCGGAGCTCCGAGGCTAATAGCAGCCAGGGCTAACCGCAGCCCGTCTGCAACAGCTCTCTTTCGGCATAGTCATGTGTGAAGGACCAATGGCTTTGAAGGCGATTTTTGACTCAGCTTTGGAATCAGTTTTGGAAGAAGTAGACTTGGGGTTTTAGTTGAAACGTCAGCAGGAAGAGGCTCTATGCTGACTGCATTTGCCATTTTACCGACAAGTTGTTTGTTTACACTCCCCCACCAGCTTTCTGTCGCGCTTACTATGTCACAGTCAGTTGCGCTCATTGGTCAGACTGCTGGCCAATAGGCACAGACATGGTTTGAAAAACAACGGGTTCTCATCAACAATGTTCCGCTGTCTCATTCAGACTAAATTACACCTTTCATCTCCCGTTTAGTCTGGTTTATCAGGCTAGCTTTATTCTACTTTCCCGGCCTCCTTTTTCAAACAGTCAGGATCTGATCCAGCATGAATAAAGACAGGTAAGACTGATTTAAAATACTTTGTAGAAAAGGCAAAGAAGAATGAACAATCTGGGATTCACATGGAAAATAATATAATATAGTGTACTTTTTCTAGATGTTTGTTAATTTGCATAGTTGCTATTAAATAAACACAATCTCAGAAAATATTTTTTATATATTAAAAAAAAGTATAAAGCCGTCCAATAGCTTCTCATTATTAAACTGGCACATTGTTTTTTTTTTAGGTTTGTGACACAATATTGGACCATGCAAAAAAGAGATTTGCCTTCACAACGCCTCATAAGGGCAACATTTATGTTCAGAAAGTAAAGCTATGCATTAAATTATGTTTTGGTTTTTTAAAGTGTTTTCAAAATGTTTTTTGTTGTTGGCATTCATATGAATATACTGGTGTCATAACTTGGTTTACATTTGATTTGTTTTTGGTATGAGTCTATTTTGAATTTATAGCCCCTATAGCCCCTCTCTCTCTCCCTTTCTTTCTTTCTGCTTATTTCCACTAGTGTTTAGTATCTGCTTAGCTATTAGATATAATACTGTGTGATTGTAGCTAATAAAGGTACCTTTGTATTTTAACCCATGGTCTCTTGTGTTTATTGTACACAGTGAATGATTTATCAATCAGGCTGGATTCACTCTTCTTTCAGTAGCATCCGAATTAACAGAGACACATTTAGTTGGTTGGTGATTAATAATGCAGCTAAGAGCCATAGCCTAAATTACTTAATTGGTGAAAGAATACAAAATTTTTAACATCCAGATTCACAAGTCCAACCTTTTAGGTAAGAGGCTAAAAACCCTTGTCAATAAGCAAACCACAGTTATAATCATTCAACTGATAATAATTAATTAGTTTTACCCTTAATTTGAATTACATTAATTAATTATAACTTCCAACTCTAGTTATTTAATATATTCATAATCTGGTAAACTCTCACAACACCCATGTTTAAATTAAAGATGATTGAAAATGATTAATGAAAAAAACATTTTCTCCCAGGAACCATCCCACAAACAAACCACTTTTCATTTAAATTGTGTATAACCATAATAATCTTGTGACTCCAAGATTTATCACCTTGCTTCAGTTCCTTAATGGTGACCCTGATATGTTTCATCTGCCTCCTCCCTCTGCCCTCTGTGGGTAGTGGTAAGATAGGTATTGTTTTGTGGCTTTGAGGTAACACACTGTAAATGGCTCTCAGTGTTATGCCCAAGGACGCATTTAATTATTGATTCTACATGAGACTCTGTCAGGAACTATTACTACCTTAAAAATGCAATGTCCCAATTCAAAAAAATTACAAGTTACACTTATTTCTAAGTAATTGTCAGGTTTGTTCATATTTGAAAAACAGCATCTTTAATTTACTGCAGAATTGCAGAATATGAAAATATCTTAATCCATTTCTGTGCTGAGACTCTGTAAGACATTATTTCTAAAATACAAGTCATGAACATGGCTGTGCTGATGGATTCTGTTGAGCAAAAATATGTCTGTTCCCTTTGCAAAACAGGCAGCCAACTTCATCAACTGTGACTAATCATTGGATATCACTAAAAGTAAGGTGCCATTCAGTAAATGCACTTTCATTTAATAACAGCAACAGGGAACTTTTAAGGGTTTTTCTTAAATTATTCTTTTACAATATTGTAGGTGATTATAGTACCAGCATAGACATTGGCAGACATACACTGTGTGTCTCCATATGTGCAGTGGTGTGATGAGCTGTGGAGGTGTCACCTGCTATTGTGCTGCATGAGGCAGCATTGCTCTGGTGTTGACAGGTAGAGGAGGGATTTAGGATATGAGTCCTGACAGCGGTCTTTCAGTCTGAAGCAGGTGCTTTCAAACCATTGTGTTCCTTCTGTCTACCTCTTCATTTTCCATCTTTTCACTTTCATAATACATGTTTCTTTGTAGCTTGCAGCATTCCTCATGCACAGACAGACAGATAAAAACATAAGTGAGAATCCTAAAACTGATGCCATCTTAGACAACCTGAAGAGGATCATGAAAATAACAAGTAGCAGCTTCGCCCTTAGAGTTTTTGTCATTAAACATGAAATAGTATTACGGTAAACTAAATAGTTAAACCTGAAATCTTCCAGTAGATTTTTGGGCACCATGAAGGCTGAGTTTGTGCATTAATAAACATTTACTTAATTTCAATTGGTTTCAATTCAGACTATTAATATTTAATGCTACACATAATGTCTATGCAGAGATTTAAACATGGCTGCACAACACTTTTCAAATAACAAAAATATTTATGCCATGGTAGTTTGCCAGTATACAAGTGCACTAAAAATACATTACGGGACAGAAATAGCTCAGAAATTTAAAATATTAGTTATTTGTGGTTTATTATTGTAAATTAACCAATGATTTACACTCAAAGACACATTAAATCAAGATAGGAAAAAAACTAAAGCTTCCTAACTAGAAATAGCTTTCAACTGCCATTGTAGACAAGAAGAATGTCAAATGAAAATAGAGCAGCCTGTTAGAGATAGCACTCTATATCTGAGAAACTAATTAGTGTCTTTTTGTTAAAAAAAAAGCACATTAAAGTCCTGTTCCTTGATTTTTAGTGGCGAATTCTGATACATCATCCTGGATATGTATTGATTTTGTGAGAAATGAAGAGGAAAAAAATCAATAGCTTTTACATGAATGCACAGCAAGCAGTTTCGATGTGTAAATTTGGTATAAGATGTTGCAATGAAACCATAGTGAATGCACTTCAACATAAAACATAAAACACTTCAACATAAAACTCATTTGTATGTTCCTTAACAGAGTATAATGATCACCGAAATGACTCACACATATAGAACATGCTTAGAACATGCTCATTTGGATAAGATAACATCAGTAATGTGTTTTTTGAGGCCACACTTGTTTCATTACCAGAAGTTCAATACTTTCTCACAGTTATCCAGAAGAAAATATGTTCTCAAATCAATTTGGTCTTTCTTGCCGATGCCATTTTCAGCTTTTCTCTTGGATCTGAATAATGGATAAAAGGAAAAAGGTAAAAAAAAAAAATGTGTAGCAGGTTCATTTCATTTTTAAATCAGAAACTAGGGAATATCAATATTATTTCCAGCTTCACTATCCAGATAATACACTAAACCGTGAGCGATCAGAAACTTGAAACTGAATAAAGAAACAGCATCCTTTCCAGCTATCTACTCCCAAAATTAAAAGAATGTCAACTTGTTTAAAAGACTTACCAAGTCATTACAGAGCAGTGGTGTAAGGAGATTTTTCAGAGAGTTCAACATCAAAGAAAACTACACACATATTAGAAAGCCATGCTATGGCTGAATGATCAACAATATGCCCACAATGAGAACCACTTAATGCATCTGTCAGTATGGTAGGAAAAATAATAATCTAAAAAGCAATGTTCAATGAACAGATTTTAAATAGAATCCAATTTATTGTAAGGTTAACTTTTGCAAATTACAAGTTATTAAAAATACACTTTATCAAACCTTTCTAGAATGGGGGGGGGGGGGGGGGGGGTTATGGTACTAGTGGCTCGTTTTTCAGACAGTAGGCTGACGGGAAAGGGGGTATGAGAGAGGGGGAGCGACATGCTACAAAGGACCACAGGTCGGATTCAAACCCGGGTCGACTGGTCGAGGACTGAGGCCTCCACACATGGGGCATGTGTGCTAACCACTGCGCCACCAAAGCACGCCCTTCTAGAATCTTTTTATCAGTTTCTATCTCTTTAGGGTCTTCACAAACACCTACCAATTAGATCTCTGTGACAGTCTGGACACTTAGATCAAAGGACTGAATGGATAAGTAATTAACTGTCAGACAAAACTTTTATGTCATCATCTTACGCACTAATTAAACTGGCTTTTCAATATGTCCTTTTTTAAGAACGAACAATGCTGTATATGTAGCCTGGCTGTCAAGTTTCTATGAAAAGCTTTTTTTTTTTTTTTTTTTTTTACTTACAGTAGATGTATGCAGATTTTGAAAGTTGTTACTTTTCAACAAAAGCAGACATAAGGACATCTAGATATCTTTGTGTGTTTCTTACTTTGCCATCAATGTTGGTTTATCCAAAACTACGTTTGTGTACATGTGAAGAAATTAAGTTCATCTAGGAGCAAATCAAATTCAGTAAAATTTCCCGAACATGTGCTGCCCTATGATGAGCCTGCAATTATACCAAGGGGCACCCTGCTTCCCATCAATTGGACTGACTGTTGTACAGTATCAGTGCCTTGGGACACACAATAGCATTACTTAGATTGAATGGTTATTAAAAAATGGATAAATAAATGAGCCATTAGAAGATGAATTGGATACAACGCTTCTGGAACCATGAAGCAGTTTGCATGCTCACTAAATTGTCATCAGGGCAGAGTGTCAGGGTTTGGTTGTTGTAGAGGACCCAAATGCAGAGGCAGAGAGGCTGAGGAGATTTCTTGGGAGTTTAATGGGGGCAAACAGTAACAAAGGCAGGAATGCAAAAATCCAACTAAAAATCAAAGCAAACCAGAACTATGGAGACATCTGGGGGAAACCAAACACGAGGAGCCAGGAAGAGACGAGGAACGTGGACAACAGCACGGGAGGACAGCAAAGACAAGGAACCAACAAAGAGTGAGAGCAGAGGGAGAGCATATATAGGAGAGAGAGACAAAGGGAGGGCTAACGAGCAGACAAGGAACAGGTGTGAGAGGAGACAACGAGGGAGCCAAGAAGAAAGGAACATACACACACAAGAGGGCAAAAGAGGACAACAGAAAAACATGAGAACTAATATAAATCTAGAAATACAACAAAACTTGAATTAGGCCAATAAATCTAGAAAACAAGGAGCAAAGAAAAGAACAGCAGAACCAAGACCATGACAGTGCCCCCCACTTAAGGGCGGATCCCAGACGCCCAAAATGTCCAGAAACAAAAAACAACCCACCCTGGGTGGGCGGAGGGGGACCAGGAAGGAGGGCACGAAATACAAAACCAAACGCAGAGTCCAAACAAAAACCAAAACAACCCACCCAAGGTGGGCGAGGGCAAACAAAGTCTCTGGAGGGCGGCCGTGAGGCCGGAGGCCAGGAAGAGTCTCTGGAGGGCGGCCGTGAGGCCGGAGGCCAGGAAGAGTCTCTGGAGGGCGGCCGTGAGGCCGGAGGCCAGGAAGAGTCTCTGGAGGGCGGCCGTGAGGCGACGCCGTCTCTGATGAAGGAGGCTCTCTGGAGGAGGACGGCGACGCCGTCTCTGATGAAGGAGGCTCTCTGGAGGAGGACGGCGACGGCGACGCCATCTCTGATGAAGGAGGCTCTCTGGAGGAGGCCGGCGGCGAAAGAGGGCCTCTGGAGGAGGCCGGCGGCGACGCCGTCTCTGAAGGAGGAGGGCCCCAGGAGGGGTCCGGCGGCGACAGAGGGCCCCAGGAGGCGGCCAGCGGGGACGCCGTCTCTGTAGGAGGGTCTCTTTAGGACGCCGGCGGCGACGCCGTCTCTGACGAAGGAGGGTCTCTGGAGGTCGCCGGCGGCGACGCCGTCTCTGACGAAGGAGGGTCTCTGGAGGTCGCCAGCGAGGACGAAGGTGGGCCTCTGGAGGACGGCCGTGGGGCCGGAGGCGAGGAAGAGTCTCAGGAGGACGGCGACGGCGACGCCGTCTCTGACGAAGGAGGAGGGCCCCAGGAGGAGGACGGCGGCGTCTCTGACGAAGGAGGAGGACCCCAGGAGGAGGCCGGCGGCGTCTCTGACGAAGGAGGAGGGCCCCAGGAGGAGGCCGGCGGCGTCTCTGACGAAGGAGGAGGGCCCCAGGAGGAGGCCGGCGGTGTCTCTGACGCAGCTGCGGGAACCTTGGGGAACGCTGTCTCAGACGCAGCTGCGGGAACCTTGGGGGACGCCGTCTCAGACGCAGCAACAGCCTCAGAGGGGGCCGCCGACTGCGGCACTGGAACAGCCTCAGAGGAGGCTTGGAGCGCCCGCTGAGGGGCCGTGGAGGCTTGGAGCGCCCGCTGAGGGGCCGTGGAGGCTTGGAGCGCCCGCTTAGCTTTATTTTAGAGAGCCTTTTACTTGTGTGCTCAGGGATATCAGGATGACTTTGAGCGGGCTCAGGGGTCCCAGGCGCTAGGCTGAACGGCCCGCTAATGGCCACAGGAGTCTCTGGCGCTAGGCTGAACGGCCCGCTAATGGCCACAGGAGTCTCTGGCGCTAGGCTAAACGGCCCGCTAATGGGCTCAGGAGTCTCTGGCGCTAGGCAAAACGGCCCGCTAATGGGCTCAGGCACTGGGGAAGCTGTCCCGCTAATGGGCTCAGGCACTGGGGAAGCTGTCCCGCTAATGGGCTCAGGCACTGGGGAAGCTGCCCCGCTAATGGGCTCAGGCACTGGGGAAGCTGCCCCGCTAATGGGCTCAGGCACTGGGGAAGCTGCCCCGCTAATGGGCTCAGGCACTGGGGAAGCTGCCCCGCTAATGGGCACTGGGGAAGCTGCCCCGCTAATGGGCACTGGGGAAGCTGCCCCGCTAATGGGCACTGGGGAAGCTGCCCCGCTAATGGGCACTGGGGAAGCTGCCCCGCTAATGGGCACTGGGGAAGCTGCCCCGCTAATGGGCACTGGGGAAGCTGCCCCGCTAATGGGCACTGGGGAAGCTGCCCCGCTAATGGGCACTGGGGAAGCTGCCCCGCTAATGGGCACTGGGGAAGCTGCCCCGCTAATGGGCACTGGGGAAGCTGGACCGCTAATGGGCACTGGGGAAGCTGGACCGCTAATGGGCACTGGGGAAGCTGGAGCTAGGGAAACAGGACCGTTAATGGGGACTGGAGCTAGGGAAACAGGCCCGCTAATGGGGACTGGAGCTAGGGAAACAGGACCGCTAATGGGGACTGGAGCTAGGGAAACAGGACCGCTAAGGGGGACTGGAGCTAGGGAAACAGGATCGCTAAGGGGGACTGGAGCTAGGGAAACAGGACCGATAAGGGGGACTGGAGCTAGGGAAACAGGACCGCTAAGGGGGACTGGAGCTAGGGAAACAGGACCGCTAAGGGGGACTGGAGCAAGGGAAACAGGACCGCTAAGGGGGACTGGAGCTAGGGAAACTGGCCCTCTACTGGGCTCTGGAGCTAGGGAAACTGGCCCTCTAATGGGCTCTGGAGCTAGGGAAACTGGCCCTCTAATGGGCTCTGGAGCTAGGGAAACTGGCCCTCTAATGGGCTCTGGAGCTAGGGAAACTGGCCCTCTAATGGGCTCTGGAGCTAGGGAAACTGGCCCTCTAATGGGCTCTGGAGCTAGGGAATCTGGCCCTCTACTGGGCACTGGAGCTAGGGAAACTGGCCCGTCAATGGGCTCTGGAGCTAGGGAAACTGGCCCGTCAATGGGCTCTGGAGCTAGGTAAACCGGCCTGCTAAAGGGCTCTGAAGCTAAGGACACTGGCCCGCTGAAGGGCTTGGGATGTGCTGGCTGACAGGGAACTGATGGAGGTGGAACGAAAGGGAAAAGATCTTCCCTCTCCCCGTAAAAGAAGGTCCATAATTGAGACTCCTCAATATGGGGAGCACTGACTGTAGGGGGTGTAATAATGAGTTTCTTTAAGGATGGGGCTAGCTGTTGGTCATGGAGGTGACAACTTAGATTTAGGGAGAAACTGACCTGGTTATGAGGGGAGCTAAGGCTGGCAGCTGGCTGACCCATGGGAGTGGAGGCGTCAGGCTGACCCGCTGGAGAGGGAGTGGAGGCGTGAGGCTGACCCGCCGGAGAGGGAGTGGAGGCGTCAGGCTGACCCGCCGGAGAGGGAGTGGTGGCGTCAGGCTGACCCGCCGGAGAGGGAGTGGTGGCGTCAGGCTGACCCGCCGGAGAGGGAGTGGTGGCGTCAGGCTGACCCGCCGGAGAGGGAGTGGTGGCGTCAGGCTGACCCGCCGGAGAGGGAGTGGAGGCGTCAGGCTGACCCGCCGGAGAGGGAGTGGAGGCGTCAGGCTGACCCGCCGGAGAGGGAGTGGAGGCGTCAGGCTGACCCGGCGGAGAGGGAGTGGAGGCGTCAGGCTGACCCGCCGGAGAGGGAGTGGATTTCTTCCCCCGGCGGCGCTTACGCCTGGAGGAGGCAGACGGCATGGGGGGACCAACAGCTGGTGAAGGTGGTGGAACTGGACCGGAGGCGATTGACAGCAGGGTAGGGAGGAGATGAAGAGATGGTTTGGGTGGTGGAGGTCTGCTGAAGAGCTGGGCGCTGGCTGCTTGGTGGTTCCACTCCAACTCTTCAAACAGTTCAGATAATACTGGGGGAGAAATGAGTGTGGAGTTTGAGAGGAGAATCTGTTTAAGTTGGCTAGTTGCACTCACCCTCTTCCAAGGCGGTGTAAGGTTGGATATTGAGTCCAGAGTATTGCCTAGATTGAGGAAAAAGTCCCTTAGGGTGTCCAGACTGGGCTCTGCTGGGTCCATTGTGGTTGGTTCCTAATGTCAGGGTTTGGTTGTTGTAGAGGACCCAAATGCAGAGGCAGAGAGGCTGAGGAGATTTCTTGGGAGTTTAATGGGGGCAAACAGTAACAAAGGCAGGAATGCAAAAATCCAACTAAAAATCAAAGCAAACCAGAACTATGGAGACATCTGGGGGAAACCAAACACGAGGAGCCAGGGAGAGACGAGGAACGTGGACAACAGCACGGGAGGACAGCAAAGACAAGGAACCAACAAAGAGTGAGAGCAGAGGGAGAGCATATATAGGAGAGAGAGACAAAGGGAGGGCTAACGAGCAGACAAGGAACAGGTGTGAGAGGAGACAACGAGGGAGCCAAGGAGAAAGGAACATACACACACAAGAGGGCAAAAGAGGACAACAGAAAAACATGAGAACTAATATAAATCTAGAAATACAACAAAACTTGAATTAGGCCAATAAATCTAGAAAACAAGGAGCAAAGAAAAGAACAGCAGAACCAAGACCATGACACAGAGTGTCCATATGACATAGAATACTCTTAAATAACTTATCAGTCCTTTTTTATTTGAATAAATGTCTCACATGTTTACAAAACTTTAATTACTAAAGTATGTACATCTTAGCATTACAATGTTTGTCATGTATTATTGTATGACATTAAAAAAAATTGCACTTGCCATGTTTTAATATAAACGTGCCTTGCCTAGCTGTAGATAAAATTGCATATACAGGTGCTGGTCATAAAATTAGAATATCATGAAAAAGTTGATTGATTTCAGTAATTCCATTTAAAAAGTGAAACTTGTATATTATATTCATACATTACATACAAACTCATATATTTCAGATGTTTATTTTGTTTAATTTTGATGATTACAAATGACAACAAATGAAAATCTCAAATTCATCATATCAGAAAATTAGAATATTGTGAAAAGGTTCAAAATTGATGGCCCCTGGTGCCACACTCTAATCAGCTAATTAACTCAAACCACCTGCAAAAGCCTTTAAATGGTCTTTCAGTCTAGTTCTATAGGCTACACAATCATGGGGAAGACTGCTGACTTGACAGTTGTCCAAAAGACGACCATCGACACCTTGCACAAGGAGGGCAAGACACAAAAGGTCATCGCTAAAGAGGCTGGCTGTTCACAGAGCTCAGTGTCCAAGCACATTAATAGAGAGGCGAAGGGAAGGAAAAGATGTGGTCGAAAAAAGTGTACAAGCAAGAGAGATAACCGCACCCTGGAGAGGATTGTGAAACAAAACCCATTCAAAAATGTGGGGGAGATTCACAAAGAGTGGACTGCAGCTGGAGTGAGTGCTTCAAGAACCACCACACACAGACGTATGAAAGACATGGGTTTCTGCTGTCGCATTCCTTGTGTCAAGCCACTCTTGAACCACAGACAGCGTCAGAAGCGTCTTGCCTGGGCTAAAGAGAAACAGGACTGGACTGCTGGTGAGTGGTCCAAAGTCATGTTCTCTGATGAAAGTAAATTTTGCATTTCCTTTGGAAATCAAGGTCCCAGAGTCTGGAGGAAAAGAAGAGAGGCACTTCATCCACGTTGCTTGAAGTCCAGTGTAAAGTTTCCACAGTCAGTGATGGTTTGGGGTGCCATGTCATCTGCTGGTGTTGGTCCATTGTGTTTTCTGAGGTCCAGGGTCAATGCAGCCACATACCAGGAAGTTTTAGAGCACTTCATGCTTCCTGCAGCTGACCAACTTTTTGGAGATGCAGATTTCATTTTCCAACAGGACTTGGCACCTGCACACAGTGCCAAAGCTACCAGTACCTGGTTGAAGGACCATGGTATCCCTGTTCTTAATTGGCCAGCAAACTCTCCTGACCTTAACCCCATAGAAAATCTATGGGGTATTGTGAAGAAGAAGATGCAATACACCAGACCCAACAATTCAGAAGAGCTAAAAGCCACTATTAGAGCAACCTGGGCTATCATAACACCTGAGCAGTGCCACAGACTGATCGACTCCATGCCACGCCGCATTGCTGCAGTAATACAGGCCAAAGGAGGCCCAACTAAATACTGAGTGCTGTACATGCTCATACTTTTCATGTTCATACTTTTCAGTTGGCCAACATTTCTATAAATCCTTTGTTTTTATTGGTCTTCAGTAATATTCTAATTTTCTGATATGATGAATTTGAGATTTTCATTTGTTGTCATTTGTAATCATCAAAATTAAACAAAATAAACATCTGAAATATATGAGTTTGTATGTAATGTATGAATATAATATACAAGTTTCACTTTTTAAATGGAATTACTGAAATCAATCAACTTTTTCATGATATTCTAATTTTATGACCAGCACCTGTACAACAATGACAGATGCATAAAAAGCCAATGAATCATTCATCTTTTTACTTCCTCTACTTGTACCACTCAGGGCAGCACAGGTAAAAAAGTCTGAACAATTTCAAACAAGGTCTTCAAGGTGTATCAAAGCCTAACGACAAATAAGGATATTGTCCTTTTAGCTGTTTAGCGGTTCTTGTGAAATAGGGTAAGACAAATTTATTATTCACAAATAAATGATTCAACATGTCCACTTTGGTCAGAGAGTCTTGAGCAATCATTTCAAATAAGCAGACTGAGGAGGAAGGTTTGCATCCGGATCCCTTTCAAAATGGGAGGCATGCAGAGCATAACTGATTACAGATTACATCTAATTGACTGGTCATTACATTTGAACAATGGCCAATAGAGATACAGGCAGACAGGCAGACGTCTGAATAGATCTAAACCTACAAGTCATTGTCAGTGATCAGAAAAGGCAGTTTCACACTATTACCTGCCTGCAGTATAAGAAGACAGTATGTTAAAATTCATCAAAGGTTAGTTTTCTTATTCAATTTATGGGCCAACATTCAACAGCCACGACCAATAGGTTGGAAATGAAGTTGACCTTGAAAATCTCTATACGTATTTTCATACGTACAACCTGAAAACGGATGTAATAGAGTGAATATATATATATATATATATATATATATATATATATATATATATATATATATATATATATTAGTGCTGTCAATCGATTAAATTTTTTAATCGCGATTAATCGCATCAATGCCTGAGTTAACTCGCGATTAATCGCATTTTAATCGCACATTTTTTTCCTGATTGAAAATCATTTAAATACTCTCGATGACATACAAAAAAATACATACAGGCTAGGTTTGTGCCAATGTTCTTTTTTTAAAATGAAAACAGGTCACAGATACTGATTTATGCCATAGAAACATATGGCAAGAAGATGGGGAGGCATGTAGCAAAAAATAACAAATATGTAGGCAAAAAAAAGGCCCTGAAAACAGGCTGATGTAAAAGACAGTCTTTACAGTTAATACAGTCTTTTGAACAAAGACAAGCATTTTACCCTACTGCTATAAAATTTAGTAGAGTTAACATTAGATGTTAATTAACCAAGGTAATAATGAACAATTTTCAATCAATACATCAAAATCAATAGACCGACATCACTAGATGAAGGTAGTCTATGCTCTCTAGAAAGTTACTTTTCAGCCTCTTAACAAAAATGAGAACACACACACACCCACTCACCCACACACAGACACACCCACCCACACACACACACACGCGATACCGACCTGTTGCGTACACAGACGGCAAGAGTGCTGCTACGAGATTCCATTTCACCTCAGTAATCAGTTTTCTCAGCGTATTTCAGGTTGCTACTACACTCAACTTGTTTGTTGGTGGTGGGGCTTAAAGAAAGGCACTAGCGTCACCCAGTGTATGAGCGTCTTTTTCCCTTGAGGAGCTCCGCTCTAGAAGCCTATGAGAAATGCATAGACTGGGGGAAAATAGCCCCGCCTTCCCGCAGGCTGCAGCGGGATGTACTTGGAAAAATTGTACCATAAAACCACATAGCGTTAATCTCACGTTAAAAAAATTATCGCCGTTAAAATGGCCTCGCGTTAACGCGTTAATAACGCGATAATTTTGACAGCACTAATATATATATATATATATATATACATATATATATATATTTATTTATTTATATTGGACCCTTCAAAATGTATAAAGCAGTCATGGATATATAGAATTTTTTGCTTGTTTTCTTAATCGTTTCTTCCACACTATTTAAGATAATCTGTGGATGTATTATTTCTTTAAAATATAATTTCTTTAATGAAAAAGTTGTAGCTAAGACCCTTAAAAGCCTATCAATATCTTTCCCTCCTTTCTCCTTTCCCTGTTATTTTGCACATTGCCTGTGCTTCTTTCTCTGTGGCTGTGGATTTTTTTGTATGTTGTTGAGCTCCGACTTCTCTTGTGTTCATTGCTCATCTTGTTACTCATACTACACTTTATTTTAAGGAAACTACATGAGTATGTTTGATCTAAAATATGTATTAAATAGCCTAAAAAACAAATCATGTTGTGCTTTGTTTTTCTGCTAACTTCCCTATGTTGGTTCATTAGCTTTTTGCCGCTGGCCTCAATTATTCTTGAAATCTCAGCATAGCAGAGTTTAGTACTTCATTACACCTGCTGCTGATTAAAAACTCATCTGCCTTATCTGCTTATGTGTTTTTTACTATATATTTTCTGTGGGAACATTAGATATTCTTTTCCCCACAGAACAGGGGTGAAGATATTTTCACACAATTCTTCATCTTGGTTCATATATCTAAAAGGATATCTGAAATGTCTAAGAATGTTCATGGTGTTCCTCTGTTTATTTCAATGTTTTAGTTTCTATTTTTTTCTTTTTTTTACTCTTTGAAGTTGACAGCTACCCTGTGTTGTCTTGTCATTTCTATTAACAATATATTGCTTTAGTTCTGATATAATCTTAGGCCTTTCTTTTTATGTTTGCTTGTGGGTCACCTTGATGCCCTGAACCATTTAAACTGAGGTCTTATTGTGGTTGATTTTATTAGAAGCATGAAGTACCACACCAGAAAGATTACATGTGAAAAAAATTGAAATTGCCCATCAAGACCTTCTATATGAACATAGCCTTAGCTCATCAGCTTGTCCTTTAATAAGGTACAACTTTATAATCTTCTTGGGAAATGTTATTTTACTCTAAATTAGCTTTACATTGAAGATTTTGGTTGATCAGAACTGGAGCTTAGTTTGTCTTTTATAAAACAATTTAAAGTAGATCATAAACACTTGAATACAGCACTAAAATAGGATTTTTCCTTCCTCTTGTAACGAGTTAAAGTGTTTTAAAAGACAAGGGTATGCTTTGAAACATGCAAACTTGCATTACACTATAAGCAGGCGTTCTGTGTTGCTCCAGCTTTATTTACAAAAAGTCTGAACATCTGGAGGCTGAAGTTCTCCTCCAGGGATGTCATGCATTCATCAGGATAGCATCTTTAGTATCAATGCTTGAGTGAATTCTCAGTTCTACACAGAAAATATACTTCTGGAAATCCTGCAGCATGTCAACACCATTGTTTATCCAACTCAGACTCTGTGAGCATAGGATTATAAATAGTTTACACCAGACATGTCAAACTAGATATGGTTCAGCCCACTGTTAACTGAACTGTGTCCAGGCTCTATTTTCATTCTTTGAATCATTTTCCCTATCTTTCCTGAGATTAGAGCTTTATGACAAACAAGGAAACACCATCAGCTCAATGGATCAGATACTATGTGGATGACACTTGGGTCAAAATCCAATCCCAAGAGGTTGAGGCATTCATTAACTACATACACTCACTGGACAGAAAAGGCAAGTTCATTACCCACCAGAAAGGATGCCTAGAATAACATACTGCATTTTGATTCACATCAAACAGGAAAACAAACTGTCTCTTATCAGAACTCTGAGTTATCATGCTAACAATATATCCAGTTACAGAGGAGAAACTAAATAACACAGACATGTGAAACAAATTTTGAAAACACTGGGCATTTGTTAACCCAACAAACTAGCAGGAATAACAATACATAAAACAAAACAGAAAGATTAAGAAAATGGTAATACCATATGTGTCAGAAGTTGTTGAATTATCCCTAACTACACTGTACCATTTTATTTTAAACCCAACAAAACTCTCTATGAAACACAGGTTCATCATCAAGACAGAACACACAAACCAACACTGAGTGGCATTGTTTAAACAGTCCAATACAACCAGGACTGCTGAAACTCCTACATCAGAGAAATCAAACATCAGCTACATAAAGGCTTGGCATTACCACAGAAGAGCCAGGAGCTCTTGCAAAATCGAGCTGAACACTTTCACCTTAAAAAAGAAAAAAATTACATACTTCTGAAGACTAAAATATTTAGAACTTGAACAGAGAGGACACATGATTTGAAAGAAGGGTGAAGGAAGCCATCTTTCTTAAAACTGTAGTTTTTTAGTCCATGTTTAAGGATGTCAAAGCAACAAGTGGATGAATCTAAACTTTTATTTGCTGGGTGTGTTAACCAACCCAAGTCTTACTCTGTCCTTCAGGACAGAACCTTTTATAAATGCCTGGTTTAACAGATTTTTTTCATGAAAACATGTGTATCAGCAGGGAAAGTTCTCTTTGTTCATGTGAACCAGTGCCAATGCTTGAAAAAGGATTAGCTTCAATATTTTGTCTTCCTGAGGGGTTATTTTCTTCTGAAACGACAAACACAGCAAACTACCAGCAAACTTAAAGGGTTAAAAGTCTTTAAATGTTCATGAATATTGTGATTGCTTTTATATTTCAAAATGTATCTAAACAGTAGTTGGTGTTTAAATATTTCATTCAGTTTTTCTAAAGACATTTCAACACATATCCTGAAGTATTTGTTTGATGGTTTGAAAGAGCGGTGAAGTAAATCATCTTTGTGAGAAGAAAAAAATGACCACTAGACATAGGGAGAGGATTGCAGTTTCAGTTTCCAATCATTTACAATTCAGTCATGGAACTCATTCCAAAGAAATTAAGCATTGTAAACACGATTCAAAAGGCTTATATAGCCCATGCACAATACAGACTCCAACAATCCAGAAGAATGAGGGTTGGCTCTTTGACTTGCATCTAACTTGGAGGGAGGTTGGACCTCCGTACTGCTTAAATACATCAGCACTCCAACTACAGATTGCTCAGGTGTGAGCCAAAATAATTGACAAAGGCTCCTGGATAGGTGTCGAAACGTCTTAAAAAAAACTGAGTGAAAATCCAGTTGGTTTTTAATGTAAGCCTATTTTGTGGTAGCCATGACCCGGGTGACAGAATTTACACAGGGATATTCTCTGCTACTGTTTAAAAAATTACATTTTTCATATACAAGGATCATTATTTAAGATTAAATATTTCTTTACCTCTCTTGTTGTTTCTTCAAATGTTGCTCTTATATGTAAGGCTGAATGGAAAATTCTTTGTTGTTGACATCTTTAAATAGATTTTTTTTTTAAACAAACGGCTAGATTATCATAACTTTGCTATAAAACAAAAAATTTTATGACAATTTGGGGTGCAGAATTCCACAACTTTGGAGGGTGAAGGTGCCTTCTTTAGATTAGAGGCAAGAACAAAATGTGTTTCTGAGAGAGGAGCATTAGAAAATCACTCAAATAAACAACCGAGGAGCTACAGCAACAAGCAATTCACACCAAAGCATTGTAGTTCCACTTATTATAGACCAAATTGCAGGATTGGAAAGCATTATATATGTATTTTAAGCCTGTTTCATGGTTGCCATGATCCGGATGACTACAAATTTACATAGGCATTTCTCCCCTTCATTGATGCTTCTTTTTTTTTTTCCTCCAGTCCCTACTCCTTCCCATTTGTGAGAGTATCTGTTTCAAAGGCCAGACTGCAGAGAAATTCCACAAGTAAAGTGATCTGGGACTGCCATTCTAATACTGCCCCTCTCAGAAATGTAGATTCTTACTGAAGGTCAACTGCTTGTTACTACAGAGCCAAACAGGCTACAATTTAGAAACTCAAACACTAGCTGTTTTATCCCTGTTTGGGGTATTTATGTAGCTTTGAGGACCAGGACATACTTTCCCTGTAATAGAGATACACCAAGAGGTATATACATTAAATTTAAAGGTTCTTTTTCTTCACATGCATTAAGTGATACATTTAGAAATATTTGCTTTCTTTAACAGTAAAGAAAAATATTGGATAAATACAGTCTAAACCCAATAAAAAAAAGAATACAATCTCAGTCATATAACCCTGAAGGTTTATTTTTATCCTCTCCTCCTTAAAAATGCTGCAAGACTGAGCCTTTAGGGAGACTTAGCTGATCCAGTGCTTTAAGTATGTGCTCATTCACTTTCCATAATCCCTCTCACATTTCAAAAATTTCCACAGAACATTAAATTGTACATGTGCTTTCCGCAGGATGTGGTGTAACTCTGATTATCTGAATGCACCCTGTCTTCTCCCAGATGGCTGCACGAGCACAGACTTGCAATCCGACTCAACCCATCACAGCGTGAAAATTAGAAACCATAGTTCCATAGATGCCTTTTCAATTTTTTTTTTGCCCTCTGTGGTCCTTAGGTCATTAAATGAGCATCCTCTGACAAACCAGTCTCCCAACCACAGTTAACCCACATACAAGTTCTGCACAAGGAATTAAATCTTCTATTGATTATATAAAGGTTGTGAATTTATGAGTGTTTCAGCAAGCAAACCATGTATTGATCTGTGCTTTATCATCATCATGGGTTATTTATTGAAGATTTCTAAATAAGATAGATATATGCTCCCTGAATAAAACAGTAGTGGAGTTATAAAAAGGGTTTGAGCCTTTAGCAAGTAAATATGTGATGCAGGTGAAATAAGAATAAAAGGAGGGGTGGGGCAGAGGGTTGAAAATGTAGATGTTGCCAATTAGTTATCTAATATGTTGTTATAATTCTTTCAAGGTTTAATATAGTTTGGTTACTGTTTATCATGTTTCTTTTATTGTATGAGACCAGAACAAACCACATAAATAAATAATAAACAAATCAGAAACACAAAGTTGTCACTGCAGTCATCCATCCTTCTTCTTTCCCTAAACATAGGATTTCTTTCTTTGTCCCTACTGTAACCTAATTTCTTATGTCTTTCCACTTCCCTTCCCTCTTTCTGTCTTTCATTTCATCTTTTGTTCCCACAGCTATATTTTTTCCTGTATGCAGACTTTTTTCCTTGTTTCCTTACTTCTGTCCTTAATTCCCACCCATCCTCCCTCCTTCATTCCCTTCATTGTTTTTTTCTTAAAATCTTTTTCAGAATTTCTTAATTATTTTTTTGTGTTATATCTTTCTTTCTTGAGTCTTTTCTTCTAGCATCATATCCATACTTGTATCTTTTATTCCTTAGATAAAAACCTTTTATCTGTCTGTTCGATTAAGACTGTAAATTGCCTTGAGGCCACCAGTTGTAGATTGAAGCTACATTTTAAAATGTAAAAATAATCTACCTAAATTTTCATAAAAGTTTTAAATAGCCAATAAAGTTTGTTCCACCTATTGTTTGTGTACCGATGACTCTTCACAATGAATTACAATTTTATATATTTATGTTTGAAGCCTGAAATGTGGCAAAAGGTTGAAACATTCAAGTGGGCTGAATACTTTCTCAAAGCAATGTATTATATCAAAAACTCATCATTCACCCTCTTTGCTGAAAATAAACGCAGGCAAACATTCATAAATGCTGAGAACAAAAGAATTTTTTTTTTGTTTTAATTCTGAATTAAAATGCCTTTTCTCTATATTTTTTCATTCTCTCTCTCTCTCTCTCTCTCTCTCTCTCTCTCTCTCCCTCTCTCTCTCTCTCTCTCTCTCTCTCTCTCTCTCTCTCTCTGCTACTGAAATGCTATGTGGTCAGGATTCTTATATTTATTAAAAAAAGAATGTATCTCGCTTCTCCATAATGCAAACACAAGCACATGCAAGTGTTTCTGCATGAATCCTTTGTATTTCAGCTTGTAGTCTCCTCTTGTGTGTGCACCCCTGACATCCTGCTGCTCCTCCTATCACTGTGCACAGATCCTCAACTCTCCCTCAAGGTCACAAATCAGGCCAGGTGGCCGTTTAGAAAGATTAAGGACACATTCCTGAAGAAGAGGTGTGTTTGATTTATATTACGCATCTCTGCTGAGGGAAGGAGGAGCGGTATAAGGGCTGGGATTTCGACAGACGCTCAGGAGGTTTCAATCACTCTAATATCCTTCTAAATGTTACCCACCTAAATTGTGGCAATGAAACAGAAGGAAGGGGGTTATGAGGCTATGGAACAGGAAAAGGACAGGGTAGGAGGAGAGAGAAGGAGGAGAAAGAAAGAAAGAAAAAATGGCAGAGTGTAAATGAGAATGAGATATTAAACAAACACTAGGTCCTTCGTCAGTACTGTACTTGGTTGGTAGGTATGCCAGGGAGGCATGGTTTTAAGGTGACAGGGCCTGCCATAGTGAAAAAAAAAATATTAAAAAGACTATAATGCCATGTGGCCATAGGATGGCAGCTGTGGATTTCATGCATGAAGATATGATCGAAGAGTAATCCTTCCACTACTCTTACAGGTTTGAACTTAGTGATGTTTGAAAGAGAAATAGAGAAGGATAAAAATAAAGAAAAAGCAGAAAGAGGGGCTTCATGCAGAAAAAGGCCACCCTGACAGCCCTCCTCCTCTTCTCATTGAATGAACCTTTACCTTTCTCCTGTGGTAACTATAATGTTATGTAAGACCTGACATAACTATTCTGTGTGCCCCTGAAATCTGGCAAAACATGCTGGCATTTCAAAGGAAAGCAAAACCACAAGAATTGTGTGCAAGGGTTGTGTATTTTCAATGCAGCCACAGAGGCTTTATGGAGGTGGCAACTCTGCAAAATGCCAACTCACAGTAAGCTATTCTTTAGGTACAAAGAGGGCCAGGGCGCACATGGGAGGAGAGGGGCTCAGTGTGAGGAAAGCAGCAATTAATTTGGGATGAACAAGAACCGGAGCTGTGAGGTTAGGTTTAAATGGAGCACAGCCAGTGAAAGAGGCTGAGTTTAATTGTTTGATTGATTGGCCACAACTGCAAGTCATATATTTCTGAGGTCCCTCTGTGCCAATCAATGAGCCAATGAGTACCCGGCAAACCTAGCAGCCTTCAAGCCTTGCAATTCAATTATTCCAGGGCCTTGGTGGTCCCTACCTGCAATCATGTTACAGATGCACGGACATGCCCCTCTCAGATCCCCCTCCCTTCCTTTTTTCTCCTTAGACCAGGAGCTTACTGCGGCAGATACCGGATGTGAAGCTGATGCAGGGTATGTGGAGGAGGAAAAGAGTTGAAAGATGCAAAGGGGGTGGGGAGATGTGCTTTATTAGATTGGTAACAGACACTACATACAGTATTGGACACAAATCAAGTTACCCTCCTAATATGTAATTTAAACAAATTATCTTGGTGGTGATGCATCAGCAGAATCACTCCCCTCCAGAGAGGTTGGGGTGAGGGGGAGGGATAAAGGAATGGTGAAAGGGCGGGGCAGTGATGGAGGGTTGAATGTGATAGAGATATATGAGAACAGGACACTTTATCAGGGCAGCAGTGGAGGGGAAAAGTGTCTGGGAGCAACATTTCAGGCATCCTTCATAATTAATAGTGTTTTTAGAAAGAACTGATGGCGTAACCGAAACATATAAATGGTATGTAAGGCTTTTTGGTTTAGGGATTTCATGTCCACAACCAACATATTCAACTCTGCAGCTAAACACACAAATGTTTTTTTTCTTTAAGGACACTAATAAAAGCAAATACACAGACTTCCCAACAGTATAAGATAAATGTCCAAGCTTTGTGAAAAATAAAAAATCAGAAATCTACAAAACAAAAACTTCCTTATCTTTTACTAAGTTAATACCATGAGCCAAACCTCAACTGTAATACCGGAGAATCAGCCCATTCAGGAGTTTGTTGTTGAATAGTTTTATCCATGTGTTTGAACATTAATTTAGTTTTATATTTAGGAGCAGTACTGAAGCAGAAGAAGAAAGATGGCCTGACTCTTGATGTGGCTGTCAGCTCTGGTGCATTTAATGGAGGTTGGGTTCAAGGCTGAACTCAGCCTCACTGAGAGATAGCAGATTCACTGGGAAACAGGCATTGAGATAAACATACAATAGAACACATTGTGCTGAATGAATTACAATGTAATGATCTGTCTAGCTCTATTAATGTTCTGTAACTTTTTGTTGGTATTTCTAGTTGCTAATTATTATAATCTACAAGGCAGGGTGCAAAAAAAATTATTGTATACATTTAGGCAAACACTAAGTACCTTTTCAACCTTTATAAAATATTTCCATAACTTTTTTGATCATACTTCCACTTACTGTTAGTTGAAAAAACCTCTCTCATGGCTGGAGAGGGTCTGTACTATATTGTGGGCAAGTAACCTTGCCATACAAAACAACTACAAATGTACAGACTGATGGAATATGGTACAAAACCAAATTTAAACGTTTCTTATTTTCAACATCTTCATAAGACATCGTTTTACCACAGTTAAATTCAGTACCTCATCGCCATTCATCTTTCACACAGCCAGTGGAAACAGAAATTGGGTTCAGTTGGACTGCAGGAAACTATGGGCTGGTCGTCATGGGAAGACTTTCTTCAGGCCAAACAATAAAGCTTTTGTCCACTGGTCAGAGCCAAAATGAAAGTAATTTTGAACTGCTTTAAAAATGTTTTTTTGTTTGTTCATATTAGCTGTTCAGTTTTAGTTCACTTTTGTTATTGGCATTTTAGAACATCAGGATCCTCTATGACTGTGAAGGGTACTGTCTTTCTTTGATTTTGAAAGGCTAAGAGAGATCCAGAGCTGAGGGTTCTCATCGTAGGGGAAAGTTCTGGCTGAGGAGGAGTAGCGCTGGCAGATCCAGTGAGACTTTCAGGGGAGATCATAGAAAAAGCAGTCAGGAGATGAGGAGGAGGACATGAGCCAGACTTTACCAGAAGACAGGACTTGACGTGACAACCAGAGGTTAGCAAACATCTTGGGGGAGCAGAGAACCAGGAATTGTGGTGGATCACAACAAGATCATCACAGGGTTGGACTAAATGGAACTCAGACAGCATTGACTCTCTGTTGCTTGCCTCTGGAAAACTGCTTTCTCTTGAATCGTGTTGAGGTCTCTGTTAATGAGCAAATGTTTAGGCGAATGCTCGCTTCAGTTCATAGTTTGGTATTGGTATGAATAAGTACCCATAAAATAGTTCTAAGCCTTAAAAAGGGTGTTGACCCCTGGTTAAGTGTTACGGTTTAAGAGTTAGAGTCTCTGTAAGGCCTAAAAATATAAATTTAGAAATTCTAGCTTCGAAGGTGATTAACATATTTTAAAAAGGAAACAAAGTTTAACTGAAAATTGGTAATTTAAGTAAGGTTGAACTGGTGACTGCATATACTGGTGTCTTAACAGAAGTTTAAGGTGGCCTGAAACAACATTATGAAATTTCTCTGATTTCTTTTTGAGGTTTAATTTTTAATAATATATTTTGTCGCAAACAAATATCCCACTGAACTATAATAAGGTTATACAACAAAGCAATTATGTAAAATCATTCTCAGAGGCTTACTGACCTCTCTTAAACCTCTTTCACTCTTCTTGAAGAGTCCAAGCTCCTAAATCCCAAATGTTTTGCCCCCATAGCATGATATGTAACTGGCCATGTGATGCTGACTGCACTATTTCCATACTGTAGACTCAGATATGCAAAGGGTCATGGAGCAAAATGCTCCCTTCCATCAACAACCCCTGTTATTTGCTAGACCCCTGCTACCTCAGCGGAATTTGTTTCCCTCTGGGGCAGTGCTTTTTCATTATCTTTTGATATACACAAGTTGCTTTATGCATTGTTTCCAAATGGGTAAATGCAATATTACCTTCTCCTGTGCTGGAAAACATGTTCAAAGGTAAGACAAGTCAAACAAATATCAGGTGAGGAGCACCCAACTAAGAAATAAATGTTGTGTAGTCATCTCTGGACACCTAATGTCTGCCTGTCTGTCATCTAGACAGTGTGTTCTGGAAAGTCCTTGCAGCTTGTTCCCTTTTAAAGCCAACAAATACTTTAAAAGAACAGAGAAATTAGGTAAGTAGCAAAAATAAGAAGTGGTACCTGGTTAGGACACTTCCTACTTTCCAAAACACTTAATGGCTGGAAGTCATCTTCTGTTTTCCACTCTAGCACATTCACATCCAATTCCTCAGACACAGAGTATGAAAAATCTTCTGCACAGAATTAGAATCAAGAAAAATTTTTCAAGAACACCTAAACCAGAGCAGCAATAAATGTCAATGCAATTACGTTCTTACAACCCTAGGAGAAAACACACATTTCCCTGTTCTTGCAGACTATGTAATTGATCATAAATATATTAGGTCGATTATGATAGCCACATACCATGGCCAAAAAATACACAGTTTTTAATTTTTCCTCAATTTACTTAGCAAAAATCTAGTTTAAAAATTGTGACATTAATTATTGGAAACCAGGCCTGTACATATCCATTTGAAGAATTGTGCCGTCAGTGAATGTCCGAGATTTTATGTAAGAGCCTGGAGTGGCAGAACACGTATCACAAAAAGAGAGAAATCAGCCTTTAAATTTTTTCTTTTCACTTGCCATTCAGGGCAGAAAAAAGAAAAACTTTGAACATTTCTTATCTAGATTTTTTCCCCACTTGCCTTCAGGGGTTCAATATATATCTGACCGGTAAAAGATCAAAAATTGGTGTGGTTGGTTAAAAAAATTTATGCTGTGATGGAGGGGCAAAAATCACATTCCCAGTGAATTGTAATTACAGATTTTCTAAATAACAATTTTGCAGCAGAAACTGAAAGTAAGAAAACACAGTTATATTGCTAAGAATTAAGTTTTATTAAGAATTAAGAATTAAGTTTTTTTATATACCTAGAAACATTTATACATTTTAAGTGGCCCTTTAGACATTTATAAAATTGCCTGAATATGAATTTATGATATCTTAAATATGTTTCTTCATAGTGAAAATAATACAAATGCTGACCAGTAACTATAACAATATGGAGATATATAATTCACTTCAAGACATCCAGATTGTTTATTCCAGATGTAAAGAGGGTCATTTTGTTTTAAATGGTTATTTCGAAAAGGATTTTCTCTTTGTCATATATGACAAAGATTTTCTCTTTGTCATATATCAGAAATACATATTCAGTCAAACTAAAATGTGTCACTGTTGTAACTAAAACAACATTGCAGTTTTTTTCTTGAATGGTAGTGGATTAATGTATCTATTTAGGTGAAATCAACTGTTGCAAGTCTAAAAAGGTTGTTCTAACAGGTACAGTAGGCCCTGTGCATCATCTCATGTGGTTCCTCCTCATAGTTCCAGTCTTCCATCAAAAAGTACTGTAAATACCAGGTGTGTGTATGCAGCTACTTCAGATGTTATCTTTCCAATCATTGGCCATTATTAGCAGTTATCAGTCCCATAGAAGGACTTGAGAACGTGCCTCTTACCTACCAGTGCGCTCAGTAGTTCAGTATCAGTGAATGAATGCTAATCCTAACTCTGAGGTTAATTGTTTTTTCCTCAGTAGAATTAATTAACCTACTTAGTGTATTCTGTATATAATTTCTTCTTCTTCATGTACTGTAAAAATAAATAAAAAAAATATCTGCATGTTAATCTCATCATCTGATCTCATAATAAAGAAACCAAAACGATATAAATCTAATGTCCTGTTGTATTATACTTGTATGTAAAGTCTTTTTTTTTTATTATAAATTTAGCACTTTTGACACATTTTTATTATTATGCTCCATTACTACATACATTTTCTTGTGATGGGTTTGTATAATAAGTTCTATTACATGAATTAAACTTTCCTTGAATTCATGACCATGCAATGTGGAGTGCCTATTTTTTTTATCTGTATTTTAAAAGCGCTAAGCCCTCCTGAAAATGAGAACATCATCGTTGTTCGATGCTTTAGTACACATATTGTTCACTTTGAGACCGGTCTAACTAAGGAGTACCAATATGTCGGCCGGTGGCTTCACTTCAAGCCCGTAGTACCAACGGGAAATCAGCAATCCAGTAAATAAATAGAGATCAGTAGGTTCAATGCCACATGGGACTTCATCCCACCATCATTTGTGAGAAGAAAAGAAGAGAACTGGTTATTGAGGTTTCTAGAGAAGAAAGCTCAGGAACTCAGAAGGGGAAAGGAGTTACCACAATGGTTAACAGACGTGGCACTGGAGAGCTGGCAGCAGGATACTTATGTAGTCCACTGCTTGATGGGGAACAGGTGAAACCAATCACCCTGCCACTCAGGGTGAAAGTGTTTGAGGAGGATCTCTAAAGGAGAAGATGAAAACTGTTTAAATTAAGGAGGAAACTCCAAGACCCTAACAGCATCAAATGTCCATGTGGGCCCCCCCTTCTCAAAAACTTGCCTATGTTACTTATAAGGGTAAGATCACAAAAGGAGTAATATGACCCCAAGCGCCTTTTTACATACGTTTGAGCTTCCCTTAAACAGGAGAGCTAGTAAGCTAAAACTTGTAACAAAACAACAACAAAACAGAAAAAAAACGCTTACCTTGTAAGATATTTGTTTTTTTGTTTTTTTTATGTAGGATTAAATCTAGAGGGGAAAATAGGGTTTTAACATATAAGTAACTTCATGTTTTCTAAGTCGGCAGGTATAAAAAAAAAAGTCTGTTATCATGTTCCAAGACATAGAGGAAGACAGGTTAGTTTTGTGACAGTGCAGTGTCACCAGTGGCCTTCACGGTGACTAAACCTGGAGGTTCCAGTACAGGTTAAGCAACGCTCTTGGCTAAAAGTTACAAACTCTTGTTTCAAATACAAGGCTGCTGTGTAACAGTGTGAATAGGGTGCAAGTACAAAGCAATTTAATTAAATAAAGGAAAACAGACCTGTAAAATTTCTGACTGTAATTGTAACATTTTGACCAAGCAAATATGGAAGTGCAAAAGGGCTACATAAATGTGCTGCAAACACAAACTGAAGCTTGCAAACAAAACATTAAAAAGGCAAGCACAAAAGTTAGACTAAGGCTACGTACACACAGCAGCCTGAAGTTCCCCAAATTCAATTTTTTTTTTCTCCATATACAACCTGTATCTCATCTTTTAGTGACAGAATGAACAACACAGATAAGATTTTTTTCATTGTGACCCAAGTCATTTGGCTATGTGGTCCTGAATCCCTTATGAATCTGAGCTTTTCAATTGCATTCATCTGACCTGAACATCATTAATACTCAACAAAGGTCCATATTTTGTATCTTGCTATGCAGAAGAGGGAAGAAAAACAACAACCATGTCGATAGTGTGAAGAACCGTCTTTATTTTCAGGTTGGGGAAGAAATTAAACATTGCAAGATGTGCTCCAGCACTATCATCCATGTTTACTTCCATAAATGTCATCTCATCCTCTACAGCGAATGCGGGACACTTAGGTTGTGTGAATGCAGTTCACACAATAGATCACATACAGGTCGCATATATTTTGAAATATGAACCACCACGTAAAAGAATCGGATTTCACAGAAAAATCTGAATTGAGCATTAAAGGTATAGCGGAGAATTTTCGCACATTTTTGAAAAGACCCACCTTCTCCACTTTTAAACAATTCTGTATCCGCTTCCAAGAGGGAAGGCCATATGTGCGAGAGCGTGCAGGAGCCCATTTCTCTTCCTGTACGCTCTGTTTAAAAGTTGCAGTTTTGATCGCTCATACAAGCTTACTTTCCAAAACAAGAATTATAATGTTTTCACTTTGTCAGACTCACCACCGAAAAGTGAAAATGGGTACGAGCATGTAGGAAGGCCAGAGAGAGAGAAAGAGAGAGAGAGAGAGAGAGATGTATATACAGTATATGTGTGTATACCTGTATTGATATATTTGTGTACTTACATAGTAATAAAAAAATACTTCAAAATGTATGAGTGGCTGTGCTTTGCAACATGCATAAATCCTATTAGTTTATTCTATTACTCTTAACCCTACTAAGAATATTTAAATCCACCGAAAAATTTTTGTGTTCAGCAAATACACAAAAAAAAAAAAAAAAAAAGTGAAATTTGGTTAAATATTTAGTGAGTTGGCTGTGCTCTGGTCGCGTTTTAACTGTTAAAGTTAAACTGTTAACTGAGGTATTATTAGTTTAACGTTGTAATCCAACCGTTTATTTTCTTCTCCACCTGTTTTAATCATTTTTTTTTTACTTGCTTTTACTCTGTTTTTTTGTGGTCCAATTGTTTTCGCTTTTATTCTGCTTTTATTTTCTTATATTTTATTATGTAACTAATGTAAAACACTTTGAATTGTCCATGTACTGAATTGTGCTATACAAATAAAATTGCCTTGCCTTCACTTAAATTGATTCTGGTATACTAGCTTTTATTCTACAAATGCTTCAAATCATCTTTGCTTTTACTTTGAAAAGCTTTGAATAAACTTCTGGTTCTGACAGCACAGGAGACCTCACAGTGCAGGTTTGCAATGAAGGGTCCTGACAGGGCAGATCTGCAACGAAAGGTCGTGACAGTGAAGGTCTGCAGCTAGACTGTCTTGGAAATTTATAAAACATATGGTGAGAACAGCAGATTAAGAAATAGTTGAAACCAAAGCTCAGTAGATAAATAAACACTAGAAGTTTGTGTTCTCTGTAAGAGGAAACTTGCAAGAAACGGGCAAGCATTATTGTGTTAGGTGAGCACGTCACAAAGATTGGGATATGGGACAACCAACAGTAAAGATGATTCACCCTGGAAGTCAAAGCCGAAAAAATTATTTCCAGTATACCTTTAAATATTTATAATTTGATCATTTGGGGCGATAAAAAAAATATATATATATATATATGTCAATAGCACTGGACTCTTGTCTCTGTTTGAACATGCAGACATAATGAAAGAAGAACTTTCCTGACATTGCTGAGAAAGTATCTTACTCTTTTCTTGTTACAGTAAAATGGCACACCCTTCATTCTAAATGTGTAATTCGGGTTTACATTTTTTGTCAGTTTTGTCTAATAGCTTTTATCCTATGGATGGTTCTATATCGATATCACCATAAAACAGTTCATTCCACAGCAAAATAATAAAAGCAACAATTTTTACAACTTATAAGGTGTATTCTTACGTAAGTATATAGATTCTAGATTGAAATATCAGTCAACTCTAATGCAGCAGGACATGTTTTATATGTCCACTAGTTAATATTCATGTATGCTTCCATCAGTGTGTGCTCCTTTCAAAATGAATCTCAGCCCAAGTAGTTGCTGAAATATGAATGCAAGATGTAAATGCTCTGCTATCCACTTGCAGTGCCTCTGCAGTTGCTGCCTTATCGCAATGAGCTGTGACAAGGGAATTCAGGGAGAATGGGTTTGCATGAAAAGCCATTTCTGCTACCACTAATTGTCTGTCACAGCAACCAGACATGCAGGCAGCAGGACATGGACAGCACTGAGCATTGAGGGACATACAGTAGATTCTCTAAACCCACAGCAAATAGTTAAAGTTTAAAAGCTTCAATTTTAAATGTAGTCTATAATTACATGGAAAAAACAGTGAAAAGTAAAAAATTATGAAAAGGCATAGAAATGTAAGTAGAAAATAAATGAAAGTTTAGTCATGCCTGAAGCTCATCAAAGATGTTTTTAAAAACTCAATCTAAAATGTATTTGTGTAGTCCTTAAAAGTCTTGCCAGGGGATCAAAACAAACATTTCAAGTAAAGAAATTTTTCATAGTAAAGATTTCCAATATTCCAGCATGAAATAGTTTCTAAGTATCACCCCTGTACAGGATATTTCTGTTGGGATCCTCAGGCTTGCCCACCAGAGGGCGCCGAGGATCCTCTTCTGCTCTCTTTGTCTTTCCCTTAGGGCCGGAGTCACTGTCAAGGTTCTGGAGATTACCCTCTGCCTCCAGCAGAGTGCGCCGTGGGTCCTCCTGAGCTGAACCTCCCGCACACCTGTGGCTGATCTACTAATCAGGAGGACCACAGTATATAAGCTGACTTCAGACCTTGATTCCACGCCGCAGTGTTGATCTTAGTTGGAATCCTGTCTCTTCGTGAAAGCTCTGGGTGAGCTTAACCTCCTGTCTCCTCGTGAAAGCTCTGGATGAGCTTAACCTCCTGTCTCCTCGTGAAAGCTCTGGATGAGCTTAACCTCCTGTCTCCTTGTGAAAGCTCTGGATGAGCTTAACCTCCTGTCTCCTCGTGAAAGCTCTGGATGAGCTTAACCTCCTGTCTCCTCGTGAAAGCTCTGGATGAGCTTAACCTCCTGTCTCCTCGTGAAAGCTCTGGGTGAGCTTAACCTCCTGTCTCCTCGTGAAAGCTCTGGATGAGCTTAACCTCCTGTCTCCTCGTGAAAGCTCTGGATGAGCTTAACCTCCTGTCTCCTCGTGAAAGCTCTGGTTGAGCTTAACCACCTGTCTCCTCGTGAAAGCTCTGGTTGAGCTTAACCACCTGTCTCCTCGTGAAAGCTCTGGATGAGCTTAACCTCCTGTCTCCTTGTGAAGCTCTGGAAGAACTGTCTCTCTGGCAACCTGTCTCTGGCCTGCAGCTCTAGGAGAGTTAACCAGCTAATCTGCCCTGGTGAGCCACCCCAAGAATCCTACGTGGATGATACCTGTCGACTTCCCTGTGGAGTTTCCCCAAGAGGTTCCCATGTGGATTTCCCCTGTTGTTTCCCTGCAGTGAGCTGGAAGCTCAGCTACCAGCCATCTCCCCTTCCCTGCTCAGACCCCAGTGAACCAGCCCCCTGCCTGAACTGTTATTCTCGTGCTTGTGCCTTAAATAAACTCTTTGGACTTTTTACCAGTGCCTCTGTGTGTGTTCTGCATCTTGGGCTTTACTCTAAGAGAACCCATCATGACAGAACACTGCGGCCAAACACAAAGCCCAGCAGATCACCTCCGTCGTAGAGCTGAGAAACAGGACGCTCTGACTCCTGATCACACACAGTCCCTCCGTGAGTAAAAATCCCAGTTGGACTTTAAGAAAACACTTGTTTCAAGATCCCACAGGCTTCGTGGGAATCACAAGATGGCGCCAGTTCAACTTCCGGTTCCGGTTTCGTCACTTCCGGTTTCCCGTCCGTCACCTCCCAGTCAAGATAATAACCCTCCTTTCTGGTCTGAACTCCTCCCCTCGTTTTCGTCACCCGGTCCTTCTCTGCCTGAGAGATTTTCCGGCAATCCAAGAAAGCTCAAAACATTTCTATTTCAGTGTCGGTTATTTTTTCAATTTTTCGAGTCAGATTTCCTGTATGATAGGGATAGGATAGCCTTTGTAATTTCTTTTCTGTCCGGTGAAGCCCTTGAATGGGCGGAGACCGGATCTAGTTCTCACTATGAATATGAAACGTTCATCCAGGAGTTTGAAAGGACTTTAAATCAGGTCACAAATAAATCCTGGTTTTCAAGGGGACTGTTGGAATCCAAACAGGGAAATAGATCAGTTGCCGAGTTTGCCTCCGAGTTCCAGGAAAAAGCAGCCGTTTCCGGGTGGAATGAGTCCGCACTTAAGACTGCATTTCTCCAAGCATTAAATGAACCGATCAGAAACGAACTAACCTTTTATGTCGAACCAGATAACCTTGAGGACCTCATTGAGCTTGCAGTCGGGTTAGATATTGGACTGCAAACTAGACCCAGAACCGCACAGCCTCAGTTTCTGGATTCCAGTTCCATTCCGCGCCAGGTTAGTTTCTCCTCACATATACTCGACCCTCACTTAGCTCCTTCTGTCAAAGGACTCAAATTAGGCCCACAAGTTAAAGTTCAAACTACTAGAGTCACCCGCCAGCTTGATCAGACACCTGCACCTGTCACCGTTGAATCTAGACCTGTTCTCTCGCCTAGTAATCTAGCTCCCCACATCCATGAGACAGATCTCTGGAACTTTTTCTATGGTGATAGGGAGGATATCTCCCCTTTCGAGCCACCACATCCAGCTCAACGCCAGTCTTATCTAGATCCTGAACCAGTTAGTTTTAATCCTGACCCCATGCCTGACTCTTTAGCCTCAGTTCTTTAAATTCATTCTGGTATTCATATTTTTCAACCGGTTAGTTTATTGACAGATTCAATCAATAAACCTGTGAGCCCCGCTTCTAAGACCCCCCAATGTAAGAGACGGCGTCGCCGTAAGCACGCTCTGAGCCGTCCAGAGACCCCTGAGTTAGCCTTGTGCCGTCCAGAGACCCCTGAGTTAGCCTTGTGCCGTCCAGAGACCCCTGAGTTAGCCCTGTGCCATCCTGAGACCCCTGAGTTAGCCCTGTGCCATCCAGGGACCCCTGAGTTAGCCCTGAGCCGACCAGAGACCCCTGAGCATACACTTAAGAGGGCTTCAGAATGTGGAGTTTGTGAAGAAATTCCTCCAAGAGCCTTTCAACAGAGACCACTAATCGCCAAGAACCCTCCACCGACGCCTCAAGCCACCTCAGAGACTGAACTTGAGCCTCCATGGGTGGCCCCTCCGTTGCCAGAGGTGGAACCGCAGTCGGTGGTCCCACCTGCTCCTGAGTCTGAACCGCAGTCGGTGGTGTCGCCTGCTCCTGAGACAGAACCGCAGTCGGTGGTGTCGCCTGCTCCTGAGACGGAACCACAGTCGGTGGACCCGCATGTTCCTGTGGTGGAGCCACTGTCGGTGGTCTCCCCTGTTCCAGACCCTGAGCCGCAATCGGCGGGCTCTCCTGCTCCTGAGCCGCTATTGGAGGGCTCCTCAGCTCCAGAGCCGCTATCGGTGGGCTCTCCAGACCCGGAGCCGCAGTCGGCGGGCTCCCCAGCTCCAGACCCGGAGCCGCAGTCGGCGGGCTCCCCAGTTCCAGACCCGGAGCCGCAGTCGGCGGTCTCCTCCTCCTGAGCCGCAGTCGGCGGCTGTTTCTGAGACTGTTCCTGAGCTGCCGAGGAGGGGACGGGGTACCCCGTGGGGGTACCTGCTGAAGCTTGGGCGTCATCCTCCTGATAAGCTGCTTCGCCTCCGGCCCCGCGTCAGACCTCCAGAGCGTCAGCTTCGCCTCCGGCCCCGCGTCAGACCTCCAGAGCGTCAGCTTCGCCTCCCGCCCCGCGGCAGACCTCCAGAGCGTCAGCTTCGCCTCCGGCCCCACGGCAGGCCACCTGAGACTGTGTCCTGCAGCCGGCCCCACGGCAGGCCACCTGAGACTGTGTCCTGCTGCCGGTACTTTGGCCGGCCACCTGAGACTGTGTCCTGCTGCCGTCCCCACGGCAGCCCACCTGGGACTGTGTCCTGCTGCCGGTCCCTCGGCCGGTCACCTGAGAATCTGTCCCGCTGCCAGTCCCTCGGCCGGCCACCAGAGACTGTGCCCAAGAAAGATTTTGGGTTTTCTTTTGCTGTCGTCCACCATAAGTGGATCGTTTTTTAATCTGGACTCTGTTTTTGTTTTCTGCCCTCCTGGCCGGTTTCCCCCTTCGCCTACCCTGGGTGGGTTGTTTTTTGTTTGTTGGACCTTTTTTTTTGTTGGTTCTGGCCCTCCTCGCCCTAGTGCCCCCTCCGCCCGCCCTGGGTGGGTTGTTTTTGTTTTCTGGACTCTATTTTCTGTTGTCTCTGGCCCTCCTCACCCTAGTGCCCCCTCCGCCCACCCTGAGTGGGTTGTTTTTTGTTGTTTTTTGAACTTTTTTTTTCAGGGGGCGTCTGGAATCCGCCCTTGAGGGGGGGGCTCTGTTGGGATCCTCAGGCTTGCCCACCAGAGAGCGCCGAGGATCCTCTTCTGCTCTCTTTGTCTTTCCCTTAGGGCTGGAGTCACTGTCAAGGTTCTGGAGATTACCCTCTGCCTCCAGCAGAGTGCGCCATGGGTCCTCCTGAGCTGAACCTCCCGCACACCTGTGGCTGATCTACTAATCAGGAGGACCACAGTATATAAGCTGACTTCAGACCTTGATTCCACGCCGCAGTGTTGATCTTAGTTGGAATCCTGTCTCTTCGTGAAAGCTCTGGGTGAGCTTAACCTCCTGTCTCCTCGTGAAAGCTCTGGATGAGCTTAACCTCCTGTCTCCTCGTGAAAGCTCTGGATGAGCTTAACCTCCTGTCGCCTCGTGAAAGCTCTGGGTGAGCTTAACCTCCTGTCTCCTCGTGAAAGCTCTGGATGAGCTTAACCTCCTGTCTCCTCGTAAAAGCTCTGGATGAGCTTAACCTCCTGTCTCCTCGTGAAAGCTCTGGTTGAGCTTAACCACCTGTCTCCTCGTGAAAGCTCTGGTTGAGCTTAACCACCTGTCTCCTCGTGAAAGCTCTGGATGAGCTTAACCTCCTGTCTCCTTGTGAAGCTCTGGAAGAACTGTCTCTCTGGCAACCTGTCTCTGGCCTGCAGCTCTAGGAGAGTTAACCAGCTAATCTGCCCTGGTGAGCCACCCCAAGAATCCTACGTGGATGATACCTGTCGACTTCCCTGTGGAGTTTCCCCAAGAGGTTCCCATGTGGATTTCCCCTGTTGTTTCCCTGCAGTGAGCTGGAAGCTCAGCTACCAGCCATCTCCCCTTCCCTGCTCAGACCCCAGTGAACCAGCCCCTTGCCTGAACTGTTATTCTCGTGCTTGTGCCTTAAATAAACTCTTTGGACTTTTTACCAGTGCCTCTGTGTGTGTTCTGCATCTTGGGCTTTACTCTAAGAGAACCCATCATGACAATTTCTAATTATTGCAATATTCTGGAAAAGAAAGAAGGGAATTCTAGAAACCTCTTTAATATGGCATTTAAATGACAGGTTCTGATAAAAAAAGAACAACTTTGTTCAATTCAAATCAATTTAAACCCATCCAAATTAAGTGACTGACCACTCAGCTTCTTTTTCAGACTGGTCCAAAGACAATAACTCCTGTTTTGTCTCATCCATCCATTGCTGAAGTTGTACTAATTGGAAATGTAAGTGACAACAATTTTTTGGGAGTTATATTGATAATAAATTGTCATGGAAGCCTCACATCAGACACATCCACACACACACAAATATCCAAAAGCCTTTTAGGTTTGAATAAAATCCAACCACATCTTTATGTAGATGCACTTTGTATCCTGTACTGTAGCTTGATTCTTCCATATCTCACATATTGTGTGGAGGTGTGGGGAAACACCCACCAAAACACAAATAATCCTTTAGTTACAGTACAGAAGAGAGTGATGCACATCATTCACAAGGTTGGGTATTTTGATCATACTCAAGCTTTTCCTTCAGTCAAAGTTGCTCAGATTTGGAGATCTTGTCAAATATTACACTTCTATTATCCTATACAAAACATTTAAGAAAATGCTGCCTGAATATTTACAAAACAAGTTTGAGGTTTTGCAGAGTGTTCAAATTTGAGAGGCTATGGTGAGTTCACATTACCCAGAGTTCGAACAACTCCGAAAAGTATTTATGTGTCTGTATGTGGAGTGAAACTCTGGAACAGCTTAAGTTCACAACATAAACAATGCAAAAATACTCAAAGATCTAAAATCCTATTCAGACAATTGATCTGGTCACAGTATTTTCAGAGAGGGTCTTACATGTACACTACTGTATGTTAATGTGTGCTTGTAATTATTCCATTACCATTGTTGGTATTTCTCTCTACTTGTTGATATTGTGTAAACTAGTACTATCTTTTGAAATTTATCATTGCTGGTATGCTAAAAAACAAAAATATACTATGCAATTAATTAACTGCTCAGGTAACATAATTGTGATTTTGCTTATTTGTTCTTAGTACCGAAAATATATTATTATTATGATAGATTTTTTTATTTCAACTCCTTTTGCTCCTACAGTTTTGTGTTCCAAGTTGCCGTTAAGGGAGAAAAAAAAATAGCTGTAGTAAGCATAGTAAGTATATATGTATATGCTTACTATGAATGAGCATCAGACTGGGATTTAAGAAGCTTCTTCTTCCCACTCCCTTTCAAGCCTGCTATTTTGTTCTGTTTTTTTTTTTTTTTATAATATCACTCATAAGATTAATTTGATGAACAAGCATTCACTTGTATGTTTTAATGCATGTAATTGCCTGAAACTAATAAATAAATGAAAATAAATAAATGAAATCCAGGTTTTAATGTCTTCAACACATTCCTGTAGTCTATGAATGGGTTAGTTTCATCTGGATTTATAGACATGTAGAGCTGAGTTTCATCAGCATAACAGTGGAAATTAATCCCATGTTGGCTAATAATTCTACCAAAAAGAGAATTGGCCCTAGCACTGATCCCTGTGGTACTCCATTGATAATCCTGGAGTATGAGGAAGATTGATCATTAACGTGAACAAACTGACCTGCCTAGTGTTGTTCCTTTAATTCCTACAAAATATTCAAGTCTTTCTAAAATAATATTATGATCAACTGTATCAAATACACTTCTCAGACCTAACAGTCAGACAAGTACAGATACTGTACAGTACAAGTCCATTATTTGCAGCAATGAGAATATCATTATTTACTCTCACCAAGCATTTTCAGTGCTATGATGAGCTCTAAAACCAGATTGAAAATCTTCAAAAAGTTAATTATTGTGTAAGTGGTTACAGATTTGTTTAGCAACTATCTTCTCAATAATCTTAGAGAAAGGAAGATTAGATATAGGTCTATAATTGTCATGTGGGTCAACAGACAGTTTCTTACTGTAAGTGAAGGTTTAATTGCTGCTACCTTACAACCCTGTGGAACATATCCCTGTAACAGGGATAGATTAATTAGCCTCGTGAGATCATCCTGATCTCGCGAGCTTTCAAGGTTTCACTCGCAGATCAGTCTGGAGACTCTCCGTTAAAGAAAATTTGGAGCCGTTCACCAAACGAACGTCCAATCAGCGTTGGCTTTGAGGCGGGTTGAGGTGTGACGTAACGAGAAGCACGACAGTTCAGTCTAAAGAACATGGCGGCTTCAGCCGATGAAACTAGCGTTAGCATGGATATCGGGCAAGTTTTATCGAAATTACAGAGTATTTCTTCACTGAAAGAAGAGCAAAACACTGCTCTGGAGGCTTTTCTCAGAGGAAAAGATGTTTTTGCTCTTCTCCCGACTGGTTTTGGCAAGAGTAGCCTGGCTTGTGGTTGTGTTTTCGTCGTCGCTCTGTTAGTACGTCATATGCTTCGTTGATCTGATTGGTTTATTTGGCCCGTCTATCACCAACATAGGCCAATCGGCTAACCAGTATTTTCGCCCCTTCCCAAAATTACTTCAACGGAAGGTTTCCAGATGGATATGAGGAGCAAATCCATCTGGCGGAGTCAGGTTATAGATTAATCACATCATCTACAGTAAAATGGAGGCAGAAATAAGAGGGAATACTTCCTTAAATAACTTGGATGGAAGTGGATCTAATATAGTGGATGAAGGTAATAGTTCTTGCTAACTCTAAAAGCTCAACTGGCACACAATAGTCTAAGCCCAGTTCAGATTCTATAGTTATCTCAGATGCTGCCTGACCTTCCGGAGATAATCATATTAAGAGGGGTTGCAATTAGGGATGGGAATCGAAAACCGGTTCCTGTTAAGAACCGGTTCCGTATTTTCCGATTCCATGGCATCGTTTGGCAGCTCGCTGAATGATTCTTTTTTTCGATTCCCGCAGCACCAGAGCCTAGAGCGCCGGCTCTGGGGAGCACAACTTACGTCACGTTTTTTACGTAAGTTACGCAACTTACGCAAGTTACGCAAGTTACGCAAGTTGGAAGAACAATTCGAGGAGGAAGACAACGAGCTGCGGTCACTTTGTGAATCAAAGCCCCGTCTTTCCTTAGCCCAGAGGGTAGATCAGGAAATCCAGCTCTATAAAAGCTTGCCCTCCATCCCCTGCAGGGATAGCGCCACACTGTGGTGGTGGAACAAGCAAGATACGCTGCCCTTGCTATCTGGACTGGCTGAAAACTACCTCTGTGTGCAGGCTTCCTCCACCCCATCTGAGAGGGTATTTTCCACGGCTGGAGACACCATAAGCCCTGAAAGATCCCGTATCCTTCCAGAAAAAGCAGATATGCTCATCTTTCTGCAAAGAACTGTTAATTTTCCCTACTACTGTTTTATAATTAGTATTTTTTGTTATTTAAAATAGGTTATTATCCCATCATTTGTTATTAGACATTGTTGGTTATTAAGTTTGTTCTTGTATTCATTTTTCATTTAAACACAGATGTTACTCCAGTTTCACATTTCCTGTGGACATCTTGATCTTGTTGAGTTTGTAAGATTGTGCAATAGTTAAGTAAACAAAGTTGATTCTGATAATCAAACTGTTTGTTCTCCTTTTTCCCCCAAATTGGAATCGAAAAAAGAATAGATAAAGAATCGAATCGTTTCATAGAATCGAAAAGGGAATCGGAATCGTGAAAATCTTTTCAATTCCCAACCCTAGTTGCAATGGTCTTGTTTTTAATAGAATTAATCTCTTAATAAAGAATCCCATAAAATCATTACTGCTAAGAGCAGGTGGGGTGGACAGTTCAACAGAGCTATGGCTCTGGGTGAGTTTGGCAACTGTATTAATAGGAAATCTAGAATTATTCTTATTGTCCTATATTACTGATGACTATAAACATATTTTTTGACTCGAGACTTAAAAAATTGAATGTGAAAAAAGTTTGTTTTTAAAACTTAAACTCTTTTAACAATGCTTTTTAAAGTTTTTGAGAGATGTCTGTCTCTGTTTCACCAAGACGGCTTCCTGTCCAATGACCCTCCTCATTGTTCACCTTTCAGTAAGGATAATTTACATAAATATATTATTTATGTAAACACCATTATTTGAGTATGTCTCTTATTAGACAATTGATTGGTTTTACAAGTCAATTATAACCAAACATTAAACCATTGAACATACATGGTAGGGTAACTTTTCAAATGTGCAACATAAAATATATAATTTCACTTAGTTTCAATACACCTTTACATTTTTGGTGACTGCAGTTTCTGTAATGTCACACTGGATGCTCCATATGTTCAATATGGATTAAAGCTAAACTCCCAAAATCAGGGATATATTTACACTCTTTTGTGTGTGGAGGGAACTGAGAAGTGCTGCTTCACCTGCTGTGTTTGTGTGGGGGCTGACTGAGGTGTGAGAGCAGAAACAAACAGAAGGACAATGTACGATGGAAAACACCTGTCTAGGTGGCTTACACAGATTGTAAGGAAGCTTATTCAACAGTGAGAGTTCTGGAAATATCACTTGAGTGTCTGATGCTAGCAGTTCCGTGTGATCTTATAAGAAAATATGGTCTGTCGGGAAAATTTGATAAAACTGTGTTTGGCATGGTTTGCTATGATGTTTATCACACTCATCTCCCATTTTCTTAATTTTTTTAGTACGTTTTTTCATTCCACAGCCATCAATTCATACTAAAGAATTCTTGTATATCTTTTGAGTTATCTGTGACTCTTTGTAGTGGTGCAGCCACGTTGAGGAGAGAGCAGCGTGTGCCATTTTTTTCTCCTCTTTGAGGATTTGATAGATGGACATAACACCCATTCTAATTCAGACACTTAAGCTAAAGTAGATCTCACAACTAGTAGCAGGTCTGGATGTTTTTTTCTGATTTTTTTTTATCTGAGAAAAAAAATGAAAAGAATAAGACCATTGATTTAGCTGCATTGCAGACATTTCAAACCCACCCATTTTTCCACTGGGGACAAGAGGCTAGAACAAAGAACAAAAGGGAGATTAGGATAGAGCAAAAACTGGGAAAAAAGAAAAACACTTAAAAAGGGTCTTGTAATGCATCATCCATGCCCATCCAATGCAACCTCAAAGCAAATCCAACACAATGGAAGGTGTGCTAGGTGTACCTAATAAATTGGACAGAGCATAGGGCAGGTATTCTAGTCCTTTGACACCCTCTGGGAGAAAATGAAAGAAGTCAGACTTATAATCGTCAGTGTTGCCCTATAAACCCACAATTGGGCCACAGGTGGCAAGGGGAAAAGGACAGACAGGAACAGCTGAAGCAGTAGTGAGATAGTAAAGACTAATCTAAACAGAGGGCCAGATGGGGGAGGAAAAAAAGGAAACACAGAAAAACACATATTGGAATATCGCTTTTTTTTTTTTTTACTTGTGCTGTCAGATGGGACAAACACACCCACATGGTAAGAGGTGACACAAGGATGTTGCTGCGTTCGGCCCACTTTCAGATCTTGTGAGTGTCTGGTTCTCCTGGCTCTAATCCTCTCACTGAGACTGACACGATTCCTCTACACCTACGCAAAGTAGATTTTTTTTCCCCCTCTATCATTTTGTACTTTTACAAGATAACAGATTAATAGAGATCAGGGAAGCGATGGAGAGATCAATTTCTCAAGCAGCTGACAATGTTTTGTCAAATAGGTGGGAAAGAAGCAATGCAGAAAGGGGCTGCAGAGAAACATGATAATAAAAAGGGTAATTTTACCACTGAAAGCAAGGACTGAAGTGGACTGTGCAGTACAAATGACACCAATCTTATCAGAGAATATAATTAAAAAGTAAGCGCAGAGACACTTACTTTTAGATACTCTGTCTTCCCAGAGAGTTATATGTGTATATATTTATATTATATTATTTTTCGTATTTGGAGTGTGTAACAAAAGTAATTTCCCTCTGGGATTATTAAAGTATTTCTGATTCTGATTCTGTGATTTCCACCAAGAATATCCCTTTCGTGTGTTAATAAGACCTTCATTATCACTTAAACATCCAGAACATCCACTGGATGCTACTAACTTTTAATGAACGCTATCTCTGGTTTACCTTAACTTGGTTTTTAAGTGATGAAACGAAAAAAATAGTGCATAATCATTAGGTGAAACAAAAAGTAGATGTTTAAAGAATATTGATAAAACTAAATTGGAAAGTTTGATGTGCATCTTTATTGATCCTTGATCTTATTTTATAGGGTCTCTATCTTGCATTTTAATGAAGTCTAAATTAGATTTAGGATTTGAGTTTAACTACACCATTCAAAGTCATCAATATTCTCGGATTTAAACAATTCCAGTGGAGATGTGGCTGTATAATTGTGGTTTTGCATCCTGTTTTGTGGGGACAATTACCTTAGTTTCAAATATTTTCCAAATGTTCCCTACCTTAAGCTCCCTCTAGCTTCCCATTAGATCTGCCTTCCTGTCCCAGCTGAGGAAAAGCATCCTGACAGGTGTCACTTCCATGTTTCACAGTGGGGATGATGCATTCAGTGTTAGTGTTACATTTAGTATTTTGCATGTCGGTCAAAATGTTCTCTTTCAGTCTTATATGAGCAGAACACCTTTTTCAGTAAGTGGCTTGTGGCTAATTACATATCAGATATGTTCTCTTCTACCCTCTCTTTCACAAAGACCAAACTTATAGTTGTCTTGTCCAATTCCCTTTCTTATGCCCTCTTTACCTGACCTCTCAGTTTAGGCCTGTTGTTTGTAAAGTAAGTTGACTTAAGGATGCATGCCACTCATACCAGAATTTTATTCATAAAAAAAAAAAAATTGGAAGCCATTTTACCGATTTTCTTTTTACTTGATTTTTCACATTTAAATGTAATAGATTATAAAATACTCAAGTTATAGTATAAAAGAAGTCAAGTGCAACAAGTATTACTACTGCATGTCACTGTATGTGCTTCTTCCAAAGTGCAGATTATTTGAATGACAAACTTAGTAGATTACCAATTTAGTGAATATAAAGGCAAAGATGGAGTCTAAGATTAAACTGCATCATGTTAAAATAACCAGCTACAGATTTGAAAAATCTTTAGATGAGTATGAAAGATTCATATACTGTCAATCATTTGTTCTTAAGGAGTAAAGTGAAAAAGCAAGTGAGGAAGAGCATGCTCTAGCAGGAATAGAATAACAGGGTGCAGAGTAAGAGACTGCAGAAAACCAGCTGTGGAAATCAGCAGTGCCACTATAACCAGAAAATTAGATTAGCTGAATTAGAAGGATTAGACTAAATGTAGCAGGAATGGAGCTGGTGCTTGCAAGAAAAAATATGATATATGAAAGCAAATGAGAGGATGAAGGAAGAAGGAAAGGAAAAAGAAGAAACTTTCTTTAGGGGTGGAGTGGAAAAGTCATATTGCAGTAGAGATGGGGACATAGGGTGGAGTCAGCAGATTTTGCAAACTGGGGTAACTTGAAGGGGCTGGTACTAAAGTGAGCAATGGACACTATCTCAGTTAGTGCACTATGCTGAAGGTTCACAAGGGTTCCTCAGCTCTAAGACTAATCTTGAGTTGCAGTGCCCCTCAGTGGTAAACTTCATGAACTTCTGAACATGGCTGGTCAAGAAAAATGGATACAGATTTGCTGTAAATTGTTGATAGAAAAGTGGCACTTAATATGCAACATGATTTAAGAGCATTGTTGTCTGCTTAATCTGATGCAATTTGCAAGGAATGAAAATGGGAATGTGAGGTAACAGTGGATAGAATGCTAATGCTCTAAGAAGAGAAAATGGTGTCCCAGTCAATCTAATTAATTCATGTTAACTGTTGCCCTCTGGTGTTAGTGCCATGATTGTTGTTACTTTGCTGATACACACTTTTTGCACTACGCTTTTTTCACCCAATTTATCCAGTAGACAAACCTCTTAAGTCAATAGAAAAACGGATACAAATTCTAGCTGCTTGGATCTCTAGACTACAGTAACCTCTGTCTAAGACAGAGAAAAAGTAAAAATAAGCAATATCGTCTCACTGACCCCAAAAATGCCTCCCACTCTTCTATCAGAATACGGAAGATATTAAATAGGCTGTGGTAATGGATCACAGACAAACAGGAAGTGACAGATTTTGTTATGAGCCCTCACTGCTGCATATTCCAGTGTAATTTAGAGGCTTTGCACAGCAGGCACTGCAAACCTACAGGGTGTTGTCTGCATGCTGATGTCCTGTTTAAAGGATTGGAGGAAACAGGAGTATTAAAGGCTCCTCTGAACGAATGTCCTCAGAGGGCAAATGCAATAAATGACAGGAGGGGTGAGACTGAGTCAAATTGATGCAAATCCATTGATTTTAAACTAGTGTCTGAGGGAAAGTGTATTTGCATCCCTTGACGCTGGTTATCATTTTGAAACTGGGTTAACACTAATATCGGAAGATAAGTCCAAAACGCTTCATTAAACTGTTTAATGCAAGATTGTGTTTCAATTTGGTAATCCATCCGCTTTTTTTTTCAAATGTTTGAAATGTTTTTTACCTGTATTACAGTATTTTTGTGTGCCCTACCTGTCTATCCCTAACAGTGTATGAGAAAACATTACCAAGGGTCAGTTTCCTTGTTTGTGTATGCTACTGTTTGCTATCTACTAAAGACAGTGTAATACTGTAAGTCTAACATACGCCACACCCAAACAATTATCCATCTGACGGCGCAAGAAGAGTGCTTCTAAAGTAGTTAAGCCTATCATGGCTTTATTGAAGCCTGCATGTTACTGCGGTCAAGTAAACACCTTCTACATTAGATCCTTCTTGCTTTCACTCAAGAAAACTTTAAAAACTCCATCTTAACAATTAAGTATATCAGACCAACAAAGGAGGTATTTCTGACCCAGAAATATCTGTTATCAGAAAAGTGTGTACTGTACAGTGTAAACTCCTAATACCTGTCTGTGGTAGTTTTTAGGTAAGTGATTATATCAGTGTTGTGTGGCATGGAGGCAACCAACCTTTGACACTGCTGAAGTGTTAAGGAAGCCCAGACTGCTGGACCTCAAGCAGCTGTAGACTGTGCCTCATCACTTTTTTGACCAATCTTTGAGATCCTCATATAGTAATGCATTTAATCTAGTCAATATGCTTGAAGTTCAGGGGAGGCTTACCACAAGGTTTGTGAAAATTGTAGGCCACCTCATTTTTATGAAAGTTCTAATTTTCATGGCTTTCTCTCATTCGTGTTATAAATTGTTTGTTATCGTCAAGAAATGTGCTGTTTGCCTGTTTGTTTGCTTGTAGATATCTTGCTGCAGACTACAGGTAAAACAATGCCCTTTGGCAAATTCTGGTATATTTACAGATTCTTTTTACATTTACATTTACATAGATATATCCAGCAGTATGCTTTGGCTCTGTTACAGCAATTACACAAGAAACAGCCACTGAAGAACTGATTATATCTACACACACTTTTTTTTGCCCCCTAACACCCAACTTCCCATTACCATTCATGTATTAGTCTATTCTTTACAGCCTCATGCTTAGCACTGACTTTCTTTGGTTTGGTCATCTTAGAGGTTCTCAACAACTGTCTGCTGGACAACTGCTGGACTAGCTGTTTTTTCATCATTATGTAGGGCAAAATAAATACCTCAGTGACCTAACTCTTGGCCTTGACTATTGATCTTAAAAAGGTTGGTGTGTATTAAAACACTTGCAAACTATTCTTATCTTCATTTAAAGTTCAACCCAAATTCACTTACAATTCAGCAGGCAGCTCATGCAAGTAATTTTTTTTAGTTTGTGTGCCTTCATTAATATGCAGATCAAATTCAAATTATCGAATCATGCGTAGGTGGTGAAATAAATCCCAACAATGAAGCAGCTAGCTCAGATTGATGCAGCAGAACTGCAGCCAAATTCTATTCAAGTAAGCCAAAACAATTCTGCATGTTTATTTAAAAAAAAAAACTAAATGGAATATTAAGACCCAGCGGAATCGATCCATCTTAGAGCCTGTAAGAGTACATTTGGGAGTATAGTTGGTTTCTATTATAGTGGGTGACCAAGGGGGTCATGCTATTCACTAGTCTTTCCAATGCAAACATCAACCTATCCATGGTTGCTTTCTAAATGGTGTAATTATAGCCCCTAGCTTCTGTTTCTTCACCCTTCAAAAAAAGTAAACAGTAAAAATGCTATCATGGATAGGAAAGGTTCTCCTGCTGAGCCGATTCGGGATAACCTTTAACTCAAAACATAATGGTAAATGCAAACAAAGGATACTAATCGAATTTGCAACTATAGCCTTCTGAAAGAAACATACAAAAACATACAAGGTACATGAATGTAGGTAATGAGGAAATTGTGAAAATGACTATTACTGTACAGTATTCACATGGATGACCAATAAGTATTGCAACATCTGAAGGGTAAATAGTGCTACTTGTACTGTTCCTCTATATACAGTATTTAAGGTCACAATGATCAGAATTTTACCACACAACCTTTCTTCTTCCCCACCCCCTTACAGGTTGTGACCCCTCTCTATTGTACTACCACTGGCTATAACCCATCATTACACTTTTAGACAAAAGTTATTGTATTAGGAGACCCTTTAATGAAAAAAAGGTGCATTAAACAAAACAGCTACCTGACTATCTTCACTTTATCCATAACATGGCTTAACATTTTTCCTGGATCCTTTTCAAAGGGGTATATTCAAATAGACATTTTACGGCTAACTATCTCATATATAGATTTTAATCTTAACTGACTTAGAGTTTAACTTTACATTAAGCAACAAGAAACAATCCATCAAGTTTAAATGTGATTATGAGGGAGTTAATCAGAGGAGCTCCACTTTTAAACAGATTTATAATCTGATTTCATTTTGTTTTTATTTTGATTCCTTACTAAATTCCAGGTAAAGTATTGATGTTTTTTATTTGAGATGGAAAGCATACAGAACCTCAGCCTAAGAATTCCCCAAAAAACTGTAAAAAAAAAAAAAAAAAAAAAACCACTGTACTTTGTTTTTCAAGTTTGAAGACGTTTCACTTCCCATCCAGATAGCTTTCTGAATTAAAAATGTCTGGAGTAGTGTTGATTTCCAGGCTTATAAAGAAGGTCACTTTATAGGCCTGGAACTCATTTGGTTATTAGAATATAATTGTTTTATAATATTATTTGAATATAATTACTCAAATAAATAATAATAATATTGTGATTTATTGAGATTCATCTGTACCCTGTGCCCTTCACCTATGAGATTTCATACTTTTTTGGGGGGAACTTTCTAGCATCCTTCATGGTTTGTTCTGCATACAGAACCAATAAATCAACATTACTAAACAAAATTCAAATAGCACAGTCACTTGACAGGGAACTAGGTCACAGCACTTCTTTTGCACTGAACCGCATTTGTCTTCCTGTGCTATTTTCCAGCAGCGGATTACTGAAATGTGAATTCTTCATTTTTTTATTATTTAAAGCCAAAAGGTTGATATGCAAATTAAAGGATAAAAAGAAATAAGCAAAACAAAAAATAAAACAAACAAAAAACAATATTTTGAGTAAAAATATGTATTTGGAAGAATGATACAGTAGATAGAGTAGCGAAAGGCAACTTCAGCATAATAAATGATGACTCTAGTACATTTGACATTGGACACCACGGGAACTCAAAGGCAGGGAGGGGAATTAGAAGAATAGACTGCTCGATTTAGAGCGAACAGCTGTTGTGCACCTCGACTCACTTACACATCTGCCAAGTCACCGTAGGAAAGAGCTGAGGTGACCCTAAATGCTCCATTCTCAAATTCTACCTTAGATCGCATCGGATATGAGCCCTGCCTTTTTTTTTTTTCCGTTTTCTCAATGGGCTCAGGTTAGGGTAACTAGAAATTACATAAATTAACTGATTGAGAACAAACCTCAGAGAGTTCCAAAGAGAAAATAACCCTTCCCCCAATACCCTCACAATGGGGGTAAAAGTTTGACAGAACCCAAATGCAGACAAAAAAGCTAAGTAGTTACTAGAAGTTCAACAGAAGCAAAAATCCAAAAACATAAATCCACAAAAATAAAAAAAGCTGAAAACCAGGATTACTCACAACAAGAAGGGGACAAGGTAATGCAACAAACCAGCAAAGAGTGACTGAACAGGAGGAGAAGAAATGGGAGAGAGAAACAAAAACCAGGCTAATTAGCAGATTGGGAGCAGGTGTGAACAGAGGCAAGAAGGGAGCTACTGTAGGGAAAAGGAGACTGACACATGAGGGCAAACAAGAAATATCTAACACAAGAATATTGTATAAATCAGAGGTGCCAACTCTGTACGGTAAAGTTTAGTACTGTTTAAAGAATTGGACTGTATTTGGATCAACTTAGCTCACCAAGAGGAAACAGGAAATGCTTTTTAATTGTGTCACAGTATTAACCCGTAATTAATCCTGTTTATTTTATTATTCCAATGTGCTTGTCTCATCCTCAGTTTAAGAATTTACCCACATCCATGCTTTAATCATCTGCCCATGTCTTTTTTTGCAAACCATCACTCAGCTCCCTGATATCTTTATGTAAACCCTATCTTTTTATGTAAAAGTGTCCTGGAAACAGAGTTTTTTGGAGAAAAGTGCTGACATGTGCATTGAAGTAAAAAGGGCTGCTGTTAACCATGGGTAAAATAAAACCAGGTCTTTGAGTACTGTCTGGATAGACACAATTAATTTGTTGTAAAAAATTAACCCTCTTTAAAGGGTTTAGCATCTTAATACATCACAGACTTGCTATTACTGTATCAACCCTCCAGACCAATCAGGTCTTCTGGCTCCAGCCTGCTCTGCATACCTAGAACCATAACGAAACATGGAGAAGCAGCATTTAGTTCCTATGCGCCACTTATCTGGAACAAACTTCCAGAAAACTGTAAAAGTGCGGAAAGCCTGAGTTCCTTTAAATCAAGACAAAAAACACATTTGTTTAGGATTGCATTCGACTGTTCTAGTTAAACAGTTAAACCGGAACATCATTAGTTCAACTTTTTTATATTCTTTAGTCCAACTGTTTTTAATATTCCTTTTTTTTCTGCATGTTTTTATTTTTTTTCCCCTACTTGCTTTGATGCTGTTTTATTTTCCTACAGGTGCTGGTCATAAAATTAGAATATCATGAAAAAGTAGATTGATTTCAGTAATTCCATTTAAAAAGTGAAACTTGTATATTATATTCATACATTACATACAAACTCATATATTTCAGATGTTTATTTTGTTTAATTTTGATGATTACAAATGACAACAAATGAAAATCTCAAATTCATCATATCAGAAAATTAGAATATTGTGAAAAGGTTCAAAATTGATGGCCCCTGGTGCCACACTCTAATCAGCTAATTAACTCAAACCACCTGCAAAAGCCTTTAAATGGTCTTTCAGTCTAGTTCTATAGGCTACACAATCATGGGGAAGACTGCTGACTTGACAGTTGTCCAAAAGACGACCATCGACACCTTGCACAAGGAGGGCAAGACACAAAAGGTCATCGCTAAAGAGGCTGGCTGTTCACAGAGCTCAGTGTCCAAGCACATTAATAGAGAGGCGAAGGGAAGGAAAAGATGTGGTCGAAAAAAGTGTACAAGCAAGAGAGATAACCGCACCCTGGAGAGGATTGTGAAACAAAACCCCTTCAAAAATGTGGGGGAGATTCACAAAGAGTGGACTGCAGCTGGAGTGAGTGCTTCAAGAACCACCACACACAGACGTATGAAAGACATGGGTTTCTGCTGTCGCATTCCTTGTGTCAAGCCACTCTTGAACCACAGACAGCGTCAGAAGCGTCTTGCCTGGGCTAAAGAGAAACAGGACTGGACTGCTGGTGAGTGGTCCAAAGTCATGTTCTCTGATGAAAGTAAATTTTGCATTTCCTTTGGAAATCAAGGTCCCAGAGTCTGGAGGAAAAGAAGAGAGGCACTTCATCCACGTTGCTTGAAGTCCAGTGTAAAGTTTCCACAGTCAGTGATGGTTTGGGGTGCCATGTCATCTGCTGGTGTTGGTCCATTGTGTTTTCTGAGGTCCAGGGTCAACGCAGCCACATACCAGGAAGTTTTAGAGCACTTCATGCTTCCTGCAGCTGACCAACTTTTTGGAGATGCAGATTTCATTTTCCAACAGGACTTGGCACCTGCACACAGTGCCAAAGCTACCAGTACCTGGTTGAAGGACCATGGTATCCCTGTTCTTAATTGGCCAGCAAACTCTCCTGACCTTAACCCCATAGAAAATCTATAGGGTATTGTGAAGAAGAAGATGCAATACACCAGACCCAACAATTCAGAAGAGCTAAAAGCCACTATTAGAGCAACCTGGGCTATCATAACACCTGAGCAGTGCCACAGACTGATCGACTCCATGCCACGCCGCATTGCTGCAGTAATACAGGCCAAAGGAGGCCCAACTAAATACTGAGTGCTGTACATGCTCATACTTTTCATGTTCATACTTTTCAGTTGGCCAACATTTCTATAAATCCTTTGTTTTTATTGGTCTTCAGTAATATTCTAATTTTCTGATATGATGAATTTGAGATTTTCATTTGTTGTCATTTGTAATCATCAAAATTAAACAAAATAAACATCTGAAATATATGAGTTTGTATGTAATGTATGAATATAATATACAAGTTTCACTTTTTAAATGGAATTACTGAAATCAATCTACTTTTTCATGATATTCTAATTTTATGACCAGCACCTGTATATTTTAATCATGTAAAGCACTTTGCACTGTCTTTGTACTGAATTGTGCTATACATAAAAATTGCCTTGCCTTGCCTTGCCTGTGTGATGTAAATAATTGTTTTATCCTTTCTGATTATTTTTCTCACACTTAATTTTTTTTTAGATCATCAGGGTGTTTAGAGATTGAACTGTATGTTAAGAGTCATCTGATTTAGATTGAAGCACAGACATTAAATAGATCACTTCAAAAGGTAGCTATTCTACTGTGCTTCAGATTATTGTTCTGATGTGCAGACCATGTTTTTGTGTATAATGTCCTGTACTGATGGCAGGATGTTCTGCTTTAGTATTAACCCTCCTGTAAAGGTTTTTTTAATATTCACACACAAAAAAATAAATAAATACATAAATATATATATATATTTACACATATATAGGCCTATATATGTATTTAAATATATATTTATATATATATCGCAATACTTCTGGATATTTTAGCAAATCTTATTGTCTATCACTACTCCCAAGAACTTAATTTCCTTAACTCTCTCTTTATGTTTTTCCAAAACTTAACGCAAATATCAAGCAACAAAAAAAAAAAGAAAAAAACAATTTCTAGCACAAAAGACAGAATTAAAAAATATTCATTGTTCCACTAGAACCACTTATATGTATTGAATAAACATTAAAATAAACAAATAAGTTAATACATGCAACAGCGCAGAAATACCCAATCTCTGAACTAAATTCTTCAGTTAACATAGTATTATATAACACTTAGAGTGATAGAATGTTCACCATATAAACTACTGAACTACTGATTACTAATTTTTAAAATGCTTTTTCTGTGAAACTAAGATAAATTGGCTTCATTTAGATTTATTGTAGTAAAAATCCATTTGCTAAGATAACCACCAATATTGCAGGACATCTTCTGTTGCTTTCTTTAATCTAAGATTAAGTTGATTTGTTCGTTTTTTTATAACATACACTTGAGGCGAAGATCAAAGGAAGTTGAACGTTCTAGTTTTTAAAAAGCTACTGTGCCTTGAACCAACCTAAAACTCTATTTGAGCCCCAATAATGCAAGACAAAGTCCAAGACTGAGGCATCACATTCCAAGGCTGAGAGCAGGAAAAATCCTCCATCCCTGCCAGCCTCTCATGTGAAGATTTGACACTGTTCCATTTTTCTCTATTTGTGGCTAATAGCTCTCGCTGTTGTTTAGTGGCATCCCAAAATCTGCTTTAGTCTCATTTATTTATGGATTTAACAATAGGAGCATTTACAGGTTTGGTTGGTTTATTTTCCCCCTTTATGAATGAAAACATCACATGTAAAAAAAAAAACAAAATGCAGATGATTTGAATAAAAAAAAATGCTGGATTTATTCAAATTGAATATAAAATTTAGAGCCCTTTCCATAATTTGAGTTTAAAGAATATTCCTTTGGTTCACCTTCTAATTTGTTTAATCATTTTAATCAACTATATTTTAAAATATGCCAAATTAACTTCAGTTAAATATAAAATTTGGAGGCGTTTTCATAACTTAGGTTTTAAGCATATTCGTTTGGTCCAGGTGGTTTGACACAATTGTCTCCCTCTATCCCAGGTCCTAGAATGAGGGTGAAAATTTTCTGTTAAAGGTATTAAAGAGTTGCTTCGAGGTAAATCAAGTCCTGATAAATTGAAAAATCACAGCAAAGATGTGTATGTGATAATGAAACCTGGAGGTGCAGTTCAGTGCATTTGTACTTCTAACCTTTGGGTGTAACCTGTAATTACTTCCGCTGAGCCTTTGGGGATGATAGCAGATTAAAAATGAGCTGCCCTCGGGATGGCTGGCTGGCTGGCTGGGTTCTTGGTAAGGCAACCGATAAAATTCTGCTGAGTCTCACGCTTCCTGGTCTGACAGGAATGCCAATGTGTCTTTGAAGGTGACATTTGACTCACCCAGGTTTCCAGTTTATGCAACAATCCCTCAAGAAAGAAGTTAGGTGCTACTGTGTACTACTGATACAGTGGGGCAAAAAAGTATTTAGTCAGCCACCAATAGTGCAAGTTCTCCCACTTAAAAAGATGAGAGAGGCCGGTAATTTTCATCATAGATATACCTCAACTATGAGAGACAAAATGAGAAAAAAAAAATCCAGAAAATCACATTGTCTGATTTTTAAAGAATTTATTTGCAAAATATGGTGGAAAATAAGTATTTGGTCAATAACAAAAGTTCATCTCAATACTTTGTTATATACCCTTTCTTGGCAATGACAGAGATCAAACGTTTTCTGTAAGTCTTCACAAGGTTTTCACACACTGTTGCTGATATTTTAGCCCATTCCTCGATGCAAATCTCCTCTAGAGCAGTGATGTTCTGGGGCTGTCGCTGGGCAACACAGACTTTCAACTCCCTCCAAAGATTTTCTATGGGGTTGAGATCTGGAGACTGGCTAGGCCACTCCAGGACCTTGAAATGCTTCTTACGAAGCCACTCCTTTGTTACCCGGGCGGTGTGTTTGGGATCATTGTCATGCTGAAAGACCCAGCCACGTTTCATCTTCAATGCCCTTGCTGATGGAAGGAGGTTTTCACTCAAAATTTGACGATACATGGCCCCATTCATTCTTTCCTTCACAAGGATCAGTCGTCCTGGTCCCTTAGCAGAAAAACAGCCCCAAAGCATGATGTTTCCACCCCTATGCTTCACTGTAGGTATGGTGTTCTTTGGATGCAACTCAGCATTCTCTCTCCTCCAAACACGACGAGTTTGGAGGAGAGTTTTTACCAAAAAGTTCTATTTTGGTTTCATCTGACCATATGATATTCTCCCAGTCATCGTCTGGATCATCCAAATACTCTCTAGCAAACTTGAGATGGGCCTTGACATGTACTGGCTTAAGCAGGGGGACACGTCTGGATCTGCAGGATTTGAGTCCCTGGCGGCGTAGTGTGTTACTGATGGTAGCCTTTGTTACTTTGGTCCCAGCTCTCTGCAGGTCATTCACTAGGTCCCCCCGTGTGGTTCTGGGATTTTTACTCACCGTTCTTGTGATCATTTTGACCCCACGGGGTGAGATCTTGCGTGGAGCCCCAGATCGAGGAATATTATCAGTGGTCTTGTATGTTTTCCATTTTCTAATAATTGATCCCACAGTTGATTTCTTCACACCAAGCTGTTTACCTATTGCAGATTCAGACTTCCCAGCCTGGTGCAGGTCTATAATTTTGTTTCGGGTGTCCTTTGACAGCTCTCTAGTTTTGGCCATGGTGGAGTTTAGAGTGTGACTGTTTGAGGTTGTGGACAGGTGTCATTTATACTGATAATGGGTTCAAACAGGTGCTATTAATGAAGGTAACGAGTGTAGGACAGAGGAGCCTCTTACAGAAGAAGTTACAGGTCTGTGAGAGCCAGAAATCTTGCTTGTTTGTTATTGACCAAATACTTATTTTCCACCATATTTTGCAAATAAATTATTTAAAAATCAGACAATGTGATCTTCTGGATTTTTTTTTCTCATAGTTGAGGTATATCTATGATGAAAATTACCGGCCTCTCTCATCTTTTTAAGTGGGAGAACTTGCACTATTGGTGGCTGACTAAATACTTTTTTGCCCCACTGTAGCAGTAGTATCTTTGTATGTAACTAGAACTACAGTATTTCTAACCTTTTCAACTTTTTATGTTTCGTCCCATTACACCCACTAATGTTTGTGTTTTTAATAGTACTTTATAGGGTGAATGGACATTAACATGTTCTGATCCACATTCCCCCTCTGCTCATCAGGAAAACATATCCACAGCATAACCAAGCCACCGCCGTGCTACATTGAGATGGTGGATTCAGGGTGAAGCACTGTGGTATTTTTATTTTTCTGCAACACATAACATTCTAATACTCATCTCCCGCTTCATCTGGGACTGGGTCGCAGGGGCAGCAATCTCACTATAGACTCCCAGACTTCCCTCTCTGTATTAACACTAATTTTTGTTGTGCCCTATACATTAATAGGAAGACTGCTGACCCCAGAACTCACCAGCAAGTCATCACTAACACCAACACAAAGGAGGGTATGCAAAGAAAGTTGAATGGATTTGAAGCCGGCTGTTTATATGAACGAATCAAAACATATCTGTGGAAAATTGTGTGGGAGAAAAAAACAGATTTCCATGTTTAGCCTGCCTTCATATGTCCTATGCAAATTTATTTTCTGTGAAGCTAAATTTCAATATTTAATTTTTTTCAGCTGGAAAGAATAATCAGAATAAAAAAAGAAATGAGATATACAAATTTGTGTGGAATAAAAATGGAAACTGTCTGCTTTTAGAATTAACTTTTTGAAAGTAACTTTGAAATGCTGCTTAATTGAAGTGCTGGTATGTATAAAATATATCAACCACATTTGTCTCCATGCCTGTAAAAATAATACCGTCTAAGAGCCTAAGAGGTTCCCTCAGACTCCCTGAGCGCCCCGTCAGATGATTCAAATGGCTTTCTTTCATTGATGTCCAAAGGTAGAGTTATTTGAACCATTGATTAGATCAGTACAAATCTTTGAAAAACAGCCATTTCAAAGCCTATATTATATATAATATTTCAGGATTTCTTAAATCTGTCATATCAGTACATTAGTATTAATACATAGTCAAATCCACTGTCTGACATATTTTTTGCAATTCAACTTCCTGTGGACTGTTTGATGGCATCCCTGGCTACTTTATTATGCTGTCACGAACTGCAGCAATTACCAATAGTTTTTAATTTGCACATTCGATCTAACAGAAGTATCAATACACAAACTGAACTCAATCAGAGTAGGAATCTATAATCAATTGGACACAGTAACAGGGCATAGCTGAGGTCTTTTTAAGGAGTACTGCACCCCCTAGTGGTGAAAAAATATTTTGAGAAAGAAAAAGCATGGAGGACAAAAACAAGCTAAGAATTTAATGGATTCTTATCAGCAACATATTTTATGAAGGTTAACTAACACATATATAAAGAAAAAAAACCCAAAGATTTTAAGACAGGATTTTTTTTAAATAGAAATGTTCTAAACTAACATTAAACTAACATCTTAAATTGTCTTTTATGTCAAAGACTCTGTTTATTGGGTGCTTTGTGTTAAATGAAAACCATAGCTTTGCAAGATTCTATACATCCAGATCTGTTCTATAAATCCAGATTTGTGCATTTACGGCAATACATCAGAAATGTTAAATGTATCGGCCGTTAATTAAAAAACAATACTATCAAACTCATAAGATCCCTGGTAAATTGCAAAGTAATGATGAATTTGTTTGTATCTTCAAGCAATAGTTATACCTTCTGTGAGGTTGCAATAGAGTGGTTCTCTTAGCTAAATCAACCGTTTTAAACAATAATTACCCTCTAATCCATCCAACTTCCTTATGTCTCCTTAATAACACTAAATTACTTTCCAGAGGTAGCAGGTTTGACATAATCTTGTACTATATTACTGTAATTATGTATATCTTGTTTTTAGATGCCTGGAAAGTACCACTGCCTTAAAGCATTACAATTGGTCAGAAGTATTTTTATTGTCCTGTATGATTTGCATTGTACATTTGTCTCTATAATTTCTGGTGTGCCTTTACTTTGCGGTCACTGCTCTTATGCTTTCACCAAATTCCCCTTAAGGGACAATAAAATATATTTTATTTTAATTTAAAGTAAGATAATAAACCATGTAGACTCTACATCAGATGCAATGAATGCAAATCCAGACTCAGGATCCACCTTTTAGCTTTAACTTAATCTTGTTCCTTACCCCCAAAATATGTCACCATGGTAACAGATTTACAGTACCAATATGATTGCTTATGAAGCTTATTAAATGGGTAGGTTAGGCTAAGTAATTTTAACTCAACAGGCTCCTGAAATTCATATGTTTAAGACAATCATACATCCATCCCTCTCTACTTGGTGCCCATCTCCACCAGTCCCTGGGAGAAACAGGGTGAATTTGGATTGGTTACCAGTCTTTCACAGGGCAACAAAGGAAAAACAACAATAAATCCAAATCACACCTAAGTGCAATTTAGAGACAAAAATCAACCTAATAATTATTTATTTAGAGTGTGTAGGAAGTCTGTGATTCTAAAGGTAACTTGAAATACGTTTAACTCCTGTAGAGGAAGAAATTATGTTCCAAAATGTACCAATGACTATGATGGTAAAGATATCTACAACATAAGTATGTAATTTGGAATTTTTAAATCATAATAAAACCTAATAAAATCATTTTATTTTGTGTGATTGTTTTTTTTGGATCTAACTATTTTTCCATCTCCACCACATGAGAGCAGTATTCCCTCTACAAAAGCAAAGCGTGCAGTTAGTTGCCACCAAGCACTACTGTGATGTTATGTCACGCTCCAAATATATTTGGTATTGAATAAATGTGTATATAAAATATAGAAGAATAATATCAGCAAATAAAAAATGTAACATATCACCAAGTATACATCTTTAAGGGTGCAACAAACAGATCACACACCAGAAGAATCACCAATGAAAGACAATTTTACTGTAACTGTGTAATTTATTTCACATTACAACTGCACAGTTAGAGCTGAAAACAGTGGAAAAAGAAAGAGTTTTCACACTTAGAGTGAAACTGAGCACATTGAATGGAGAAAGCAACATAAAACCTTGAGCACTAAAGGTGTATACACATTGTTTTAAGAGAGAACAGTTCTGCAAGTTAAAGCAAAATATACCAACGTACCAAAAAAACAAAAAAAAACAGATTACATTTGTGGTAAGCAAGAAACTTAACTGTTGAGAAATAAATCGTCCCTTTATTAAAAAGCTAAACATCGAAGTGATGCAATTGGAACGCTTCATTATGAGCTCAGCAGTGCTCTGCAGGATCATTACATCAGTGCTTTGTAACATCAAGGCTTAGACAATGCGAAACATGTAATGAAAAAGGTGCATCCTAACTGTGACCCTACATGAAAGCTAGTGTGGGAATGCACAAAAAAAAGCAAAAAATATATCACACATGGCTGCTGTTGAGGATATTTATCAGAAATCAGCAATTACCTCAAGAGAATTCAAAGATTAAATAAGAAAAATCAAAGGAACTACCTAGTGCACATTAAAGTATTCACCAGTCAGGATTAATTGTTAAATATCCCATAAAGGGACAAAAAAAATTAGGTCCACAGACATTGAAATATTAGTAGAGGCTGGCTTAACATACAGCCCATTTGTAACATAATACATTGTGTAATTCCCATCCCTAAAAACAAAAATGTTAATACTTCTAAAACATGTGTGTTGTAGTTTGTACTGCTTCTAATGAGATAGAGATCTATAACTATGTTTCTACTCTACCATCAGTCTAAAGTTGTTGATGTTTCATTAAAAAGAAACATAACCAATACTGTTGGTACTTGCTGAAAGTTATGGACAAAAGGAAAGACTGGAGTCAAAAACTAAAGAGAAACACTGAAAATTGATACCTAGGGACAGGTTTGCTAAATAAACCACATCGTCTCAAAACGTTCGAGGAAGATTCTGCTTTAGGAATGTAGGTGCAAAATATTTCAATTTGAGCAAATAAAGTCATAATTTTAAAGGAGAAAGCTGTGCAAAGCCACTGACTCATAAATCAGCCTTTAAAACTCAGCTGTGTGCATAAATAAACCTAATAACCAACACCGAGGGTTTCCTTTAAATAAAGTAATTTTAGTCACTTTTATTTGGCAAATGGAAGCATTAAACATTCTCCTGAAAATTGTCTTTCTCTCTCTCCCAAACTTTAGGGCTTTGTAAGAGTCCATACCCCTTAAAACTCAATATTTCATGTCAATAATACAACATTTATATTTTTGTCTTGGAACCAACACAAAGCAGTAAATAGCTGAAGTAGGTGGAAAAGGCTACAAGTATGCAAATTAATTTTTACAAATTATAAATCTTTAAGAGGTAAACATTTTTTCACCCTACTTTACTTTTACACCCCTATACAAATCTTTATGCAATCAATGGTTTTAAGAAATCACCTAATTAGTTTATGTATTATCTTACATTAGCTTCTCTATTAAGGCCTCCAGAAACAAAACATTGGTGAAAAAACACCAATGTGAAGACTGACAAACACAACAGACTGGACAGATACACAGTTGTAACACAGGGTTAGTGTTTTTAAATGATATTCAATGCTTTGAATATGTTGTGAAGTATTGTTTAATGCAAATCCACTGACAAGACAACACTAATCAGCCAGTCCATAAATCTGGCCGTTATGGAAGGGTGACGAGAGGAAAGCCGAACAAACGTAGAAAAAGGGGCTTCAATAGGATGACAAGTGGAAAAACTGTGTGTGGTGAGGATTGGACGCTGCCATACTAAAGCATCATGAACACCCCATACATTATTAAATGTAGAGGCACAATCATGCTCTAGGGCAATAAACTGAGCACAATACAGGGCGACCAGGAAGGAGGACTTAATAGGAGCTGCAACAGATTTCACAGAGGTGAGGGGTTCAACTTTTACAAGGATAACGAAACTAAACATAAAAGCAGAGCAACAGTAAAATCATTTCCTTCAAAATGCAAAAATTCAATCCAGTTATGGTCTAAATCTAAACTGAAATTAGAATCCCTCAAAATTTGGAAAAATCCAAACAGACATGCATTTTATCTCACTTTCATTTTTTTAAAGCTGCAGATGAAACCAAAAATGCTCAGATTTGTATCCTTAAAACATCACAACTCATCCTCTAGATCATAGTTATGTACAACTTGGTGTTGGTTCATCATAAAATCTCAATAAATTACACAGAAGTTATTTTTTTTTCTATTCTAACATGACATGATATGAAAAGGTAAACCCTGTTATAGGGGTGCGAATACTTTTGCGAGTCCCTGTACGTGATGCATCACTATTATTTGGAATGTGCTGCACCACAGTATGATAACAAAAAAGAGTAAAATGTTAACATTGTTAACAATTATTAATTATGTTAAAAAATGTAAAAAGAATCAACGCTGGAATCCCTCTTCTGTGCGCCAACTGGTCTGTGTTCACACCTCCAGTCCAGCTGGTTTTGGCAGTGGTCTTAACATTTGTGCTTCATGGCAAGCTGTAGGAAAATTGGGGGGTTAAAGAATACAACTGTGAGAAAATTGCAAAAGAAGGTAATAAAGTATGAAATCCATAAAATACCAGGCTGCTCAATAAAACACACAGTGAATCATAGGATGAGGGAGCATCCTGCATCCTTTAAGCTATTTCATAAAAAATAGAGCTGCAAGGTAAAGCAGTCACCCTTGAACTTCATCTGTCTTATGAATAGCAGTCTTAATTGGCTTTAGGGAGGTCTCATTAGGCAGGTGATTGGGGTGACCAAATGCAAAGGCACAAAGTGGGGTAGCATAAAAAAGTCCACTCATTAACAGATGGAGTGCAGGGCTTAGCGATGTGAAATTGCATGAAACCGAACTCTACAGATTGATCCAATGGGGGCAGCAGAGCATCACAGAGACATTAGCAGTTTTTATTAAAACTGAGCAGTGCAGTTATACCTGTCTGCAGCTACAAAGTAAGCTGCAGAAATGGACTAGGAGGAAAAAAGTCAAGGTGACCTTCTCACAGTACTGCAGATAGGTTTTCTTATGCTGCGACTGCTAAGAAGGCTAGGAGTCGGTGTGTTAAAAGACGACTGTAAAAAAAAAAGTTAAAGTTGGACTATATGCATGTATGCAAATACAAATTTTATTGAAATTATCTGTTGCTTTCAGATAAAATACGATTTTCAAAAAAGCTTACATAATTTGTAGAAATTACCATTCATTATGTTGACATGCATTTATTCTCTGCAAAGCATTTCCCACCGTGGTATGCTTTCAGACCAACCTAGTCAAAGAAAATTTATTATAGAATCTAGGCTGTTTCTCTTGCCTGAATATGTATTTATCTTTTCATCAGTAAATCAAATAAACTTTACAGAATCGGTATAAACAAGTTGAATATGTTGTTTCTGCATCTGCAACTTTAGCAACAAATATGAATTATAAAAAGCAATGAGAATCAAAGCGTTCATAATGCATCCAGGAAAATCAGCATGTGTGTATTTCTAAACGAGTGCAAAACTTATAAGCTCTGAAGCAATTTGAAAGAAGTGGGATGAGGAACGGTGATTCACTGTGGGGTTTATAGTCATTTTCTCTGGAATAGGAACAATAGCCTTTCTTTCTTTCTCTCTGCTTATAGGACTTTTTGTCACTCATCGCTGCAGGGAATCTCCTTTGAGCAGCAAGAGGGTCAAGCTAGCTTTTTCCAATTTTGTTTTAATCATCATAGCATCACTTTTATGGTGCATAATTCAAAGCTGTCTGCAGTGGAGGAGTTTATTATGAATGTTAATGGCATCTCGTCTTTCTTGCACTTTTTGAGAAAAAAAATATTTTACGTTTAATCTTAAAGTGTGCAGTATTTCCAGGTATATAGCAGAGATGACATTTTTTTGCGATAAACCTTTTTTAAATAAGTTTGGAAAGCAGCATGCTGTTCGTTTTTGTGAGATTTCAATGGTAAATGGGGAAGGAAAAAGAAACATTATTATATTCAAAGTGCAGAGATCTGAGAGCTGCTTTTTGCACCGTAGCTAAATAAGGAACCAGAAGCTTCAATTGCCTTTTAACCCTCGATACTGGGTTCATGCCTTAATATGCATCATGATTGAATACGCCTCACCTTTTGTGCAGTGACAGCAAACTGTTCAGCACTGTTCATCATGTCTGCAGTCCTCTCCTCAGCCCGACCTAAACGCTCACCGCGCTCATTCAGGGCTTGGCTGGCCTTCTGTACAGCACTTGTCACACTGTCTGCAGCTGAGTGTAGTATACTGTTGCCTGTCGATAAGGTAGGGAGCAAAGCCCATAAGAAGGAGAGGAACAAAAGGAAAGAAGTGAGGGTAAAACAAAGGGGAGAAAAAAAGGGTATTTTATTTTAGTAAATAAACGTCATTTCATGATAAAACATGTGACATCACAATTGGTGCAATCAGAACCCCTGACCAAAACTGGTAATGATGGCAAACAATATAAAGTCATTAAAAATCTAAATGGTCTCCAGCAGATGCAATGCAGGTGGGTGGCTAATGAGTTTTCTCCAGAGCTAATTTTCTTGAAAGTAATATTAGACTGAATTTACACATCTGCTACTTGTAGACAAAAGCTTTGTTAGCCTGTGTATCATTCCCTCCATTTATGTGCAGGAGCAACACGTCACGGAGGAAAACCTCACCACCCCTTCCCAACAGTAACAATCTCTAGCTTATTTTGGAGCTCTCCATAGGTTCCTTGGTCAGACGAGAAATACAATTTCTCTGACCACTGCTAGTCTGCATGGGTTCGCTTTAATTAGCCCAGAAAGTTCATAATGGAAGGCAGCCATTAGGGACCCTTAACAGATGCCTGAACCATCTCCACTGATTTAATCTGATAGATCACTGAGGAGTAGCATGCTTACTCCAAGCTACACTATATGAACATCCTCACCATCTCAAATAATGACGCCAAGTTCAGTCTGTTTTATAATGTCAGAAACCCCAGAAGGCACAGGATTATGTCTCCACATGTATCTGGGTTACTGACCACCAGACAACCCTTTTCTTTTAATTCATTAGAGATATTTAGACCACATAGGGACATAGACAATAGAGTTGCTCACCGAGAATGCGTGGTAAATAGAGATGCACTGATCAAAAACCTGGATCGGATATCAGCTTCGATATTGACTGGTAAATGGCCTGTACTTATGTAGCGCTTTTTCAAGTCGGGACACTTGACCAAAGCCCTTCACACTACATTCAGTCATTCACGTACACTGGTGCCACTGGGCCCTCTGACCACCATCAGTAGACAATGCAGGTGAAGTGTCTTGCCCAAGGACACAACGACACTGAAAGTCAGAGCTAGGGCTTGAACTGTCAATCCTTCGATTTCAGGGCAAACTCCTACATCTGACGCAGCTGACTAATTAGCAGGATCAGATATCTGTGTCTGATATGGATATCAGGATCGCATCCACTGTGCTTTACGCAGAATTGCCATTTCTTGTTTTTGCTGCTTATTCATTAATAAATAATATAAACTGCATTTATATCTGTGCTAAAGCCTCAATTCAAATTTCAAGATACATGATTCATTCATTACGCTGATGAAGATTCCCAGTCATCCAGGTCATAGTCATTCCGTAAAAGTAAAAAAAAATTCACTGGACTTGGTTTCCAAGATTTGAAGACATTTCGCCACCTCTCCAGGAAGCTTTCTCAATTCAAATGTCTGGATCTGCAGTGAGTTTGAGTCTTTATATAGACAAGGACTTGTATTGCTTGGAAACATGTGACCGATGAGTGGGTCGTTTGGTTCAGTTGTTAGCCTGTAATATCTGAAACCTGTCTATGATTCTGAAGGTCTGTCGTTAAAAGGGGGCATTGTCTCTTATAGGCTAACAATGGAGCCAAACAACCCACTCATCGGTTTCCATTTGCATGTTTCCAAGCAATACAAAGCCTTGTCTATATAGGACTCAAACTCACTGCGGATCCAGACATTTGAATTGAGAAAGCTTCCTGAAGAGGTGGCGAAACGTCTTCAAATCTTGGAAACCGAGTCCAGTGGATTTTTTTTTTTTTTTTTTTTCCTTTTACGGATTCATTCATTCCACAGTTGATTCGGATTGGTATCCGATACCTGCCAATACGCTCAGCCCAGGTATTTGTGGACTGGAAAAAAATGGATCTTCCATCTCTAGTGGTAAATGAATGGCCACACGATATTTCAATAAACATATTAACCTCAGAGTCAAAGGAAACCACAAGGAAATTGTCATGACCTGCTCTGAGAAGCAGCTCTGCAGCAGTCTGGGTGACTCCATAGAAGCCTAATCTTGCCCAGTTTGATGGGTCAAATTGACAAATTAAATAATTTCATGAGGAGTTTGTTACTTGGAGGCTAGAGGAAAAAATATAGTTTGAAATAATTTTAAGTGACATAGAAGATCCATCTTGCCCACAACCATCATCATCTTCATTGACTCTGAAAAAGTTTAGTCAAAGTATGACATTTAGTTTCTCTTTAGCTAACTTTTTTTTTTTAATCTATTTTTATTAAATACAAACTGATTTCATACAGTTTCATCTGGGATTTATATTCCATCAAGATCCATATCATACAATTCAGGTAAAGGTCGAGGCCCCAAACATTCTATCCATCTCCTACCAACACAACTCTTGATTTGATTAAATCAAGACTAGATAGGTCTAGATAGATGGGTCCCAATAATACCACAGCTAGAACCTTTTCTCTATAACATAAGTGTTCTGAAAACCAAACTAACGCAATCCTGTGCTATTTCCACAATTTTAAATAGTTTATAGGAGGGTTTTGTCATTCTCTTCATTTAATTTAGAACTTCTAAGCCAAACATTTATTACTTTCTCTAAACTACAGCATGATAAAGGAGGGTTGGCCTCCTGGGCTGCCCTGGAAACCCACTAGTGGATATAAAGAACAGAGAACATAGATAACTTCAGCAGCCCTCTGGATGTTTCATTTGAAGAGCCATTCATCTACCAAACAGTAGGAGCTGGAATATAGTTTACCTAACGGCTCCATGTTGTGCAGGTTCACCTACACATACACTTAGTGGCTTACAAAGGGATGTGCATTTAATGTTTTAGTAGAACTATGTTCATCTGCAAACACACAACCTGGATTCTGTTCTTTCCCTCATGAAAGTCCAATAGAGTAAGTGTAAATCCCCTGACAGGTAGGCTGAGTGACAGATAATTGGGACTGCGCCACTGCACTGTATCATATGACAGCCCAAAAGCAGACGGCAAGACCAGCTGGCGGTTTTTCAAAAGTATTTACTTTGATTAAACCAAATCATTTAGCAACACAGTCTGCAGATGGGTGCACTTATAGACATTTTTAATCACACAGTGAACTAAAACAGAAGACACATAATATCCATTGTTCGCTTTTGTAAAAGTAAACTTTCTCTGTAAGGTTTAAAGTCATTTAAAGAAGGTTGAAGACCTTTTCACCTGCAGACAGATTTTTCTTAATCCCCTTCCTCCTCCTCTTCTACAGATGCCCAGGGAGTCGTGCTCCTTTCACCCTCTGTCCAACCCCCGCACTCCTCTCCTAACACTCAAAAGAACATCTACATTTATTTGTCTGCCTACCATTTTCTTTTCTCTTGAGCCTTCCCTGCTCTATTCACAGAAATCCGTGGCAGGGTGTAGGACAGGCTCCCTAAAGTGTACTGCAGAATGTAATTAGAGAAATGCTGGGTGGGGAGGCTGTGAGAAGGATTCAGAGGAGGGCAGGGATTTGGAGCATTACAAATGAAAATAGGATCGAGTATGCTATGTGGTGCAGTATCTGCAATTTAAACAAAATGTTGACATCTCATCTTGTCGTTTGAAATAATTAGTCATCCATATATCCACATAAACAACTATAGTATTTGAGAGGTTTAAATTCTAATTTTTATTTTTATTGTAAGCAAAATGTTCCCCCATACTACCAACTACTGTGTTGCTCTAAAGAAACGAATGTAAAAAGGATTTTTTACGGGTTGTGAAAACCATTATTCCTCCCTTCATGTTGCATCCATTTTTACAATCTTGTAATCATAAACGTTTTGCGGACAAAACAACCTTAGAAAATAGAGAAGTCTGGACAAAAAATGTTTTTCCAGCGACCAGAAGCTCTGAACCAAGAGAAACAAAACCAGGAAGTTGGACCACCTCCTCTTTCCAATTCTGCTCTAGATTCTTAAGAAGCAGAGTAGAGGCTGAACTCCTGTGATACTCAGAACGGCATCTGCTGGTTTTCAATGGAAACATCAAACTGATAGCCGAGCCATATTTCCTGGGGGATTTATGAGATTAGGCAGTTAACTCCAAAAACAAGCATTTCTACATAATGGAACCATGGAACCACAGACGCTGTGTTGGATTAATACTTTCATTCTAGAAGGGCGGCTGATCATATCATCGTTTGAGAATATAATATGTGGGGGAGTCTTATGGGAGAGCCTAACAATCATTTCGTTTATGCAATAACAAGCTTATCACCCCTACAACAAGACAAAATTGTTGCATTATCTGATCTTCCTTGATCAGACTGTTCTTAGTTACCCAAAGATTCTGGGAAGAAGTTCAGTCATTTATTTTTCTTTCTTATATAGTCATTGGAAAAAAATTTGACCTACATTAAAATCTAGATTTGTCTTTAGCTTGACCTAAAAAGTTCAAATTTCTTATTGTATGAGAAGTAATGAAGAGATAAAAAAATTGCAGTGAAGAACACAGAGGGAATAAGCTACATTTGCCTGTATATAACTGGAATTTTGACACATTAGAATGAACAAAAAAAGCACACTTCAGTGTTGTTCCAGTGTTTAAAAAAAATTGTAGTCTTGTATTAGAGAGGAACAAAACTTTGAAATGAAAATAAAGATGAAAGTCATATATGATTCCTAATTGCAAACCTTCAGGCTCAATAAGAAAAACTCATGAAATACTGAAATGAGAAATAAGAGAATAACAAACTGACTGTTTAACTAGGAAAGCTACTGTTTTTCGCTTTTGCATTTTGTAAAGAATAGATTGATAGAGAAAATCTATGACATGGGAAAGCAAATATTTTGTTTAAGTAACATGATACATTTTTTGCATTTTGATCACCATACATTTTACATTTTAAAATAAAATAATGCTACTTCATTACTCATTACAAAAAAGCATCCAATACATTGGTGCACTCACTAATTATTTACGGACATAAAAAATAATGTAAAGAAATTGTAATTTTTCTTCATAATGGCACTAAGAAAGCTTTAATTGAAATTTGATACAACCTACCCAACCGCACAGAATACTAATGACAGTATAATTGATGAAGGTAGGTACACATTTCTCTCCTTATGTTCTTACCTTGTCTTTGCTGATGACCACGATGGGGCACTAAGTCTTTCCTCATTCTGTTAAAATAGACCTTGCAGTGGTAAACGACTGTATCTAAGCCTTCTGTGATAAAGAAAACATCTGCCATAAAAAACTTTGCTCTTTATTAGTTTATCAAATTTTTATAAGTTTGATATTATTACCATTATTGTTATTATTACGGTATTATTATTATTGTTATTCTTATTATGTTAGGAGTAAACCAATTGGATGTTTTGTTACTGGTTACTGTTATAAAGATATGAAAAGGTATAATGTGAAAATAAAAGCACTTTAACAACTACTAGAAAACAAAACTGCATTTAAGACCTTGGATCTTAGAGTAGTTGGCAGCTTTCCAATTGGTCCATTGTTAAAGTGAATAAGTGGCCAACGTTGGAAACCACTAAAGCGCACCACATAGGACAGCTATCCAGTTTTTTTGGGTCAACATCAACTCAAACCGAATTATAATAACCACACATTTAATTTCCCTATAGAATAACCAGCACATGGAAAAATTCTCATGGAAGCCATGCTATTTGCTAATGTTTGAAGAGATTATTATTTTCAACTCCAATAGATATACTTTGTTCTAAAATAGTTACTATTCTCTCACACAATGCCATAATTGTCATAACTATTAAGGTGGCTATCCAACTATAGTGTTGGATAGTCTCTCCAACCCCATTCATGAAGTTGTTGCTGGAGAGCTCCTTCAGTAAAAGACTGCTGCACCCTAGGTGCATTAAAGGATGTTTCTCGAAGATCCTTCCTCCCAGTAGATGTTAGACTTTTTAACTATTGTTGCTTCCAACAAGATCAATTTAGTTTACAAGTCTACCGTTAATTGCACTTTTTTAAACACTTATTATTTTGTAAACAGTCTGATGTTTATTTCAATGCATTGTATTTGATACATATTTTAGATCCTTTTTTCAAATTCATTCTACTTTGCTTATCATTTAATTCAAATATACCATTATGAAGATACCAGAATTTCTCCACTTTACTCAACTCCACTCAAATACCCCTTTCCCACTGGTCAAAAAAACCTGTTTAAACCCGGGAACAATCGGCTTCTAGTGGCAGTTGGAACAGCTCACTGATGCGAGTCTATCCGGGTCAAACGACTCGGCAAGCTTCCCGTGTTTAAATCGCCTCAGCTCTGATCAGCAATGCTGTAGTAACACCAGAGCCGGATTGACCCGCTAAATTACATGACACCATTGAAGGCAATGTACAGATGTCAACACAGCGCGCCAGCCAAATCTGATCTAACAAGCCAAATCAACTCTGTTTATATTCAATAAACATGGCACAGCTCTGGTGTGAGGGATTCGGAGGGACAAAAGAGCGAAACAACAAAGCACATTTGCTACACCCTCGCTTCCTTACATGTTGCACTCCATTGTATACTTTCCCGATTTCGGTCACACACCTTCAACGCTACCCCAGTGTGATGGTTACCAGACATGCAGCTTCTGGGGGACAGAGATCATGCAGCTTACCAGCGAGGGGTTAGAACCAGCTTTTTTTGGCAGTGGGAAGTGAGCCAAATACCCATTGTTAGCGGGTCATTCCATGTTTAAAAAAAAAACATATGTTATATATATATATATATATATATCCATAAATGCTAAATCTGTATTGTTAAATAAGACCTTTCCAAAAATCAAAGATTGGAAATTGGCCAGAAAAAATTCAATTGTTACCTTAAATAATTTAATTGTTTCAGCTTCAATTGTAATTATTTTTCCACTTGCATAATCAAACTTGTACTCAGTAAAGACAGAATTTCAAAGGCTATAAATGTCTGCCATCCCATGTTTTTATGCAGATAAGAGTCCATCCACAGTTAGGGTCCCACACCTGAGCAGCGTCATGGTTTTTGTTTTGCACTGGTGTGAGACTTAAACTGGAGAGAACAGAACTGGCAGCAGATTTGGATTACCCTCAATTTTTGTGCATTGCACGAGTTATAAACTGACATCTTTACCGTCAAATATACTTAGCAGATCCAGAGAGAGCAGAGAATTAGAAATTAATTGCATATTCATTTTACTGGATATTGTTATAAGATTAAATATATATTTTTAATCCAATAATGGTTGAGCAGATTTATTCACGTTTCATTAAAATAGTAAAAAAACGTTGCTCTGCTGAAAACTGCTACTTCCCACCTACACATGCAGAGACCACACTATACACCAAGGTCATCTGACAATGTTAAATATGGACATGGTGATGAATGTAGGAGGGAGGTCAAAGAAATGTAGCAGAAGGTTGGGAAGAAATGGCAGCTTTATCATCAATGAATAGATGAATAGTTCCCACTCATACTGACAAATTTAAAAACAGGAACTGGATGAGTGATGAGAGCATCAGCATCTCGCTATGCTGCTGTTAATGTTAAATAATTTCGCAACAGGAGAATCATAAAGACACACATCAAACCTCTGACCCCTGTATTTGTAGAGTGGTGGAGAGGTGTAGGACTTTTGTTCACAAACGATTTCATGAATAATAAAGCAAGCCGACCAAAGTTCTACTGTAAGATGTAAATCGAGATTAAAAGATAAAACCACCCATGATGATATTCAGAACAACCATCAACATTAAGAGCAACAGATTTCACATCAGTGAAAAACGTGAGATCCACATATGATAAATTTCCTTGAGGTCTGAATCTTTACTTAACTACTCTACAGTATACACAGGGGAGGCTTTAGTTTTTTTAAACAATTCCTGCAATTTCTTTAATCCAGCATCTTTATGAGAAGGCAAGAAGTAGTAAAATTAAACCAGTCTTGTTTCGTATAATTAGGATGGATGTTGCATTACAAAGTATTAAAAATGAAGTATGAAAAATATATGTGTATATATTAGGGAAAATATAAAAAAATTTAAATTTTTGTGATTTCTTTGTGCTGTAAAACCAGTTTATCATTGAAAGCACTTTAAATCAATGCTAATATCATTCTTCAACTTCCTTTTTTGACACCCTTTAACAGAGCACACAGCAGATGCTCTGTACAAGGAATAAGCATACATTTCCATACACACCAGGTGCTGGTTGTCATCATAGTGTAGATGATGGGATTCAAGCTGGGCTTACAGCACAGTGGATTTGTCACTGTAGTTTTTCTGCTATCAGAATATTAAGTTTTTAGTATTTAGCTTAATCTTTAAATTTTGCTCAGGACAATTCTTACCACCGAGGAGTTTCGACTGACAGTTGATAAACTCTGGTTTCCGTTCTGAGCAGTAGCGTTGGCAGGTGTGATGAAGAATTTGGATGAAGGTGCACTTCTCTCCTGCTGAGCTTGCAACCCACTGGTCCAAACCATTGTCGAACATCAGGTCAAATTCTGGACAATCCTTTGACAAAAAATTAAGTAGTCGTAATATGAGGGCTAAAGATCATTATAAGGATGGATACAAGTAAAAACAACCATCAAAAACATAGCAAAATGCAGTTAAATCACTCAAAATGTCCATTAATACCCTGAATTTGCTTCAGTAACCTTATCATAAGTTGCATATTAATTAGATCCGAATGTGTTTGTGGATTACATTTGAGGTTTTGGAGGAATTTTAAGAACCTACTTTGTTGGAGTCAATTCCATTAACTTGCTGTAGTTGATCAATATTCCACTGTGACCTTTTGACAAAGGCAGACGATCCCTGGAACTGCTTCACTTTAGTGAGGGACACATGAGACGGCTTCTTGTTTGTCACTGTAGAGAAAGAAAGAATATTAAATTGAGGAAGTTGACAATGGAATTGTTTAAGAATTCTTTAAATCTACCATTGAAATGAACAAAATTGTGAACATTTTGCAATCAAAAGCAAGATGGAGAAAAAAAAAGTACATAGCAAAAACCCTTAATATGCATAGAACATGTAAAACATGTTTTGTTTTTTTGTTTTTTTTTACCAAAAACAATTTGTCACACTCAGGATTTATTACATTTAAACTGATTTTGGTGCAGTTTGCTGCTTTAAAATAACATGCTAAAAAAAGTAAAGGTCCTGCTGATATACAGTAGGTGGACATTTTTAGGCCACTTTCTAGAGTTTTACCTGGCTAAAAGAGTTCTTAAACTAAATAAAACATTCTCAAAGCTGCGCGGGATGCACTTCTGCATCTAGCAGCTCAGTGGGATGAATGATGTGGAAGTCATGCTTCAGTCAGTTTTACTGTAGTTTGAAACATGCGGCCTGCTAAGTCTGACTAACATTGTGAGTTATAACTCAGCTCATTGCTGCAATATCGGTGTAAAATTTGTACAGTCTGTAACATTGAGCTTCATGTGCCATTAACCTGATGTATGAGCTGCAGACTGCATGTCCTACACTGTGAAATGTGTAGTAAAGCAACCAGAATGTATTTAACCATAAAATCATGTCCTCTTCTGCCTTTGAAATGAAACAGAGATGCAAAATAATTAAAGGTGGTAGGGATGATTATAAAACATTTCCGCAAGCCAGGTTTAAATGACAGGCAACTGGACTTTTGCACAGTTTTTCTAAAAAACAAAACAAAAAAAAAAACAGTTTTTACACATTTCCAGGAGTCTTTTGTCAAATCTAGCAGCTTGCATTGCCTTAAATTTAAGTCTGTTTTTTGATTGGTATAACTGAAAATATAAAAAGGCCTGGTTCAGTGACTTGGGTAAAACTCTGGAGAAAGTCTAAAAAACAGCAAAACCTTAAAAGCAAATTTTACAGATCAGTGAAGAGAAACAAACCACAAGGACAGACGTACTAGAGAACAAAGGAAATAAAACACAAAGAAGAGTAGTGTGTAGAAGTCACCTAATGAGGGAAACGTCTGAAAGGAACAAATAAGGAAAAGAACTAAACTTCATCAATGCTTATCAGAAGACCTATCTTGCAGTGGGCTTAAGTGGAGCACTAATGGACTGGAGAATCGTATGTCTGCATTGGACAGCGAGACCTTACAGAAGTTTTCTTTAGTGCAGTATCAATCTTAGAAAACTGGAGTTAAATTAATTCAACCTTTTGTATGCCTGTTAAAGGCACATACCTTATTTTGTTATTTCATATTTCTCATGATATTTTGTGACTTTCTAACCTTTAGAAATGATGCAATTGGACATTTATAAATGAAAAGGGTACAACATACAAAATATATATATATATATATATATATATATATATATATATATATATATATATATATATATATATATATATATATATATATATATATATATATATATATATATATATATATATATATATATATATATATATATATATATATATATATATATATATATATATATATTTCCTTACTTTGGTGCACTCCTAGTGAAGATTTAAAACCATCTATGAGCAGCACCAGCATCACTAAGGCTTTCAGTTAGATCTTTCTGCAACACATCTCTTTTGTCTTTCCTCAGAACAATTACTGTATTGTCTCAACATTTCCCACTCAGACTTGGAACAAAACATGTGGAACTGTGTCATCTCTGATAGATCTGGCTCAGATGGTTAGTTAACTTTATTTGCTTTGACCAATCAATATGTCAGGAAAAAAAACACTACTGAATTATATTTATTTTTCCTATAGCTCATACTTTGGGTGAACCGCACCCTTTTTAAGGAATGTTTTAGAAAAAGGTAGGGCTGAACAATACAGGAGATGTTTGAATATGTTCAGAGTATCAATTTAGACAGCTGTGGGCTGAAGCAGGCATACAAATATACAGACATCCTGAATAATAAAAGAAAGTACAATCGCTGCTCCTTGTGGGGGTGACACTGACAACTAATGGCTTAGGAGTTAAGAGTATTTTATAAAGAGGATGATGGCTGGGTGTAATCAACATATGTGCTAAAGGAAAGAAAACTACAGTGTGCAAATGGAAAAACAGCAATATATTACATTTAAATTACATTACAGAAATTAATCTAATTCTTCATCCAATATATACAAAAGGATTTATCTCATAAATGAGAGAACAATGGCTGAAATTCATCACATACAACCTAAAATACAAATGTATTCTATACAAATACAAAATATTTGTATGGCTCATAACACCTTTGTATTAAGCAGAAGGTTTGAAGTCATTTGCAAATGCTTTGGGAGAAAAATGGCAACTAGAAGTACAGAGCAAAAAATACCTCATATGTGTCACATTTTACTTACAGAACATTTTTCATGTTGAGATGTGTGAAAAATGAATAAAAGAACATTTAAATCAAGTTATGTGATTTTTTTGATAGATCCCAAATCTTCATACACACACAATTGCCCATATATGCCCCTGCTTCACAAAAGACAGGACATTTTACTGCAATATTTGGGGATTAAAGAAAGTATGAAAAGAAAAAGGTATTACTTAAAAGTAGCCTTTTCAACAATCATCCGTCACTTAGTTCAGCCCGAGATACACAAACACAAATTCTGCTATAAAAATAAAATTGACTTTTATCGTACAGACTAATCCAGTGCAACAATTAAATAAAGTAGAACAACTGGACAACTAAAGTGGGAATTACAATGGCAGTCAATTATGCTGAAATAGTTTATTGATATGAAAATCCCTATTCTTAACACAATTTTTAGCTGCTTTAGTTGTTTAGGCAGTTTTAATTTAAGTAATAGCATTTTTTATATGACTATATAATCCAATCACTCTTCTTTTCTAGAGTTTAATCAACAAATCTGCTGTGAACCAAAGTAAATAGCCTATCAAAACAGGATAAACATCTTTTAAAACACCCTTACGGGACTGAATGTAGACTTTATCATGTCTCAGCAGTGAAAAGTTTCTCACATATAGATTACATAGATTACAGTTGATGGAATAAAAATTAAGTAACAGCAAACAAAGGATTTTAGAAAAAGCTAATAAATTGAGCAGGTTGGATATCCTAACTAAAGTCATTTTTAACCCCTTCAAAACAATCTCACACTTAACGCAAAGATCATAACGAAATGTGAGATGTAAAATAAACCAACTCTTAACTCGTTTGCACACCTTCAAAAACCAATCACAATCAATCTGAGACAACTTTGTGGCTTTTCAACATGTTTTAATTGAGCCATGATGTTACAGAACGACCCGATCACTGAACTGCATCAATGAATGTGTGAAAGACAAAAACGTCTCAAGGCGGTGGAATTAAACTGTTGACACATCAACAAAAAAGTTCTTAATCGAGCTGCCAGACACCTTTGGGCCGCTCAATTCAATTTCATATTTAGCTGTTCATTCTCTTCTTGTCAGGGTAACTCCCTGGAATATTACCACAATTACTGAAAGTGTGAAGGCATGGCTTTATTGAAATAGCAATCAAACGAGAGTTCAGTCATGCTCTACTAAAATTGAACTTCTTATTTGCTATCACAGCAAAATGAATTACGTTGATGCTGTTAGTGGGGCAATAATGTAGAGGACTAATATTTTAGCAACAATATTAATTACAAAGTGTCAAAATAGAAAAGATATCTGCATAAAATCTTTAAATATGGCATGATATCAGAGTTTATTGGTTACTTTCTTATCACCTTTAAAGCTCTCTCTCAGACTGTATCTGATAACTCTCTTTAACTTGGAACAACTCCTCACAACATTCCTCAGTTAATGTTTTTTCTCCGTTTGTCTCTTGACTGGAGTTAAAATGTCATTGTTGATAAGATCAGTGGATATTTTCATGAAGAGAAAGAAAACAGACTGTGTTGCAGTTTACATGTTTTTATGTCAGGATTAAACAATTTGGTTTTAAAAACCTTTTTCATTGTCTAAACAATTTCAGTTCTTGTTTTGCTAAACAACAAGGTTAAAATGGATAAGCTGTGTGATAAACTAAGTCTACCACACAACAATTGCAGGAGCAAAGCTGACAGAATTTTCTGCCCATCTGGACCAAGGTCACGCTGCAGCATTTAAACAGGGTTCAAGTCTAACATTTACTAGAAAACAAGAACTAAAATTTACAGATTGAGGATTTTTTTAAATAAAAATTATGATCTATTATGGTAACAATAAACTTTAACCCCAAACAGAAAATAAAACTATCAGACCTGTACAGGAGTGTGACCTATAATTTCCAAGTCAAAGTAACAATGTAATTAAACGCAATTATGTTTTTCAAACCGTACTGAAGTTTTTTCTTTGGCCAAATATTTCAAGGCCTGGTGACAGCAGAGGCAACTTAAGCCACCATTCCTACTACTGTGCTTGATAGTTGCTTGTGCCAAGTCTTTAGACTAATTCTGTTACAACTTTGCAAACCTAAAGCCGGGCATACACTTTACGATATTTCCAATCGTTTCACTCAGCTACATCTAAAACTGTACAAAGAAACCACAGGGTTTAAAAGTTCACAGCTCACAATGCATGTTCTCTCACTGTGCGGCCCAACGCTCTGATGCGATCGACCTGCTCACACTGCACGTCCAAAACCACAAGTTGGACTTATCAATCTGGAAGAAAAAGAACTCCCTTGTCTGCACATGTGCTGTGCAAGAGGTTCTGGTAAATCGGCTCATAGCTCTGCTTCAACAGCAGGATTTGAACACCTCAGGTGGGCCATCTGAATTTTAAATTTTAAACATGTTTGATTTTTTTTCTGACCTTACAAATCCTGATCGAGAGGTGGTCGTGAGAGGCTGACATCCCCTTGTTACCTCCTGTATACTACACGATGCAGGACGCACGATGAGGCTGAAACTCGGCCAGATCCAAAAAAGTCTAGCACGACTGGAAAATCGGCCCGAAACGGGCAAAAATTATCATACAGTGTATGCACGGCATAAGTGGGAATTCAGTAGGTCCACTTAGACACAAGTGACTTTCTCCCAGGATCCACTTTTCAGGGCCAAAAATGTCTTGTCTGTTTTTATGGACTTAAACATTGAATATGCAGACATCAGTCTGATTTTGAGTCATCTGATCATTCCAGAGATTAATTTTAAGGTTACAAACCTCCTCATGTTTGCTTTCCAACAACAGTTACCTCTTGAAGGTCTTTACTGTGGCTTTTCCTTTTTGGCCCTTAGTTTTCAAAAACTTGTTTTATGCAAACCAACAAACTTTAAAAGCGTCTGCTTTTTTAAAGTTGATCATACTGGGATAAGCTATTGGTTTAAACAAATTAGTTTCATAAGAAGCACCTTTGTATTACTTTTTTTTCAGGTCAGATGAAAGACCGAGGATGTGCTTAGTTTTTTTACACATGGATTTGACATTTTGTAAACTGTTGTGTTTGATAAACAATAGTTCCATTAAATCTGATGATTCTTTTAATCCAATTTCAAAAAGATTTGTAATGCTTTAAAGACGAGAATATTTTAGTGTTTAAGCTTACACTTGGTACAATTTCATGAAAGAAGGAAAAAAAAAAAAGACAGTCTCCACTGGAGAAAAAACTAAAGAATGAATTAGAAAACTGAAGCCCCCAAAAGCTGAAAGTCCGCCAAACATATTGCCTCCATGTGGACCGAGTGTCCCCGGCAGGCACGGTTGGCATTTCATTCCTCCCCTTTCTAATGCTTTCATGTTCACATGCTCTCACTTCCTGCACTAAATTATCTCTTGTAATTCTCACACTATTTGTACACTTTAACTGAAAGGAGTTATTCTTAAAGGAGTCTTTCAGAAAGAAATCGCAAAGGAAAACATTCATAGAGGAAACCTTCCCTGGATCAGCTGTTATCACAGTTGTGGTTAAGATATGCAAGATATAAAAACCATTAAGGCAAACTTTGCATGAAGGACCACCTACATAAAAAATAATAGAACAGGAACATGTTTCATTTTAAACATCACTATTAAAGAGAATTTTTATTTAAAGTGTTATATAAATAACAAAACAAAAAATAAAAATCAAATGAATAAAAATCTGAATATTCTTATTTACTAACTTTGTGTGCACATAAAGGAAGAACTTTGGCTTTCACTGCTCACATTATACAATAACATGAAAAAAAACAATAATCATAATATATATAAAATTATATGAAAGGGTCAAGGAGCAGCACATACAGGTGTGTTTGGGATGTTTTTTATTTTATTTCAAATGCAAGTCTGCTTGGGGGAATATGGAAAGCCATTTCATTCAAAATTAAATAAATAAGTACTGCATTTGATAAATTGTCAATAAATAATCTATATTAAATAAATACAGCCCCATGAAATTATCAAATTGGCTCAGAAAAGTCGTTAATTTTTAAAAGAAATATATGTTCAAGCATTTTTTTGAGCTTTAAGGATAGAAATAAATAATTTTAGTACAATAATTGCGTTATTTATGGTGACCTGGATGAATGTCTGCATGCACATGTGCAAATGAACTAATGGTATAGATTGGGTAGTGAAACGACCAAAGAGAGCTCAGCAAGAGGAAATACTTTGATTTGATTGGTCATCATGATTGGAGAAATTCAGTTTCTGCAAAGCAGATTCTGCCAGTCCTAGCCAGGCCACCCAACATATACACTCAACGGCCACTTTATTAGGTACTCCATGCAAGTAACGGGTTGGACCCTCTTTTGCCTTCAGAACTGCCTCAATTGTTCGTGGCATAGATTCAACAAGGTGCTGGAAGCATTCCTCAGGGAGTTTGGTCCATATTGACACGATGGCATCACACAGTTGCCGCAGATTTGTCGGCTGCACATCCATGATGCGAATCTCCCGTTCCACCACATCCCAAAGATGCTCTATTGGATTGAGATCTGGTGACTGTGGAGGCCATTTGAGTACAGTGAACTCATTGTCATGTTCAAGAAACCAGTCTGAGATGATTCCAGCTTTATGACATGGCGCATTATCCTGCTGAAAGTAGCCATCAGAAGTTGGGTACATTGTGGTCATAAAGTGATGGACATGGTCAGCAACAATACTCAGGTAGGCTGTGGCGTTGCAATGATGCTCAATTGGTACCAAGGGGCCAAAAGAGTGCCAAGAAAATATTCCCCACACCATGACACCACCACCACCAGCCTGAACCATTGATACAAGGCAGGATGGATCCATGCTTTCATGTTGTAGACGCCAAATTCTGACCCTACCATCCGAATGTCGCAGCAGAAATCGAGACTCATCAGACCAGGCAACGTTTTTCCAATCTTCTATTGTCCAATTTCGATGAGCTTGTGCAAATTGTAGCCTCAGTTTCCTGTTCTTAGCTGAAAGGAGTGGCACCCGGTGTGGTCTTCTGCTGCTGTAGCCCATCTGCCTCAAAGTTCAACGTACTGTGCAGTCAGAGATGCTCTTCTGCCCACCTTGGTTGTAACGGGTGGTTATTTGAGTCACTGTTGCCCTTCTATCAGCTCGAACCAGTCTGGCCATTCTCCTCTGACCTCTGGCATCAACAAGGCATTTCCGCCCACAGAACTGCTGCTCAATGGATGTTTTTTCTTTTTCGGACCATTCTCTGTAAACCTTAGAGATGGTTGAGCGTGATAATCCCAGTAGATCAGCAGTTTCTGAAATACTCAGACCAGCCCTTCTGGCACCAACAATCATGCCACATTCAAAGTCACTCAAATCACCTTTCTTCCCCATACTGATGCTCGGTTTGAACTGCAGGAGATTGTCTTGACCATGTCTACATGCCTAAATGCACTGAGTTGCCGCCATGTGATTGGCTGCTTAGAAATTAAGTGTTAACGAGCAGTTGGACAGGTGTACCTAATAAAGTGACCAGTGAGTGTAAAAATCCACCTCCTTATTTGAAGATAATTTAATGTAAAATCTAAACATTAACAAATCAATTCAACTCTGTTTTTACTAGTTACTCAAAATTCAGGTTTCCAACGAACAAAAAGAATCCTTGTGTCATTCTGTCATTCATGGTTATACTTCAAGAATATCTTTCTAGTTACTGGGGAAATATGAAATAACTTCCTTAAGCGCCCCCTAAGCGATCATTTGAAGAAACAAAGAAGCCAAGCCACTGCTTTAAGTGGTAAATTTTTTCTTTTGCACCATCATTGAGAATCATACAGTTTCCATGGTGATCTTATTGGAGTGGGACAAACACACATTCAGAAAAACAGACGGTTATTCAAGGACAGCAAGTTATGAGGGTCAAGGCCAAGTTTGATGTATTGAATCCATTTACATGCCATTATTGAAGCAGAAGAAGCTAATAGAAGATAAGTGCTCTAAAGAAAAGATAAGTTCTTCTGGTGAGGTTTGACTAAAATACCTCCTTTCAATATAAAATATAAATGCAACTAAGTTACAGATTAAATGTGGATTATCATTCCTGCACAGAAAAAGTAATCTGGAGAAAAAAATAAATCATGCAAGCTTCTGAATTGAAATTTTTAAGCCAGAATTGATGGTGTAATGCATCTAATTTGATAAATAGAAGCCGTTTGAAGACACATTTTACATCATCTCTATGCAAAACTCAAAAATGTTATATTACTTTGTTCTTTAAAGCCAACAAAGCTTCCTTAAATATGCATAGGCTGGTGAAAACTCATCTTCAGAAAAAAAAAAAAAAAGGCCAGCAACACAGCAAACAACATGCCGGCTAGCAATCAGCTCTAAAACAAAAGGCCTTTGCAGTTCATTCATAGGATGGAAAACACTAAAACTGTTGTGTTTCTGGGCTTCCATAGCAAGGTTGGTTACCATGCAGTGGCAAGGCACCAACAGAATAATGGAGGACATTTATCATTGTAAACAACAACCATGAGACAGGGATCGGCCTTTTATAACTGCTGTGATTGTAAAGCAGCCCATTGAACAGATACAGATACTATTAACTTAACACACTGACATGGTTGAAAGAGAGGTGCAAAAAGAGATTGGCTGGTAAACAAACATTTCAGCTTCACCAGCAAAAACCAAAAAAAAATCTAATCTTTTTTGTTTCAGCTGATGATTGCACTTTCTGGTAGACAGTACAAATTGAAAGACACCAAGGGCATTATCGCCCGCAACTGACTTTGACTCCAGTGTCAATATTAACAACACCTATTGAAAAAAGTTTGGAATATATTAAATAATGCTGCTCTTATCTTTTTTCTAACATGTTTCCATACTAAAAAAGGGAATTGGCTAAAATCAGTTCTGGAAGGTAAAGCCTTTACAAAAAGGAGAGCCTGGATATATAAATACATTTATTTAGAATAATTATTATAACTAAAATGTTTGGTTCAACAAGAATAATTCTACCTTTCAAAGAAACTAGTATTCATATTTGACATTAACTAAATTACATTGCTCAATTCAGAAGTTTTTCTTCCCCTTTTAGAAAAGGTGTAATGTATCTACACTAAGTCAGTGTAGTTTTCACCGCATCAGGTGAAGCAGCTTTGTTTGCAGCAAATACAAGGAAATATAAGGAAAATACATTTATATATGTCAGTATATGCTTACATCATGTCCAACAAATATTTTCAAAGGTGCACAACGTGTCTTGGATCCCTTTAAAATGCACATCAATCGTTTTATCTAGGCTTCCAAAGTTAACCGAGTTATTCACCAAATACGATTGTAGCCGCATTTTGCCTCCAGTCACATCTGTTATCCATCCAATTATAACACTCACCCAAGGACAACGCATTAAAGGGATGTTGGAGGCTTGACAAATTGTGTGCGTCAGCCATTCAAATCCAAGAATCTTTTTTTATAGCGTATAGACTTTATTAAAGTTCACTTGATATTAACACCACTTGGTTAGCATGACATTTTAAAATGTGGTTCAAATTAAATGTTTTTTTTTTTTCCCCAGTTACATAGAATTGAAAGGAAATGTTATTTACAGTACATCTGATGATGGTGCTGAGTTAAAGCTTATTTCATTTGTAAACTTTTTTTCAGTGTCATTTTCATGCTTGCTATCCTTTACAAAAAGGGGTTTAAATGTATTATTATCTGCTGCATTAAATGATTATATTACGAGTTTAAAATAAATTGGGTGAACGTAAAGAAGAAAATTAAAAACTTAAATATTTTCCAAAAAGATAAAGCTGAGACAAAAGATATCTGATGTTTTTAAAAAGGAAAGTTAAAGTTGCTATTTTTTTCCTTAACATTTTCTGCAAAGTATGAAGGGAAAAACATAAGATTTTACTCAGATTTTATATTGCAAATGACCCTATATCCCCTATTTTTCTAGATAGAAAGTCATTAATAGAACAAAATCTAATTAAACTGGTATCCTCAAGGCTTGCTTAATGTTAAAATCCCAGATGGATTTTAAAATCAATAAATACAAATAATGTACAACCTGCAATTAGATCTGTATAACTAATCTTTTTTTTTTTTTCCTTAAAACCTCTTCCGCAGCATTTTTACCCTAATAATACTCATAGTCATACTTGATAAGAGTGACTGGTAAATACACAAAAACAGACCTCAACTAAGTTGTTAATGCAACTCTAGAGTAAAAACAATTATCTGTAGAACCTTTTACTTTAAATGCAACAATGAAGACAAAAAAAAAAAAAATCAATTTAAGGGGCAGTATGGCTTTTAAACAGAGACTCAAGCATGAACTAAATCAGCGCACTGGAAAAATGATCTACAAATAAGTAAAAATTTCTTAAATCAAGTGTATTAACCCTTAATTTTAGTAGGTAAATTAGATAGTTTGCCAATGGAATCAGTATTTTTACTCTTAAAATAAGACAATTAGATGATATGCACATGAAATAAGACAAGCAACTGTGTTTACTTATTTGAAGTCGAAATGTCTTGTTCCATTGGCAAAATGTCTCTTTTATCTCCTCAATCCAAGAACAAATGCACTTATTTAAAGAAAAAATGACTTATCTAGATTTCGATTTTTTCCAGTGCGGCCTCCATATAGAGGGCAAATTAGGAGGATAGCAGCAGCTACTTCTAATTAATTTAGAAAACAAATACATCATCCTTCAGAATGAAGAAGAATAAAAATGCTGATTGATTATTATAACTAATGTCATGAGATAATCAAGACAGTCCTACTGCAGTGCTTTTCTTTACAAAAAAGCATTTCTTCCGACATTATTAGTCAGATTTTAAAGTTATTTAACATATCAGTGGTAGGTGTAGGGCTGCATGATTATAAATATTGTGATGATATCAGTTTCATTGTAAGACAATTTAAATACATCCTCCATCTTTCATCCTTTGTCATGCAAAGGACTGTTAAACAAACTGACATTTCAATTACGAAATAAATACAACATACAGTATAACCCAGAGCGCTGTATGTAACGTTAAGCCTAAAATCTCCTTGATGAATAACATATGTATGGTTTTAAGATCTGATGTACTAATGCTTGATTAAAATGCTTGGGTAATTTCAGCAAAGCAGAAGAATAAAAAGAAAAGGTTTATTAACTATAACCAACAGAAAATAAAGCCAGAGCAATGCAATTAGATATTTCTCTAATGTTTAGCAGGGCTGGTTGAAATGAATGAAAATGAAGGAAAACATTTCAAATCATGCAGAAAAATGTTTGGACCAAGCTGTATATACTTAAACTGAAAAGGTTTTTGCAGAAACTATGAAACTAGCACAATGAAAGCCCACATTAAATTAGATTTTGAATTTTTTTTAAAGTTGCTTGTTGCATAATCAATCTACAGTGAAAAAACTATCCTTATAAATAATTTAATAAATAAATAATATAAATAAAAACACAGCTTTTACCTCCATAATAAAAGTACTGTTTGTACTGTACTGTTAATAAAAATGAAGAGTTTGCAGATTTGTTTTATTTATTTATTTTTTTTTTTTTACAAAGAAAGTAGTTTCTAATGTTAAACAACAACTGAGATATCTCAATAAACGGGCATTTTAATTTTGTTTCTAAACGCCAGAAATTGGGAAGAAGCAAAAAAAGAGCTAACAGGCAAGCGTAAGCTAAATCATTGTTGATCAACGACGGAGATAAAATATGAATTTATCTATAACCAGGTAGATCACCACAGAGAGCCCCCCCTTAATTAAATAATGCGCACACAAAAGCCTAACCTAACCAGTCCTCAACACATAATCTGTGTGAACCAAAGTCATGTGCACCTGGAAAGAAAACTCTCAAAAATTAACTTAAGCCTTTTTTTATTTTTTTTAACAGAGCTTTTTGATTTTGTAAAATATTAGGGCTTCAGCAAACATGCCTTGAGAATGTCACATATGTACACCTAAACACTGGTAAATTGATGCCATGGCCTCATAGCTTAGAACAGAGAAAGTTGGCCAAGCCCATGAAGACAAACTTGTTTAAGAAATAGGGAATCAGTGCTTTTTTTGGTTTGTTTTGCATCTTTTCCAGCTCAAAATAAGTCCAATACATTGTTTAATGGGGGGGTTTGGGTGCAGGAGGATTTTTTTTTTATGTATGCAGTTTAAAAAATTAGGACTTTATTGACTAAATTGTCATTTGTCTGATTGACATGGCTTACAAACAGCCATCACTAAAACATTTGTGTTGACAATGAATTCAATACTAATGACTTTTTATTTTACTTTACTTAAGACCGGAGAATCAAAGATTACATTTTAGGCATTTAGCCAAGTATTATTTTCTGTCCCATCTGTACTTTTCTAGACTAGTTTAGCAAATCAAAATCTGTCTGCAGAATAAAAATGAGAGGCAAACAATATTACAGGGAAAACTGCTCATCATACAGTTTAAAAATGCCTTATATAGTTTATGTTAGTATGTGGTTTCTTTCAGAACAAGAGTCAAAGAGCGGATTTTATTAAAGAAATGTTCTGATTAAAAATAAAACCTCAATCCGACCCCGCTTGGGATAAGCGTGACAGAAAATGGATGAATGGATGGATCACTGATAGCTCAAATCTACTCATAGTAAACAGAGATTAAACAGAGAGCACACACCCCGCATTTTCCCCTTAAAAAGCTGGAGTTAGGGGTCTGCCACCCGTGACCCTGACAGATAAGTGGCAATAGAAGAATGGATAAAAAAATTCATGTGCTATTCCAATTATAACAGTTTAAAGTGAACTAGACCTTTCAAAACTAATTTGAAGTATAATATCAGAAATTCAAATTCAGTAAAACTTTCAGACCACCTGCAACATACCAGTAAATCCAATGAGTTGAAAGGTCTTGGACCGACTCAAAGCACATATCTGGTTCCCTTCAAAGGTCTGTACACAAAGTAAATGTTCAAACATCTCACGACTGAAAGTGACAAATTCCCACAGACAGATGTTAGAAATTATCTTTTGTTTAATGACTAAAACTGGGTTACTAATTGCTGTTTAAGTGCATTCTAAATACAAAAAGAGGAAACATCATTATGAATCGTTCTTAACTGAATAATTTTATTTAAACATTACTATATGTTACATCACAAAGACAACAGGGCTTCACAAGTTCAACTAGAAAGAAATACATTAAAAACATCATACTGATTTTGTGAGGTTTTGCAACTTTAAAAGCAACCATTTCAAAATAACCTGTGAAGTATTAAAATTTTTTAACTGACTACTAGTCTGACTAATATAAAACTCGGAGGAGAAACCAATTTTTCTGCAGGAGCTGTGTTCACTGGAAGGTGGTGGCTCATGGCAGAACTGTGGCCAAGTCCTCGGTCTACAAAAAAAGAAATAAATAAAAAGCTGCAGAAACGTTTCCCCTTAGGATAGCAGCCGTGAGATGATCAGGTATACTGATATGCTGAGGGACACCAGGCCCAGCCATCCGTTATCTTGCCACCTGGAGGATGGAGTGAAAGCGCTCTGAAAACTGCTACTCCAGCCATATTTTGAATACTTAATGTATTTCAATCTGACAAAAAAAGACTCCAATTATGCTCAGAGTTATTAAGGTCAACAATGTGGGGCTAAAACTGATTAGCTCTTGCTGTCTGTTGCTTTATTCTAGTTTTACCAGAAAATGTTTCGCAAAATACCTCCAGGTTATTTTAATATACTGTAGGTCCAAGAAGTGAAGGACTCATATTTCATATGAATCTGTAAACAGAAAATGGACTTAGATTTCCTAAAAATCATACCTTATATAAAATGAAAATCAAATAAAAGCTGGAGATCAGAAATTTTATATAATTCTAAATATTAATAAATCATTTGATGTCTGCAGGATTTTAATTTTCCTATTCTTTAGAGCTACAGCAGAAGGCACATATTTAATGAACATTCTGCATTTCAGACCGTCTAACCTGCTGTTGTCAACAGCAGCAGCAAACTGGTGCAATAAGCTTTCAAGAACAACCAGCTATATGCTATTAACATAAAGAATGTTGCATTCTACAAGGTAGAAGCCCTGGTCAGACTTGAGTTACTGCTCCATTGAAATACTATGTTTTACTCCCTGGTAGTTTTTCTATTACATTATCCATGGTCAATATAACTGGAAAAGATTTAGAGAGTTCAACTGAAATTTAACTCACAAGAAGGTTTTTTCCAAGGTGGATTTGAACACACACATTACAATTATACACTTCATACAACATCTATGATTCAAATTATTTGTTCAATTTAATCATCCCAAAACATTTTATTCATTATTTTTAGTATTTTCTATTCTGTTTTATTTATCTTGACTGACGTCTCTGTTGGAGGCTGGACTTGCATGCTTTGCACAGCTTTGTTTTAAAATGTCACAACAGGATGGTAAAAAAAATAAAAAAAGATGAGAGTGGGAGAAAGAGCTATTAACCCAAAATATAAATGTCGGGCAAAAGAGCTCCATTATTATCAGAATCATAGATAAAAAAAAAAAAAAATAGGAAGGAAGAGTCTTATCATTTGTGGGAATGCTTTAGTTTGGCAGAGACTGATGCAGATCAATAACACATAATGTGTAGTATTGATCGGGGATGTGTGGACCACTCAGCAACACGCGATGTTCTAACATGGGCAGCAATACAGAAAAAAGACCAGAATTAATGGAATGTATTTTCCTATAACATGAAAGATTCTATAAAAAGATCTTCAATAACTTTTCTTAAATGAAAGAAATTAGTTTGGCTGACCTAAATTTGTACTGGTTATTTGCACTGACAGATGTGTAATTCATAACTACATTTATATTCACAATGTATTGATTTTGTTGGCTATTTTACAATCTATCTACAAAAGGATTCCTCAATTCCAGTTCTCAAGGTCCTGCACCTTTTAGAAGAAACCCAGCTTCCACACCTGACTTGTAAGTGTTAATTTTTCGCCTCAGAAAGTTCAATATTGTCCTCCTGGCCAAAGGATCTGCTTCCAACTCTGACCTGTCAGTTGTGTTCATTGGTCATGATGTTGATTTTGTTGTTCGCTAATTTTCCTCTAAAAAAAATCATGCAGGCCTCCATAGAACATCTTTAGTTGTATTTGCTAAAAGCAATTTGCTGCAATAGATTTTATTTCAGGACATTGCAGCAAAGAAGAAATTCAAAGGCATGCCACATTTGTAAGATTTATACTTGGAAAAAATCATTTCAAAAACATGCCTTCTTTCTTTAACTGTACCTTTTGCAGTATTTTCAGTTGGTCTATTAGATAAATCCCAATAAATAAACAGAATGGTTTGCTTGTAGTTTGGGCAAAATATACATATAAACAGTGCCACAAAAATCTAGAAATCACTGCTTAGTGAAGATGGATCATAAACAGGCTGGAAGAAGTTTCCCTTGTTCCCCGCCTGAGTTTCCATCTGTTCTTTCCATGAATGATGTTCCATGTAGAGGGAACACAGCTGGAGATCATAAGATTGATATTACACTGTAATGTCTTTTTCCTTTAGTACTTTCAAGACAAGTGAGAAAAAAATAGAACTAAATTTTTATGATCACTAATAAAAATAAAACAAAAGAATGTTAAAAGTGACCTAACCCAGACTAAATTGAGATTTCTCCTTCTAGTAGTAAGCTAAGTATCCTTCTAATACACAGCATGTGTTAAAACTTCGTCACGGAGCCAGCTGGGATGCTAAGCCCTGCCCTTAATGTGAAATACCACAGCACAGCCCACATAGGGCTTGACAGAGGAAGCCACGGCTACATGCAGTACAGCCCCTGCAATCCACTGTCACCAGGCCTGCTCAGTCACACAGATGCCTGGAGAGAGAGAGATGCCAAGCTGTCGGTCTGTATCCTGTCTAACCTTTACATCCTGACAGGAGCTAAACTTTAAGATATCACATTAAACTCCCTTTAAAAAAAAGTTGAACCTTTCTAACAGTATGTAATCCCCCACTAGTGGATAATACAAAATAATGATTTTGTATTATCCACTAGTGGGAGATTACATACTGTTAGAAAGGTTCAACTTTCTAGAAAATTAAGGCAATTCTTTCACAACTGCAACACTTTCTTAACCCATTTAAATTATGTTTATGCCAAAAAACAAAGGACCCAAAATTGACAAGAATCTCGCATTCTAGCATCACCTGCTTTATAAAAAAAAAAAAAAAAAAAACTATAGCTCAATGAAAACAAAATATAAAGTACCAAGATTTTGCAAGTTGGAACAGAGAGTTTAACTAAAGAAATACATAAAATAAAATAAAATGCAACATAAAGCAGAAGTAAAAATAGAAGATGCACCAATGAGGATTATGAAACGAGTTTCTGATCTGCGACATACATTTTTAGGCCAATTCAACTTTATATTTCAAGAAGCATTGGGAGAGAAAGCGTCCAACTTATGAAGGCTTTTGGTCCATAATGAAGCTGTTCAATTTCAAATGCCGATCTTGGGAGCTATGTTCTTGAAATCAACTGATTAAGCTTTTTTAAGGTTGATGCAGACATAGATCATTTTAGAATCAGTTCCCAAATTCCCAAAATATGTGCTTAAAGCCCAAGTTGCTTTTTCTTCCTCAATTTATGTGACAAAAATGATACAACAATAACAACTGTTACACCAAATGAAATAAAACGTTTACAATTTATAGAAAATGAAGGCATCGTCATGTTAAAGCAGGAGAACACGCTCAAGATATAGTAGCTAGAAGCAAAGGGTTTTTTTCCACCTAACATAGAGACACATTTTTTAAGAGGGGTTCATAAATTAATCTGAACCACTATTGAAATGCATTTCTCTTAATAGAATATAGGACACTTGTATTGGATATAGCACCATGTTGTTATAGCAGGCCTCACAGGATATCTCAGACTTTAACTGACTTTGAGCTCTATGATTGAATTGCCCACTGGCAATCCTGAGAGAGGTGTGAGGATGTAGGTGGGGAGCATATGGTGTTTTTTTGATATCCTGGTGAGAAATGAGCCAAGCCACAACTTCCCTACAGAGAGTGTTGAAGACACAAAGATGGAATCCTGCTGCTCTACTGGGTGACCTTCATTACAACAATTAACATGCATGCCAGTCATACACACACTAAACTCCATTTAATGTTGCTCTGCAAGCATGGCCTGAGACACTAAAAGCGAAAGTCGCAACACAGGCGGCCGATGAGAAGAGAGCTTATGAGATGAGAGAATCTATTAGTTAAATTTGAAAAATCTATTGTTTTTATTGCACAAGTGATAAAGGTCTTTTTCATATTTAAGTCTATGATTTACAGACCTAAATTGTATTATATATCCTGTATTGTGTATGCTGTGTATTCCTGATGGTGTAGTAAACAATCAGCAGCACACAAACGGAAATAGCACAAAATACGAGATTCCTCCGTCGTTAATTTAAGAGACAGGCATCTATATTTACTGCTTCGATGTCAGCTTTCACGGGTGAGTCATTGAGGTCATCAAATGTGCAGGTCCAGTGAGCATAAAAGCCCTTACATACCAAGATGACTGGACTATACTGTATTTTTACTGTTACAGCAAAATTTGTTTCTACAATAAACATTGCAAAGGCCAGTGGTACAACTTTACAGATTCATAAAAACTGGCAGCTCCTGGCTCTACTTTGTGTGCAGCTTCAGAGCTGCAGTAAAGAAAATAAATGAGCACATAAATAACTTGAATTTATAAATTTTCTATTTAAGGAAAATAAAGTGGGCATTAAAAGTACAACTGTTTTCATTCAACTTTAATCTTGTAATAAAGCTAGTCAACATGTTACATTTTTGAAAAGTACTTCTCTAGTTATTCAATCCAATTTTTCTTACTATTTATTACTGAAAGATTTTAGCAAGGATCTGGTTATTTTGAAGGTGCCCCTGGGTACTTATAAATCCATTATGGAACTGGCACTGCTCTAATATGAGATATTAAAGTTTAAGCCTGCATCATGGAACTAAGAAATGTAAGATATATTTGCCGACTGTATCATACATAGGATAATCTCCCCTTTTCCATTTAAAAAATTTAGTGCAGTGGTGTACTAGTCGGTTGTTTAAAAGCTTGCAGAAAGACTTACACAGCTGTAAACTTAAAGACAGTTACGTTATTTAGTAGGAGGATTTATTCAATGAACACGGTTTCCCCAAACTGATGAGGAGGAGGTTCTGGTGGCACCTGTCCACTATCTGTACTTAATCCTCTTCATTTGTAACGAGGTCGACTGATGGTGAAGTCTGCATAGAGGGTAAACAGGAACAGTGTCGGCTATGTGTTCCCTGTTGGTCCCCCTGCTGCAGAGTAGCGTCTCAGAGGTACAACCTCTTGTCCGAGCTTGAGGGGGACGGCCAGCGAGGTAAACCATTATCTGCTGGGAAGGGTGATGGTCCAGTCCCAACTACCAGTTTTAGTCCGTGAGGCAGACACCCTGTCTACTTTAAGGGTAGGCTTAAAACTTTCCTTTTTGATAAAGCTTATAGTAAGAAAGGCTCAGGTTATCCTGTGCTTTCTTTATAGTTAGGCTGCTATCGACTTAGACTGCTGGAGGACATAGGGACCCCTTTTTCATTATGTTTCTATTCTCTACAGAATTTCTTAGTTCAATCTCTAACACTATGCTCCATCTGCTTTTTCTCATAGTAGCTTCATCTGGTCTGTTCCTGTTTGGCCGTGACACCACCCTGGAGAGAAATAATATCAGCAGTGCTGCTGCCATTAAAACCTTTGTTTATAGATGTTTGAGATTTGCCCTTCTTTTGCCCTGTTTTTCTGACTGTGGATGTGCTCTCTTCATCCTCTAAACATAGAAACTGGCTTGGAGCTCGTCTGCCTGGCTGTGTGTTTCCTGGACAGGGCCGCCTGTTGAGCTGGTTTACAGTTTCTTTGCTTCTTTTTCTATGTCTGTTTCTGTCTCCTTGAACCCCAGTTGGCCTCGACAGATGGCCAACTGGTTCTGCTGGAGGTTTCTTCCTGTTAAAAGGGAGTTTTTCCTCTCCACTTTCACTACAAGAATGCTTAGTTTGAGTTATTGCCTTCGAGTCAATGTGTCAATGCAATCAACCGGTTTTCCTTAGATAGAAAACTTTGAATCAATTTGACTGTATGATCCGATTGAGTTGTAAAGATGATGACACATTCCACCCTTATGCCAGACTGGTAGGTAAATTGCAAAAGATCCAACAAGGACTTCACCAAGGGCAAAAATGGTCAAGGACCAACATATTAAGAGTCTTTCAGGTAAGAACTGGGAAGAAAAGCAGGCAGTTGTCAAAGGGGGTAGCGGTAGGGGAGACTTGGTTGAAGTAGTGTCTGATTTTACCTGCAGAAGAATTGGTTCAGATCCTTTACGTATCCCAATATTATATCTGTGACCCAGACTTTGTTAGAGGCTCTTCCAGCCACCTTGATTCTGTTTTGTTGCAGGTCGTCTATTATTTCTTGTGGATTTTTTTGCATTCCTATTCATCCCTTTCCATTCTTTTGCACAGCTCTTAGCTCCTCATTTTGTGATCGAAATAATATATTCTTATGCCTGAGAAAGTCTAATCCTGGACTTGTTATTGGAAAAGCTGGTGCCTTCACTAGGGGTACGGTATTGTCTTTACAGACATTAACCCTGTTCATCATGCATTCTGTAATGCAATTAGTGTTCTCCCAATTAGGTGCACAGGGCTCTTATAACACAGAAGAGCTTACCAGGGTAATGGCAGAAGTGGTAACCCTTATGTCATTTTGGTCTTGGCATAAAATAAATCCATTGTTTTTATTCTTTTTTGTACAGCAGGTAACATATTGGACCCAAGGGTACTACTGATCAAATAAATTAATAAAAAAAACAAGGATTGCCTTATATAATATGTATTTGCCTTACAATATGTAGCTCATTGTAGAAACTTAACAAAATATTCTGGGGAGTGACAAGACCAAAGTTGAAACTTTTATAAGTTTTCCTTACTATTACACAGAACGACAAGGAGATAAAGCAGCAAGCCCAGCTCTAAAGGGCTCAAAGAAGCCAAACTAAAGGGCTTTTTTAGTGGCCAAGTGAAAGTCCTGGACTTGAACCTAATTTTACATGCTGTAGCATGATCTTTGAAAAACTTTCAAGAGTGCTGAAAAATACATAAATAAAACCATATTAATGAAGATTGAACCAAAATATATTTAATTTTTTTTCAGACACTCATTGTTAGCCATCATAAAAACCTGCTGGATGTTTTCATCCAACTGACAACATAAAATAGTCAAAGCATAAGCAAATATGCCGTTTGTTTCTATGTAATTATGAAAATCCAAGAAAAAGAAAGAGCTTTTGTATTTAAAACATCTTAAATTATATGGATGATATTAACGAGAAAAAGTACAGATCGTAGTCTGTTCTCTTTATTATAACAGAAAAACAACTGAAAAGGGATTGTATAGCAGGTGCAGAGGGGACAAACTGCATTCAAACACAAATAACCAGTTCAAAGCTGTTAAGAGTGAATAAATTAGGAATGCATGGGTGGAGAACAGGGATACGCCATCATAGAAAGATGAGTAGATCAAAGTTTTAGAGAGTTATTATTTTATTGAAAAAAATAAATCCCATCCCAGCCTTTTCTCTGATTTATTATAAGATCACAGCCAAGTAAAGTCCATATAATACAGGTTTCACTGTGGGACTCTTGCAAATTACTAAGAAAAAACAATAAAGTGATTAAATTACCATCCAATTTTTTTAGCGAATAAAAAAAAAAGAAATTGCAATACTCTAAATATTTCTGATAAAGGTTATTTAAAATCATTAACTTCAATAGCTATGGGGGAAAAAACTGAAAGTTAAACTTTTCTGAAGTTTAACTATGGTTATGAACACACAATTAAAATTGGCTTTGTTTATTTCAGGTCAATCTATTTTAAAATTAATTAATAGCTTGTGAATTAAGGAAACTGACACCATAGACCATCTGTCCCACTGTAATTTGACCCTCTTGCTGTTTATATAATGCAAGATAATGAAAAACCGAGGAAAAACCACCGAATCAGCAGTTTCTAATCTGTAAGTAAATAAATGAGCCTGAGAAACAGGATGTCACCACAATGTGCTGTGCTGTATGTGGATGCATTAACTGATTTACATCAAAATTCTTACAAACATAACAGACCAATACTATATATTTTGACTTTGGCAACAATAAGACTCATCAATACGTGCTTTAGGGCTTTGTCGAATATTCCATACATTAAATACAATTAACTAAGCAGTTCTAAGCTATTAAATTGTCACCACGTAAATGATGATGTCATGCGAATTAACCAATTTGTAATTAGGCTGCTTATAAAAAAGAAAGGATTTCTATAGAAACATTAGTGAACCAGGGTGGAAAAAGTTATATTTCATTCCTCATGTTTAAATTTCTGTCTTAACTCTCTGCCTGAAGTCGTTTCTTTTTTTTTCAGAGCTTGTGAAAGAATGAGACGAAGGAACTGCTGTTAGAAATAAAAGCAGATACTTTGCTCCTCAATGTGTAATCTAAGTGTCTCTTATTTGAAAGATAAAAAACAGTGACTAATGAGATGTTTCACAGTACAGCTCTCCACATCTACTGCAGACAGCAGCAGCTGGACTCTGATGTGCTTGGAAGGCAGATTTCCCCTCCATGGTGCTGTAGATAAATCCACTCCCTGCCCTTACACAGACTTGTAGATTCAACTCCAGACACACTAGGTCAGCAAATCCATGTGCCTCACTTCAGAATCGATATGAAAGGCTTTAAATGATTGATCATTCTTTAAGCTTAGCAGACATATTCCTATAGAATCATATACTTTTCTGAATTCATTACATCAGGTGGAATTAATCCCCAATAAATAACTGTATAAAACAGAAAATCACACATGGTAACAGTAATAAATACTTAAGAACTTTATAACATTTGTTTGCTTAAATCTTGGCCTATTCTTACTGACATAACAGGTTTAACTAAGTCAGCATTTCTCACACCCAAAGGTTTGTGACGGTCACTCTGAAACACTGTTTTGTACTTAAACCACATGGTCGCTGATTCACTGATATGATTATGGTCATTATCCACTTTGAAAATCCACTCAACTCCTGATGTCATCTATTTTGTGAACTGCACCGGTACTTCATGCAGCAAAGCACCCACACATGACTCTGCCATCCCCTAATTGCCTTTATTTTCCTATGTTTTGTTGTTGCAGTCAGATACAAAAATAAACTTGAAGATAATCTTTGATGATTAAAGTGTTATTTCATGTACTAATTCAACATAGCTTTAACTTTTCTAAGGAACCCTCCAGGGTATAAAGTTAAGAAAATCAGTTCCAATTGATTATTTTAGAAATGTTCTCTGTTCCCTTATCATGAGCAGTAGATAAGAAAACTTAAATCGATACAACAACAGCCAAAGGGGTTTGTCTGTAGGCAGCAAAATAACTAAAAAGAAATTTTAAAAAATATTATAGTCTAAAGCAATTATATTCCTAAGGTATAGCTCGCAATTTAGATTTCAATATATTTTTTTAATGATTTAAAGTAATTTCTGCAATGCAAATTTATTTTTAAAATGAATTGCCAGGACACGTCACATGCACCAATTAATGATACTGAAATCAAGTAAGCTTGTAAGATAAGATGTAGCAATAGAGATTGCTGGTTTTGCAACCTCTGAAAAACCAGCGCCCGAGTAATTTGATTTTTTTAGCCGTTAAAGTAACTTTAAATTAAGGCCACCTATAAAATAACCAGGAACAGACTAAGACATTTTCATCCTGTAATAAACCAATATTTAACTACAGCTGATAAATCTTCACTGTGATGCCAATAAATTAGACCCTGTACCTCAACAAAATACATTAAATATGGAAATTAAAAATTATAAATCAGAGTAAGGCAGTAAGACAGTAAAGCAAGAAGAAATGTCCTAAAGATTAGGACTAACAGTTTAAGGGATAGGAACCTTTAGTTCTTTTTTCTCCCAGTCAAGTCTGACTTCTTTCCAGAGGACATCTGTACAATTCTTTCTTTTTGGATCAATGTCTGTCCTTCTTATTCCTCAGCATATCCTCTTCTGCTACTCTAGGTCATTATATTCTACACCAAACACAACAAACTGAAAAGTTATCTCAATTTACCTCCTATAGGGTTTTTTTTTGTGTTTGTTTAGTTTCCTGGCTGATCTCATTTTGTGGCATAATCTCTAGATTAAATTTGAGAATCCCAGCAAAATTCTAAGCAGAGATTTGTTATTCTTCAGATAAAAAACATGTTTCTTTGGAAAATGGAAAATCTGCCCTTTGCAGACATTCCAGTTCTATCAGGGAAACATATAACAAAGACAAATGCAAGAAACTGCAAAAATCAGTTTAAGGAATAGCAAACAGACGGAGGGATGTGAATCAACAAAGAATAAATAGAACAAAGGACTCCAAGCAGCTAACTGAGCCCATTGTTTCATCAGATCTCTGTGTTGCTCATATCCTGACTCTCCTTGTACAGAGAGGACAAGTGAGAAAGAGTCCAGCTTATTCAATTACAAAGTGGGAAAATAAACCCTTTCCCAGTGACATGAAATACAGCAAGTAGCGGAGATTACAAAAGGAAAACTGAAAGTGTATGTTGTCTTAGTGGGTTTCTGATTGAGAGAAAGCATACAAGCATCCAACCAGTAGTGAAAGACTGTGTAAACCCAAATTAATGCAGAACTGTGACACCTCTGTTTAGTTTTGGTAAGCCAAAGAAGAGAGAATAAGATTAATGAGTGAGTTTTTTTGTTGTTTTTTTTTATGAACATAGCTGATTTTAAAGTAGATTAACATTTTTTTTTTAAGGTTAAGATAATGTGAATTACTATTGCTTGGACACAGAAGGAAGGTACAATTGGGCATGTCTATAATTTCCTTAGTAAATATTTTTCTGTCTACAGGTTTTAAGATTATAATCCCACCAGGTGCTAATCATAGATAATCTACGCATTTAGATGTCAAAATAAGCACAAAAATATAGCTGAATAGAGTCTACTAACAGGAAAAAATATTGAAGAAATGCAGAAAATGCAACAAAAGTCAACACAATAGGTGAACTCTGTCAGTTTTAACACTGCTCCCACTCAGTGATAACACAGCAGCAGGTTTAATCAGGACTGAAACTATTACAAAGTTTCTTATTACCGGTACCTATGCATTGCATAGAGAAAATTTCCTGATAGATAAAGCAAAAATGCTCTTCAAGACCTTTGCAAACTTCTTATTGTGAAATATACGACTATCAATGCTTATACACATACTGTATTTCTAACACTCTTGATCTATTGGTGAGTATAATTTGATCCTAAAGTGGAATAAACACAATTTCATGGAACAACAGCCGCAACCAGGTGCACAAAGCATTTCTGACAGAAGTGGAAAAATGGTTAAAAAGCATCTGCTGGTTCTGAAATCTGTTGGTTATTGACGATAACAAGCTTAAGATGAAATAATAGTAATTTTATTTTGAGGTCAACAATCCGGAATACACAGTGTGGAAAAAACGTTTCCACATAAATCAATTGAAAGGCTATTTGGTTGCAGATTCTTGTACAGTATGTGGTTTTGACATTTTGGTTGATGCTGATTTCGGATGGTCAGAAGTTTAGACCGAAATATTGCATTAAGTTCATTTAGATTTATTCTCTGTAATTCTATGTGCTCTTCATCATGTAAGATAACTTTTTATTTTCTTGGTGTCGTCTCTACCCTTCTTCCTTCATTTAATGCTCTCAAAATATTACTTCCCTAATGGTAACAGCACCTCATTTACACAGGACATTTCCTGCTGTGATTATGCTGACATGACTTCCACTGTATCCAGAAACCAGCACACACCCCTTTCAGGGAAACCAGAAGGAAACCGTAAGTCTAAATAATATGTAATAATGCATTCAAGTGAAGAACAATGTCTTCAAGTTGAACATTCATTGAAAAAGTGTTGAGATATGCATAAATTAATCTACTGCATGTATCTTATTATAGTATAATGCAACCATCATGTTCACAAGTTTTTATAAAATGTTTTATTCTGTCTTTCATTTGGTCTGGTTTTTCTGTTTTTACCCATCTCCTCTCGTTTGCAGTATAATATCTATCCAAATAAAAGATTGCAACAGAGCATTACAAGGCCTTGCTTTCTTTTACAATCATGAATATTTGAGTTTGGTTTTACATCGACTGAAAAGAACCCCTATGAACTAGAAGACATTTCAAAGAGAATGAAGAACGAGTTAAGGTACAAATGTGAAATGGCAAAATCAAAGATGCAGGTGATTTCAAATGTCTGTCATCAAACCTCTTTTCACTTACAAAAATTGTCAGTCTGCTTTGGGATAATTCCTCCCAACCTGTTAATTTCTACCCTACATAAGAATATTTTAGACACTTTGAAAACCACTGATTAAAAGTATTTTTTAAAATACTTTCCCATTGTTAATTTTGTAATAACAGCCTATATAGTAGACCTGTGCTGATGTTTAACGATAGCATTTATATAAAAGGTTGAGTGGAGGCTCTTCACGAATTTTTGAAAAAACCTGTCTTCTCCACTTAAAAAAACAAGGGAAGAGCACAACCCTATACCGACTCCCGAGAGGGAACGTCTGTTAAACACATGCAAGAGCATGCACAAGCCATTTTTCCTTGTGCACTGTCTAAAAGTCGCTGTCTGCATCGCTCACACAAGCTTACTTTCCAAAAGAAGATTTTCAATGTTTTCATTATGTCAGACTCACCACCGGTAAGTGAAAATGGGTAGGAGCACATAGTACGGCCTTACGTAAACATATAACCAGAATGATTGACAATTAAGAGGACCACTTATTTTGATGATCCGCCCGGAAAAAGAACATCCTCCACTATACCTTTAATACCCATGATTCTACAATAACCACTAATGGTACATTGGTTGCCATATGCCGGGTTGCATACAAAGAAAAGGAGTGTGCTGTAGTTGATGACTATAAGCAACGAATGAGCACTGCTGGCAACTGTATTTTATTAAAATGTTCAGTTTAAAAACTAGATAGAGTCCTTAACAAATATACATAAACACAAGTAAACACTAGCAGCAAGTTAACTAAATTGAGGTTCAATATTACTGTGTAAAATATTAAACGAGAAAATGATTTATTTGGTCCACTTGTTTGGTCTGAAGCAAAGACCATATTGTTTTTTGTTAGGTTGTTGGTATTCAAATAGTACAAATTCTTCCGTTCTTAGCATTACTTGTAGACATAACACACATATGACATTATAAAAATGTCTTTGATATCAATTGTTTCCTACAATTATATTATTTAAGGCTTCAACAGGGCAATGCACGGTTCCAAAATCTAGCAACCACAAATTGGTGAGTGCAGACTCGCCTAGAGCACTGTGAGAGTAAATATTAGGTTAGATTTTACTCACAGAGGGCAAAGCTCAGAGAAGATTTTCAGTAGAGAGAGTGAAAACCCACTCAGCTTGTCCACATTTTCTCTTTACTGTTTCGCAAAACTGTGGCGATGAGACAAATACAAATTCTAACAACAGACTGAATTCCAACTCATACATTCCAAGTATACAGCAGTATTAATATATAATGTATATACAAGCTTATGCAATATTTTCTCTCTATGTGTACTGAGAGCTCTGTTTATAAGCTAACTGTTTGAATCTTTGCTGGCTTCTGGACCTTAACAACAAATCTAGTTCAGTTTGAAGACAAAGATACCAAGAAAATGTTATACCCTGCAAATAAAAAAGAAGCCTTGAGCAAAAACACTGTCAGGCTCTCTAGTATTTCTAAAAGTTATTTTAATAGAATGTAACCAAGTTCGGTGGCAGTGGGCAGGAGGAGCAGCTGAAGAAGATAGACTGTTTGGCTTTTGCACAAACAAGTACAATGAAGAGAGCTCTGTGGAATGTAGAAAATTCCCAGGATACACACAAACCAAGGCAGTACACACATACTAAACTTTTCTCTGCAGACTGGATGAAACAGGCTCACCGTTTCCACACAGAGAGGCATTGTATGCATAATCCTACAGACCACAAAGGCAGCTTGCAGAGAAGCAGAGCTTTTCATGTACAATCTACACCTGCTGTTGGCTTCCTCGGTTTGAGCTGCTTGAGAGTGTGAGTGACAGAGCAACCAGAGGACTGATTGGCTGTAGGTTCAGGTTACACTTTCCTTTTGTTCATCTTAAAATGTTGTAAGACAAAGATTAAAAACTTTTCAGGAATAAAAAAATAAAAAAACTAAACAAAAACTTGTTGATTTCAGGGCAGTTGATGAGACCACAGCAGGGGAAAAAGAATCCCAAAAAAGATTAAATGTTTGGCTGCAGCAGGGAGCTGAAAAGCCAAAGGCTAGAATATGACTAAATAATGTCTTTCAGACATAAAAGACAGCTCTTTTGTAGGGCAGCCAGTCTTTTTCTGAACAACCAACAAAGTAAATTGACACTAAGAACAACATACACTGAGGCTACATAAAATGAAATACTTCTTATTCTTTCCAACCAGCAGAGTAATAAATCATCACTAAATTTAGAATAAGCATACACAGTAATCTGTTAAAGCAAAGCTTATAGAGTGAATGAAACAAAATAAAACATACTGATTATTGGCCAGTAAAAGCCTAACTGGTTTTATACCCTTAATGAATGTATAATATAGTTATGCAAATATTATATTTGATATGAAGAAATTTTATTAACAGCCTCCAAATTTTTTAGAAATATGTAAAATTCTTTACACCTAATCCTGTTAACCTTTCTTCTTTGTCTTACTAAGTGTCTAGCTTTCAGTTTACTTTTTCTTCAAAAGAACTGAATCTCAAGAGCCACTTTTAAAATTAAAATATGTTCTTTGCGAAAAAAGGCTGTGTGGAATAAAGTGATGAGGAGGTTAACATTAAAATAAATGTACAAATAAGGGTAATCCCTATTTTTGATGACAGTAACACCCAGAAAAATGAGCTCAGCTGGTTGAGCAAAATTACAGTAGGAGGTCTGGCATGGTGTGTTAAAACACAAAGAGGTGCTTGTAAGCAAAGTTTGCACACAGAAGTAGGAATGCACTAATATCATAATGCGGTATTAATGTCATGTTTATGTATCTGTTCCTGGGTGAGGGGGCTGCATGACTCTTTCCTCTGAATACAGCAGGCCAGCATTAGTCACCACTGCAGTACAACCAGTGACTAGTTGAACCTTGTTAACAATTATTTACAAAAACTGAAAATATTATATGATCTACAGTATTTAAGGACTAGACATCTACAAAATACAGGTAATGTGCTGTAAATATTTTCATTAGTAAAAGTTACAAATATTTCAAAAGAATAATCTACAGTTTAAAGCACTCATACTCCTTAGACTTTTTAAGTCTGTCACATTAGCGCTATAAACATAGATGTATTTACATAATAAAAAGAAGGGCATAACTGAAGTGTAAGAAGGAAAATATGGTTTTGTTTTTGTTACAAATACAAATCTGAAAAGTGTGGCATGACTTTATATGTACAGTATTACAACCAACTGCCTCAAAAAGTTACCCAATTAGTAACTGGAGTGTATTTGTATACATCCTGAGATCAGTGTAATCCAGCTGTCCTGTGAAGGCCTCAGGTGTCTGTTAGAGAACAGCATCCTCAAGACCAGGGGACACATCAAATATGTCAAGAAGAAGGTTGGAGTTAAAAGCTGGGTTAAAGGCATAGTGGATGATTTTCACAAATTTTTGACCCACCATCTCCACTTTAAAAAAAAAGTGCACATGCACAACCCTGTACCCGCTCCCAAGAGGGAACGTCTATTAGCCCTTTTCTCATGGTGCACGCTCTGTTTAAAAGTTGCTGTTTGCATAGCTCATTAGCACACTTTCAACAAGATTTAAGGAAAAAAACTTTCAAAGTGGAGCTGCAACTACAGTTGCTGTTGTCTGGGTTGGAGTATACAATAGAGCACACCGTTGCAAAAAATTTAAAAACAAAATGTGAAAATATAGAGTATGAACCCCTCAGGGAGGCACTGTATTGGATGCTCGACATAACTTTTACAGAGAGAAAGGAAAAATCTTGGGAATGAAAAAAAATGTCAACAATAGATAGAATGCATAAATAAGCAAATGCAACAACAATGAGTTTTAAGGAGTTGCCAAGATTGTAAGTGTTCTTAGCTGCCATGAGTGTTTTAATATGTCAGTGTGACACAAATTCATCTTTCAGCCAATCAGTTACCCCAAGTGCAGTCAAGATGAGCGACATTAAACATACACAAATACAGGGCATATACCCTGCATTCTAAAGAGGATTGGGAAGACAAATACTGAATTCTGTAGGACCTAAAAGATGCATAAAAAATACATCAGTGTCCTAATGACAGATAGTTGTATGTGTTTAGCAACAGATGTCTGATAGAAGATTAAATATGTTAACTAACCCACAGCATCACATGCTTATATAAACATCTCCTGCATAAATACACTTGTTATCATGCCTACAAACATCCCACACAGATCTACAGTTAACACAAAACCCAACTGGAGCCAAACTGTAGGAAAAAAAATGTGTCAACATACTTCCGCTTAAAAGAAAAGATAGGATATAAGTGAGCAGAACTGCTTTCCAATCTGATCAGAGTAAAGAAAAGTAAACAAAGCTGCAAAGAAGCATCTATTGAACCTTACATGATTTTTATCTTGCTCACATGGCCTCATATCTGTCCTTCTAAACATACCAAACATTCAGTGGGCGGCCCAGTGGTTCAGTCCAGCCGTAAAGGCACCACATGAAGTCCAGTGATCAAAGAGGAATTTCACCAACCGCTACGGTCCATGTTCAGCTTCTGGCATTCCGCCAGTATTCTCCCTTGTCATCAAGACCCCTGATGTTGTAAAGGCGTTAACACATGTTTCTCTGCAGACATGTATTTCTGAAAGATCAAAGATTTCTTCTGAACTCTGCACAAAACAGGCTCCAAGGAAATATTAGTTTTAAACATAAATACCTTGTGGTAGTTGTACCTAATAAGAGAGATAATTCAAATTTATGTGCAGCATTTTTGCCACTGAATATCCATTTCTCATTAATGAATTAAATAAAAATGGATGCTTATACACACTGGCTCGTGACAAATTGTTTATGATGTGCCTCCACACATGGTAGGCTGTTGCTCCCTTGTTTGTCTTAAAGAAGCTGAGAATAAAATCAAAAAAGAGAAGGAAATTATGAGGCCTGACAGCCAACTGTGAGCATCGGTAACAGAAAAGAAAAACATTCACATTTCTTGTTATTAAGATTACAAAAACTTTTTTCCATTAAACTCATCAAAGTCAAATTTTTAGGAGTAAAAACATTCTGGAAAAAAAAACAAACAAGAAAGTTTGTTACTAGTCTGTTTTGCCGAGGTGAGAGCAAGCCTTCCCCCTGAAGGTAAAAGACAGTTTGCCAAGTCAGCACAACCCAGTGTTGTTCTTCTCTTTTCCAGAGTCACATTATCCTGACAGAACATGCTGCTCAAAAACTGGCGGCTGTCCTGACTTTTTGTTTCCTCATTTATTTCACTGATAAATGCAACTTTCTATAGAGGAAAAACACTCTTCCAGTAATTAGACAATAAAAAAGCCTCACAGTCTCCCCCACCGACAAGAAAGCTAAACCTAAATACTACATCCAGAAGGGCAGTTATGTATTGTATAATTCTGACTACAGGCAAGGGGAAGATCTGCTTCAAAAATAATCTAAAATCTGATGTTTGCAACTTTTTCACTTTGGTTAAAACTATCCTAATTCCTTCTATTCGGTTATATTGTGGCAGCACCTCAGCTATGATCCTAGAATTAGTAAAGCATAGATCGCCAGGTGTTTCATCTTGCTCCGTTTGATATTGAAGCGCCTGTAGTTGTCTTTGCAGTACAGCTCCTAAGACTGTGGGTTTCCTTCAGTAATGACATCCCACAGATTACGTAACTGCCACTGCACGGCCCTCAGGCATCAAGTATCTGCTACTGTAACCATGAGGCTGTCAGTGGTCCCCATCCCCCTCTCTCATATACAGTCACTGTGCCTTCACAGATTGCAACAGACATGAGGCCTATTCAATGTCCCATTGTATCTAAATGCTCTAAGAAGGCATGTGTTTGCTGGCAGGCTTTAGGATACAGTATCAGCACAGAAACTCGTGAGTAAATCTCAGAACTGTGCTTTGCTGGCTGAGAAAAAAGAAAAAAAAAACAGTCACAAGACGTAGTGGCTTCAGCCTTACTGCTGCGATTCTCTGCGTTACATCAGCTGAGTCAGGAGATCTTCAACAGAAAGCAAGAGTTCAATACATTTCAGGAAGACTGCTGGAATAGTTCTTTTTTATTTAAACATCTTTCTCAAATCTACTCATAAATAAAGCAATGAGAAGAAACACGGAAATCGTGTCAGCTTATGCTATTGAATGAGGATATTTTCATTTAAAAGTAAAACTCCTTGCCATTTCTTCTAATTGCAGCAAAACTCTAAATAAATATCTGTTTTAGCTATTCTTAAAATAGCAGAGCTTTAACAGCATAATCATTTTAAGATCAGAACAGAAAAAAACATGGACACATTTGGGCAGTATAAGCAGAAAATGAATGCCCTCGGTGCTTAACCTCAAGGCTTCACTCCATGGCGGCAATACTTTGAAAATAAATCCTCAACTAAAACACCCTCAAAATAATCCTATGGTGGGAACTTTAGTAGATATATAGATAGAGAATACTAGCCCACATATTTGGTATACTTATGCTATTTCAAAGCTGTCTTTACGGTATAATTGCTCTTCCAAAGTGTTTATGCTACTCTGAAAAGAGTGGGTTATATATTTACTCAACCCCCCTCGATCTTATATTCCTAAAAAAAAAAAGAAGAAAAAAAAAAAGCAGCTATTTTTTTAAAAGCCATTGCAACTAACCACATCCAGAGCTCATGAAAAAGAAGAACAGAATTAACCTGTGTACCATTTCATTTTAGAATAAATACAGCTTTTCTGTCAACACTAAAGATGTGTCTACAATCGGAAGTGATTTTTTGGACTCTGAGAGAACAATTGACATGTTATCGGTTTTTATAGGGAGGTTCAGGAGTGCTGAGAGGTGATGCTAAAAAGTGAAATGCAACATTTTTTAGGACTACGCTGAAGCAAGACAAACAATGAACCAAGTGGAATGAAATTCATAGAAGTTGAAAATTTTTTACTTCGGTGCATTGCTGTGTCACAACAACCAGTCATGGACTAGATGCGGCTGTGACATAGGGTAAAGGTGCAAAGCAAAGATTAAGCTTTTTTTCAATCAACATGAATGAGAGAGAAAATTATTTTATCAAAGGAGGAAGCAAAGAATGCTCTTAAGAGGATTGTAGGTGCCTTTTAGAAAGCTTTTGTAAATTACCCCTTAAAGGACTAAAAACATTTATCACTAGTCATCCTAGTGTCTCCAGCACAGTCCCAGGCCAGCCGGCACTTCTCCCCTGCTCTGATGCTCTCTCTGCCTGGTAGACGTCTCTGAAGCAACTCTGTCTGAATTTAGACAGAGATTTGCTCCCCAGGGGAATTCCTGGTGAAATATCAGGTGAGCAAAAGTCTGTAATTAGATGGTAAATTGTTTACATTTTTATATGACCTTGTCAAAGTCTTAACCTGGTCCAGTTAAGGATCTGTCCCAACGTTTGATTGCCTATTCTCAAATATTCTCTGTCCAATTTGACTAAAGTTTAGTTATCAGCCAACAACAAATTTAGCTTCTATATGCGCAAACCAGAGTCTTATATCTAAAATAATTTGTAAACCACGTAAAATGTTCTTCCACTTCAGTTATGAGTAACCTAAAACTATGTTTTCATGCGGGATTTTATGTTCAGTCACATACACATCCCACCCACCCCCCCAATACCAAAAAGTTTGGGTGTGCTAAAACATAAAATGAGAAAAAGAGCTATTAACGCTTTTTGCTTTGATTACTTTTATTAAGCACTGCAACCGGTTACTACAAGAACATAGCTTTAGAGCGTCATCACAAGAAGGCAGGAGAAGCTTTTTTTTACACATGGTTGCAATAAACAGTGTAGTGCCTGCTAACAAGACAACGCCTTAAAAGGGAAGACAAACAAACCAGATGAGTCTGCCAGAAAAAAAAGGAGGGGGGCTGGGGGGGTTTACTCTAGTAGTAATGTTTTGTCTCCATAACCGGAAACATGACTATTCATGCAATCGGCATAAATATGGTTTTCAGTGATTCAGTATTCTTTTCTTCCCAAATTTACTTTTCATATTATATATGTACATAAACAAAAGAAACATTAGAAAAAGATTTTATCTATTTTTAGATCAACCGTTTCTACTGACTAGGTCGAAAAATGCATAAAAATCCAAAGATGGGCACTAACGAACAAAATCACCTACAGTCTAAGCTCTTCAAGATGTTGCTTACCAGGATTCAGTATTATCGCAATTTTTCTTAGTTTCATTGCAAACAGACTGATGACAAAGTCTAGTCCTCTAGGGTCTGCCTCAAGCTACTTTTTAATGTAAACTCTTTAGGCAACCCAATAAATATTGCCATCATGCTGAGTGGATTACAAGTATGAATAGTTGCAGCTGTTTTGAGTTGAAAAAGCACAAAACTGTTTATGTTCAAAGTTAAATATTTAGTTCCAGTTTCAACTTAATCAACCTAAAAAGGAATGGCAAGACATTTTTTGCTGAATTCATTAAGAATGGCATTATTTTGGCAGAGGAAATGACAAACATGCCTGTCAGTGGAAACGTCAGCTAAATACTAAGGATAACCGTGCTGAAATGTTTCCAAGAGCGCAGCAAATGCAAAGAGACAGAAAAATACATAATTCATCTAAATGCAAACACAGAAAAGGTTCCTACCAGAGAGGCAGATGAAAGTCATGTAATCTCCCTGACCACCAGTGGCAAGGAAAGGAATCTTCTTCTTTGTTCTCCTCTTCACTTGTACACCAGCAAGCATCCTCTCATCGTGAGGTGAGAAGAGCTCCTTGTTGATGGCCAACTTGACACTCATCTCCAATACCGGCAGGAACAAATATGGAAGGCAACTAAATTGAGAGATCTAATCCTCACTAAGAAGGGGGAGGAAAAAAAAAAAAAAAACAGAAAGCAAATTTAATTAGTTGAAGATAGATTTTACCTTTGCCAGACAGTCAATTCTAGCTCAGATATCATTGTAAAATTTACTGATAAATATAAATGTATGTGACATAATAAAAAGTAGGGCATAAAGCATTAATCTAGGCCATTAAAGATGCTCAAGAGCAACAATGCGAGAGATTTAAGAGGACGTTGCAATTGAGTAGCAAGGCCATATATATATATATATATATATATATATATATATATATATATATATATATATATATATAGGAGCCATTGTTCATATTTCTTAAAGTTTTCTGGGCACTTGAGCAGTGAAATAGCATACAGCAATCTAAAGCTCTGTTAACTCCCTGTGATTTAGGGCAGTTATCGTCGGAACATATTGGAGACAAGGCAGCATGTATAATGGCAGGAAAGCAGTGTTCACTTGGTATAACTATCTTCAAGTGTAGTAGATGGTCATAAAGAAGTGGGTTGTTTGGATCTAAATACCCTCAAGAGTCCTGTGGAGTGTAACCATTGTCTCAGCTGCATTCATTCGAGACACAGAGCATCTCAGATTACACCTCACTGCTGATAAACCAATCTGCCAGTTTCAAGAGAAAGCTATACCTCAGAAAGGATAGCACTAAACAATACCCTCATCAAAAATACTTGTTCATAAATACCAATAATTTGTTTTGTTTTTTTAAGAGGACATAGCAAAAAAAGCTGAACTAAATTATGCCAACATATAGTTTATAAATTGCTAAAATGTACCATTTGTATTACACTTAGCATGTTTTTTTTTTTTTTGTTTTTTTTATGCTGTGGAGATCTACTACTGTAGACTGTTTGGGAAAATGTATTTGCTTTAATGCCAATGTTGTGAACATTTATGGGTTTTCATAGTGAGAGCAACTAAACTAAAAAAAAAAAATAATAAAAGATTTGTTCTGAACTTTTCTTTAAAAAAGCCAAAAGAAGACAAATAAATCAATTATGAGGCAAAATGTCATCCAATCAAAGACTAGTTCTCAACATCTTTCGATATCAGAGCATTTTTTTGACTACATTATCTACTATAGTATTAGGCTTGTTAGAGTCAAAATAAAAATATATAAAAAATGAAAAAGACTACATAAATGACTGATGAAGTTGAAAGTCAAACCCAAAATACAAATCAATGGGCTCCCAATCAGAGCAGTAGAATTTCACCCACACACAAAAATGAACCAAAACTTTTAATGTGTAGATCTACAATCCCTCAGGCAAGTTGTATCCTGAGAGAAGAGATCGATAAAGCAATAGAAAGTTTTCAGAGTGTTTTTCAGGAGCAGACAACCTTAGGAGCTTGCTCGCTCTATCTGGCATAGCAGGAACTTGGGAGACAAACTTGTACGCTTCATATGTTCAACAGAACAAAAAGCCAGAAAACAGACTTTAAGAGTTTTCCTATACAATAAAATTACATGGCTGTATTTTGTTGTTGTACACAACATGTGAGCATGAATTTCTGTATGTAACACTTCCACTATTACCAGAATTGTAGCTACCTTGGAATACCTTTACACTAGATGCTTATCAGCAGTATCTTGCAGTTAAGAAAGAAGGCTTACAACGTCACCCCTGAAGTTGTCACCACCACACATCTTCCCTCAGGGGGCCCAGCCAAGCACATCATGACGGGGGAAAAATAAAACGACAGCAACATGAGCAAGAAAACAAGTAGGAGGGGACAAAAACCTTCAGGCAGTGAACTGTAGCCAACTAGGTTGCAGCTTATGGTTTGAATTTGTTCAGAGTTATGCAACACTAACAGCAGCAGGGTTACATAGTTGTAGCCAAGGCGCTACTGTGCCACTGGAGGGAATGCACATACATTTAATACTGTTTGTCACCCCATTTTCACTCAAACACTTCATGACTGAGAGCATGTTGTGCAAAGGAATAGGAAGACCAGTTCTTTTCCTGCAGCATTCCTACGCTTCATTCTAGCTCCGTAGGACAACATCAAATCTGTTCAGGCGGTATTACTACTCTCCTGGTACCTCACTGGTTTGGCATCGGCGGGTTAGGCTCCAGTCGCCTCTTTAGCAAATACACAGTCAAGACTGAGCAGAAAAAGAGGAAACTGATCTGAAAGCAAAGGTACTAAAAAAATGTCCCGAACAAAACTTAACTGTACTGAAAGTTACCAGATCTCTTTTACGATTATCCCATTACACATAAAAAATAGGTAATGAAAAATGAAGGCCAAAGAAAGTGTGTGTTTAAACTTCTGTTTGTCTGCTTCTGTCTCCTTGAACCCCAGTCGGCCTTGGCAGATGGCCGCTCACACCGAGCCTGGTTCTGCTGGAGGTTTCTTCCTGTTAAAAGGGAGTTTTTACTGTCCTATGATGCTACAAGCATACTTGGTGTGAGGGATTGCATTCGAGTCAATGAGTCGATCAAATCAACTGCTTTTCCTCAGAAAACTTTGAATCAATTTTAATGTTTGATCTGGTAGAAATGTAAAGTGCCTTGAGATTACATGTGTTGTGAATTGGCACTAAGAAAGTGTGTTTAAACAAAATTTTATTTCTTTTAAAATGTGTGTCTCTGGTCCTGATTCAACAGCATTTAAGCTTTAGGGAACTTTAATTGTTAATTTAAAGTTCCCTAAAGCGAAGGATCTACAGAGTGTCTCTAATGCCTATATAGGAAATGATAAAATGGCGAGAATGCAAATAAATTAATATTACCATTATATTTTCAAAACCACTGTTTTCATATTCATTCTGTACAATAAATAGTCAAGTTTAGTTCCAGTTAAAGAAAGTAACTCAAAATCATGATGCCACAGCCACCACTTTTTAAAATTGCTCTGTTTTCTGTGCTTTTGAGAATTCAAATTCATTCTGCCATGGAAGTTACTAGAAATGTGGGCAGATTTTTTTTTTCTTTTTAAATCTAAAAATGTATAAAGTAAAGGTATATTCACGAGGGCAGTGAACTTCAGCTCCAGTCCTCTAGAGGAAAAGTCCCGTCATTTATTCCTAGAAAAACCTTTGAAGGCGATGAAGAAAAACTCCACTGGTTCAAAGATTGAGTTTCTGAAAGCTGATCATTTTAATTAAAGGAGTAGTAAAAGCCAAGCAAAGAACAATAAATCAATAAATTACAAGAGCTGTAAATTACATGGTTAAACTGTTGCAGAAGTAAAAATAAAATAAATAATAATAATAATAATTAGATCTGACAACAGCCAATGAAAACTGCTGATGGAGGCGAGCAGTGCAACATGATGTAAATTCTTAATATGAGTTCACCATCAACTTGAGTTACACAGAATTCTGCAAAATCTCCTTCTAATACACACGCGCACACATCTCTACTGTACATGTCCAGACCACATCTACCATTTCTTTTTCGCACTCTGCATTTCTCTTATACAACTTTGATGAATTCAGACAGACTAAAACTCAAATATTCCACATTCTATTTAATAAAGGCAAGGAAATTGGGTGAAATATATAGAGCTCACTGACTGTTCTTTCCTTTGACACGATGTCAACAAATTTAACCAGTGTCCCCTGGATACCGACATGCCAGCTGCAGGGGTAGTGACTGACAGTTCTGTCATCATTGAATAAAAATTTAATTTATAATTGCATAGATACATAATATATAATGATGTAATTTAGTGAAAAACTAATTTTGGATAACAGCTGACTGATTGAGCAAGACTCCTATGTCAAGTCTGGGGCCCTCGTAAAGATTTGTTTGTACCTGAGAGAAGATTAGAACTGGAGACAAATTATGAAAGAAAGCTTTTCTCCTAAATCCTTTGTGCAAATGATTTAAGAACACATTTGTTTGTACGAATGCTTCTGGCATGAGAACCAATGACCCCTCACAGCAGGTAATCTAGAAACATATATTGAATGTTTTTAGAACAGTAACTGAAACATTAGTACAAGATCAAATAACTCATAGGGGTGCAGGCATAATGTCTTTTTGAAGAACAATTACTCTCCAGACATGGAAAGTCATACAAACTTAGAAAGGAAATTGGGTTTTCTTTTGTTTGTTTTCATTATTTCAGGGATTTGTTTAAGACTTAAAGCTTTGTATGAGGACTACAGGATTAGAATGAGGGTCAGGCTGTAGTGATACCAGGCTTTGGCATATGAAATAAAGAATGATTCTCAAACTTTACAGTATATGGTTTATGCTGTTTTCGGAACAGTACTTAATTGTATAGCTGTGAATCAAAAGCAAACCATGAAAATAAACTCAGTTCTACAATAAAATTGTATTTCTGCCTAGTTTTAGGTGTGTATTTTGAAAGCCAATTGGAGCCGTACTACTCAAATAAGCTTGAGTTGACGCACCAACACACCGCTGGTATGTTAACAAATAAACCCCCCCTTTTCTTTCTACTAAGGCTGCAAGCTTAGGCCTGGAGTCAATAGCTGTTTGACCAGCAGCAAAGATCAAGTGGAAAGCAGTGGAAAAGGTTTTACTTGGAGGATTTCTGTGAGCCTAACTTTAACTGAATTAACAAAATCTAAACACTTCTTTATTTAAAAGTACAAGAAATTATGTTTTATCAATATAACTTACAAAAAAAGATTAATTGTATTCTTCAAGCTTCTCAAACTCCTCCAACTCATAGTCAGCTGGCCTTGGAAACTTGGGAGGACAAATTAGTTTCTCTCTTTCCTCACTAAGCTCTTAGAGAGGTATGACAGATATAAAACACTTTGCTTCATCTGCAGCCTTTCATGCAATGCTTTTAATGTTGACTCAAAGCTCTGAACAAGACCTCAGGGGAAAAAAAAAACTCCCACACTTCCCTCATCTTCATGAAAACAAATTATCTGAGCAACTTTAAATGATTGCAGTCTAACGTTACCCCAGTCAGAAAATAAATCAGACTCCAAACATTGTAAGGTTTTAGTTCATTTCTGTATGTTTACGCTGAAAACATTTTGATTAAAAAAAAAGTAATTTAAAAAATAAAAAAAAAAATGAATCAAAAGTACAGTGTTCTATTTGTTGATTGTAGCTTCTGTTCACTGCAGCTGCACGGGTCACAGGTTGGTAAGTAAGACCTCCCTTCTTTTCAACAACAGTTGAGCTTTCTTTTGGATTTCCAAGGAGTTCCCAGGACAGAAGGAATGCACAGTGCCTCCGGCGTTTCAGTCATCCACCTGGCAAACCTCCAAAGTGAGGTCACCAGGAGACATTCTTATCAGATGCCCAAACCAGCTCAACAGACTCCTTTTGATCCTTAAGAGGAGCTTCACTCCAGGCTCCATCTGGATTACATCTATAATGTAGAGCTCAGCCAACCCACAGAGAAGAGGGAAAGAAGCACATTTATATTGGCTTTAAAAAGGTATTAAACGTTCTGACCAAGTGACCCTTAATGCTTTTTCGCTCCAAACTATTATTTTACCCTCTCCTTATTTGGGTCTAAAGCTGTTAATGTAAATTACATCTGCAGATGATTCCTCCTGGTGTGAGGTGTCATTAATTTCCACCATAATGATCTAGAGACACAGAGTATTGCTCAGTAAAAGAAACTAGCTAAATAAAAAAATAAAAAACTGGTTTAAAAACAGAGAAAACCCTAAGACCAAGAACCTGTGGAAAATGTATGTATATTGCACTAAAATTGGCTAATTCTATTAATTAAAACATGTTGGATGTTGTTTCCACAAGATATTATCCTTATTACCTCTGCAATAGTCAGTAGACACATTGAGTTGATCCATTATGGGCCTAAATAACCACCCTGTTAATTACAGTCGACCCTAGGTCCTGCAATTGAAAGCAAAACAAAAGCTCCAGAAAACTACTAGAGCTCCTGAAAAACGTCCCTCCTCTGGAAATAAACCTTTAGTCAACTTTCAGCTGTGTTCTGTTTCTTCCTGATTCTGATTCAGACCAATTGTCTAATATTTTCTGCAAAATATTCATTGTGCCGCTCCGGAAACAAGGCAAACAACAAAGGACATCACACTAGGGTGCAGTGTGCTTTATGAATAAAAGAATTCCTAAATCCTTCAGAGTATTTGTTCTGCATTAAACTAACATAAGGATCAGGGCTTCACAAAGAGAAAATAACTTAAAGCATATATTCAGTTTTTGTTAGGTGATTGAGTGGATGATAACGGTATAGAAGGCCAAGGAGGATATAGTCTAGGTGTGCACCACTGAATGACCCTCCAGCTCCTGCAATGAGCTAATTGGTAAAAGAGCAGCACCTTAGAGCATTGAGGTGTTTGATAGGAACAGCATAAACGGTAGAAGAAGCAAATGCAATGCACTTACTAACGGATGTATCAAACAGAATAGGGATCGTTACCACAATAACTGTAATATGTCAAGGCCACACATTGAGGCATTAACAATACAAATGTGAAAGTATATCAGGCAAATGCAACAGATCTATATCTAGTGCATACAGAAATGTGTTTTTGTTGTTTGTTTTTTTCAATAACTTTGAGGTAAAGATGCTGTATGTTTTCTATTAGACACGTACACAAAAATATTAGTTAAATACTTTTAAAGCAGAGGGATAATCACTGCTGTAAGACAGGAATGGTGACTGCAGCCTCAGAGATTTAGCCTCCTGAAGGATTTCACATATTAGTGTCAAATTGTGAGGGGGACAGAAGCAGGCTGAGTACATTCTCCTTCTTCCTCATAACTAGACGTAGAACAAAATATAAATTTCTTTCTGCACAGAATAAAGTGTTTGAATTAAAAGGTCATGGACACCCATGGAGGGAGCAAGCGGAACTGTACATGCTGTAAGTGGACAGAGAAGTATGGGGGAAAAGTACAAGCTGATATTTTATTGCTTATAAGAGCAATAAAAGATATATATGGCTGTCTAAGTATGCTAAAGCCATGGAAGACCAACCTGCTGCAGAGGTGCAATAAAGGAACACCTATTGGAATTTGCCACTCTCTCATACTGGTGCATGAATACAGCTGAATGCATGTCTTGATGGAGTCGTGTTTTAATTTACTTAATCATTTCAACAAGAAGATCGTTTAATTATTTGCTTTTTTATAAAAACATTTATTTTTTTTACGTTTGCAGGATTTCAACCCACACAAGAAAACAGCCCAGCACATCACAATAAAGTATAGGGGTCATAGAAAACAAGACTTACAAAATGAGGAACTGATGAAGAAATACACAAGAATTGGGAAGACAGCTGACATGACAGTTCTTTAGCGGTCACTGAGTGCCGAAGAAGTGTCCCTGAAGAGCTAGATGTTGACAAAGGATAAAGCTTTTCACAGAGTACCGTATGAAGCCATGCTAACAGACAGTTGAGGAGAGAAAAAAATGCTGTTCATAACAAGAAGTTATGAAAACAGTATTGATAAGCACAGCATTGAAATGACTTGGGGTGTGGGAAATGTTTGATTTGCTGCCAAATATACCGGTAGTATCGATCTTTCAGTTCCTAATTTAGATTCTTAAAACAAAACAATTTTATCAAAAAACAATGAGGGTAAATGGGCTTTTGCTGTGCAGCGCAGCACCATATCTGTAGTTGAGGCAGTCACAGTAGAAGATGTGGACTGACTTAAACCCCAAACAACATGGATTCTGATCAACATATATAGCACTTGCTACTTTTTTTAGCAATACATTTCATTTTGGTAGATGGGATAAATATTGCAATATATAGGGAATATATTGTATTGTGACACATGTATCGTATCGCAACAATCATGCCAATACTCACCCCTAGAAATGACTGAATCACTTCGATGCTTTAAGGTCTTTTTGCCATTTCTATACATCTTTGAAAATGAAGGTCGCACAGTCTGGAGAAAAAGTGGAAAGGTGCAGAACCCAAGTTGCTTGAAATCCAATGAGACGTTTCTACAGTATAAAAAAAATGTAATATGTGCTTTTTCCCTCTGCACAGCAATCTACTAAACAATGCTAGAGCGTTTTATGCTTCCCCCACTAACAAGCTTTATGTTTATGCCAATTTAATTTTCCAGTAGGACTTGAAAACTCCCCCGCAATGCCAGAAGTACCGTTTTCAGTGTAATGACCATGGTCGTCACTCTGTTTGATAGGCTTGCAAACTAACCTAACTCATGCCCCTTAGAGATTCTATTAGGAATCGTAAAAAGAAAGACAAGAGACACTAGAGCCAATAGGACAGACAAGCTGAAGGTCGCTATTACAGCAACTTGGTTCCTCAAAACATCATTCGGCAACAGGCAGATTGCCTTCAAATCTCAAACAAGCCTTGATCAAAGAGTACTGATACTGTACAATACAGACTGTTTAGGGCTGTTGACATTTGTCTATTGCAAACCTACTTTTATTAGAATTATGTTCAATTATATTTCAATCTGAAAAACTCAAACGAAGAGAAAAGACAATTAGGAGACATTTATTAATACAATTACGCTCAGAACTTGGCAGGAAACATAGCACTTAATTTTGATAGATATGCATGAGCAAGAGCAAAGGATAGGATTGAAACTGGTGACTGCTGGTTAGCGAAACATATGCTGAGCTTTATGGGGAGATCCAGTGGACTGCGTGAGCTGAAACTAGAGCTTCACTCAGGGACCTGGAAGATGGTAGCCCAATTGGATAACACAGGTTGAGAGAACCTGTCCATGATGAGCAAGCATGAAGTGACAGTGGAGAGGAAAAACTCCCCATTGGGAAGAAACCTCTGGCAGAACCAGGCTCAACATGGCGGTCCTCTGCCAGACCAGTTAAGACGAGACAGGGAACGCAGTAAGAGTCCGAGAGGAATGACACTCTGATGAAGCTTTAGCTACGATGGCGGAGGAAGGGCTGGAGGTGGGTTGAAACGGTGTCCTCTGAATGAAGTCACAGCACATCCGCCGCCTGCGCACAGGAGCAGACAGGTGCGTATCGGAGGCCTTTTTAGATTAACTTTGGATGCCAATTGGCTTTGGTGGAGGTGTGGTTCAAAGCTGGTTGGCTGTGTAGCAGGTGAATGTAGGAAGCAATGAGTTTTTCAGTTAAACTTCTGCCTAGGCTCGATTATTCTGGTTTTCATCCCCTATAAGCCATAAAAATTTTAACTTTCATCAAAATTCTAATCCCTCTTTGTAATGGTTTGACAAAAATCCGAGTATAAATTCTTATATTGAATTACTAAAAATAAATAGGCACATTTATTGGATGAACAAATACTATTCCATTAATTTCAAACCTGTTTATTGAAAACAACAATCCATAGCCTCACATTACAACGCATTAGATCGACATTGTAGAGTTCAGAACCATTTAGCTTTGATCAATACTTAATAATCTGATTGCGGGAAATTAGCCACGTGGGTGGGATGATATAGGAGCACAGCCTATAATCATAACAGGGAGTTATTCCGATTGCACAACACCCGGATTCACCTCAGACTGGGAGGAATTTGTCAATGTACTTTCAAGTCTCATACTGAAGAGGAGCGTCTCCCCGTTTGCGCACATATTGGATTCCCAGATAAATAGAGTTTGTCAAAAGCGATGAGGACCTGCTTAGACTGTTTGCCTTAACAGGAACTGATCAAACATTCATCACAGCCATGGCTCATAAAGTTTTATTATTGAGGAACACCATCACGCGCGCAGTTTGTAGGTGAGCGCGTGCATGCGCCCTGCAAAGTGGCAGAAATGTTACTGACGCAGTCCATCGACTAGAAATCAAAACAAGGGTAGAAAACACTAAATAAAGTTGGTTTTTTTTTTCTTGGTAAAGAGTCCTGTTTCCATGCAGTACTTCAGCAGGTGTAAAGCTTTGCGTAACTTACCTTTTTGTATTAAATAGAGCCTTGTTTTTCCACGTGCGGTCCTCTAATCCTTCGCTGCCTGTCTCAAGCTGTCAGTGCGCACCCAGTCCTAGGGATCTGCAGCCTCTTCCTTATTGGTAGCTGTCTCTTCAAACTAAACGGTGGCATTTCGTGTTTGACATCGCGCCGACTTCACCTCTTTCCAATAGCTGTTGGTTTCTTGGTGGCGGGAGGAGAGGTTTTCCTTATTTTTAACCTCCACTCCTCTGCTGTGTGGACAGCCTGTGCCTGACAGAGGCTGAGTGTGAATGGGAACCAGTAGCAGGTCCCCCAGACGCGCACCAATCACGCAGAGCGTGTCACGCCTCCTCCTCTTTGCCCCTGTGAGATATTTTATACATGCAAATAAACAGTTCCAACAGCTTTAAAAAAAAAAATAAAAAAAATCTTATTTATTCTCCTATAAAACTGAGTGGAATACACCACAACTTACTCTGAAAACGGATGCTTTATATAAAATTCAGTTGACAGTGGTGCGTCTTGAATTAATGCAGCCCTGGGCTCAAGGAACTTATCCTCCCCTCAAATAGCACCTTTAAAGGGGAACGCCGTTTTTTATTTTTATTACTTTAATTGTTTGCCATTTTTTATTCCCATGGTATCAAAAATGGTGTTGAGTATCAAACATTTTGGGGGTATTGAGATCGCATTCGAAATTTGAATAAAACAATGTTTCTTAATTATGTTAAAGATAGAGTGTAGGATGTTCTTTTTCCAGGTGGATCATCAAAATAAGTGGTCCTCCTAATTGTCAATCATTCTCGTGATATGTTTACGTAAAGCCGTCCTGCATGCTCTTCCCCAATTTCACTTACCGGTGGTGCGTCTGACTTTGTGGAAAAATTTCAAATCTTCTTTTGGAAAGTAAGCTTCTATGAGCGATGCAAACAGCAACTTTTAAACAGAGGAGAAACGGACCCGTACGCGCTCTCGCACACATTTAATAGGCGTTCCCTCCCAGGCGCAAGTGCAGGGTTGTGCATGTGCATTTTTTTTTTTAAGTGTAGAGGGCGGGTCTTTTCAAAAATTACCTTACCATGTTGGCACTGGTAAGGTAAGATCACAGAAGTCCAGTAGTCCAATCTTGTGCATTTGAACCTTCTTATATATTTTCATTACATATTAAAATTTTTGGACAAAGGTAAAGGAAACCAGAATTTCCAGAGCAAGTTTTTATTTCAACTCTTTATGCAGAAATAACTTAAGCTATACACTTCTTTTAGCCATATACCATCTGTTTACATCAGCCTGAAGAAAGTTTTACCCCATTCCTAACTTTCAGTTAGATGTTTAAGGGGTTTCTTGCATGTACAGACTGTTTCAATTTACCACACCATCTGAAAGGGACATATTTGAACATTGACTCCAAGGCTTTCAGTTTCTTTGTTTTCAGGCAATCCTTCACTCTCAGAACCTTTCTGTCCCCTGGGGTACAGTTTAGACCTGTGCAATTGGATTTATTTGTACTTTTTGAGGGTCTGAAAGGTATATTTTTGTCCCCCATTAGTAAATGGTACAGATTTTTACTCTTTAGTTATAGTTAAATGTAGATTTTACAACAAATGGTGATGGTAATGTATTTTCAAGAAAAAACAAATAAATTAGTTAATCAATTTAGGTACTGACTGAGTGTGCTGTTAGATTTACATATAATCTTTTAATCTCATAGTTTATCTCCAGCTCCATCTTTTTAAACATGGTCTTATTTTTTTAAAGCAGCCATGTTAGAATTTGTGGTGGATTGTTGTTTGGCAAGCAGACCAGGTTCTGCCACATAGAGGTATCCTCTAACTTTGAAACGTTGACTCTAAGTATTGAAAGTGGTGTAAGCTTACATTCCTTGAATGTTGTATTTGGCCTAATTTGGCCAAATACAACATTCAAAGAAAATAACAAAGAATATTAAAGAATTCCAGGTCTTGTTTGAATTTATACTCACAAACCTTGGTCTAGTTTTGTGAAAGTTAAACTTTCTCTCTTTGTGAAAGCACTTTCTGTGATGATGTTTAGGGGGTTTTGTGTTTATCAGTGTCATTGTTGGTGGGTGAGATATACATTGAAATATGTCCTTAAAGTTGTTGTGTTGATATGAGTTTGAGCTCAGCTGACATAGAGAATAAATATGCGTTTATTTAAAACTACTATGTAGGGATAAATATGCATATTAAAGTCATCGGGTGATGAAACACTGAGAGGGTCATCAGCTGCTAAGGGTCAATGATGAAAACTGGGATGAATAAGGGTCTGTGTGGTCTGACTTGTCAAGGCTCAGAACAGAGGACCAAAAATTCAAGGCAAGCAGACAGATGGATTTCTCAAAAGTGTTTTTTACTCTGCAGAGGGAAAACTAAGGTTAGTGACCATGTAAATCTGACGAGGATGATTACGAACGTGTCAGTCACTAACCTGGTCTTAAAGTGCAGTCCTTCCCAGAGGAAAGAGTGGATTCCAGCCGAATAGCTGCCAACAGCACACAAAGAAGACTGCAGAACTAGATAATGGACAGATCCAAGCAGAAGAAGGAAGGCTGGACTTTCCAGAAAGTAAAGCCAAAGCTGGTGTCAAAGAGATTCACAGGAGTCCAAGCCAGAAAATCAGAGATCCGAAGAGGTAATAAGGGGAAATCCAGGTCAGGAGAAAGTTAGAAGGCAGATCCAGGTACAGTCCACAGGCAGAATCCAGCAGGAGTCCGAAGACAGGACAGGCCAACAGATTAGAAAAGGGACAGGCAGGCTCAGAGGTCCAAGGCAGAACGGGTCAGAAATGTCAGGGTTTGGTTGTGGTTTGAGGACCCAAATGCAGAGGCAGGGAGGCAGAGGTGAGTTTCTTATAGATTTGATGAGTGGCTCATAAACAACAGAAGCAGGAATCCAACAAATCCAACAAGAAAAAAGAAAAACAAACCAGAACCATGGAGACTTCAGGGGAAAACAGTCACGACAAGGTAAGACACAGTTAGACGGAGTTAGACGAAGTTAGACGAGGAACCAGTAATTAGGAACTGCACGAGGAGAGTATTTATGGCCAACTGAACAAAGAGAGGACTAATGAGCAGATTGGGAGCAGGTGTGAAGAAAGCCATCTAAGGAGCTAGGGAAAAAAGAGGGCAACAAATAAAAACCTAAGAACTAAAATATAACCAGAAAACACAAAAAAATAGGAATTAAACCAATAAAACTAGAAAACGTGGAGCAAAGTTAAACTGAATACTCAAAAGAAAACATAATAAAACCAAGACTATGACAAGGAACAGGCAATCAGAACAAAAACAGGTACACTAGAGAACTCTCACCAAAGGCTTGAATAATCTGGCACTGATTACTGGAAGCAGGCAGGTTAAATAGAGACTGGTACAGGTGACACAGATGAACGGTGATGAGAAACTGGGTGGAACTAGACAGGTGAATAGAATAAACCATTAAACCAGTCATCAGTGCCAAGATCATGACGGATCCAATAGAGGAACAACAGAATTCAAAGATTCATGATACCCTTTTTAAGTTTGTTAAAAATCTATGAACAGTGTAGAATAATTCAGTCCAGGTTTGATCCACTATGTATAGAAATTTACCCATTTAACTCAACCTTAATTCATTGATGCTGAAATAGGCTTTGATAAAGCTATTTTGTTTGGTTTTGTTTTGTTTACAAACACACTTTATGAATCTCAAGTAGCTTTTTTGTAAAATCAGGCTTCAGTTTAAAAGCCCACAGTTCAACTCTGTCAAGTCAAGGTATTTTAAATAATGAACTTGGAGATGAAGGAATCCCTTAAAACATGGGGAGATAGCCCTTTAAAGTATTATTTGTTTTACTAACTTAAAATGATCAGCTTCATGAGCACAAACTATAACATTTAATTACCCTGGATACAGACTATAAGGCTAGTTAGGTGGCGCAACTGCTAAATTTCCTTGTGTTCTAGTGCCACCGCAAAGAGGAATGCTCCACACTTAACTAAAAAACAGCTCCTAAATTTCCCTAAGCTTCAGATAGGTTAGTTTCATCATGGGTATATTCTTCATAGGTGCTTGACAAGGCTATAACGCTCACAAAGTGTTTCTATTTCTTACTGTCTTTGTCCATAATGCTAAAGACATGTATTTTTCATTTTCAAATTATGCCATTGGAGAGATACTTTAGACAGTCCCGAAGATTTGTGCCAAAATAAGCGTTGTGGTAGCCAAAAAAACAGTGTAATGTTCCAGTTTTGATGACTCATCCTCTAAATATACTGTATGTAATAATAGTAAGAGGTTCACTACTACTCCACAATGTCATTCAGCAGTAACCATAACTTTGCCTCAAGCCACCATCAGGGTAAATATTTCTCAGCTTCCGCAGTCACATCTTGTACCTATAATATGTCAGTTTATAGTTTCATTGGTTATATTCATGTTAACACTCATCCTTCTTTAGTTTAAAGTTGTCCAACTTCATTTTGCCACTAGATAAGGCTTTCTTACTCTACCCAAACATCTGTGAGCTCTGCTTGAAATTAGATGTGAGGGGCGGTACCAATATAACAAGACTGTCATCTGGTGACTACCACCTAAATTACATCAGAAAACCACTCCAGTGAAATTCACACACATGTAGATGAGATGCTATGGGAGATTTCATCCAGGTGGTGTTTTGATTTTTAGGCAGTGAGTTCACCAAATTCCTCTGATTCCTTTTTCCTGATGGATCACGCTCCGTTCCTGACCCCTGTTCGCTTTATGAACTGACACAGATGCTACAACTGCACCTGAGAAAGCTCACATTTTATGTTTTTCATTTTTTCCTTTGGGTTATTTCATCTAGGAGAAGTTGATAAACTGCTGTTTTGTAACACCTTCATATTGGAGGATCACAAAGTAGTCATTTGATGTCTGAACCTGTCATAGTTTGACAGCTGTTTACATGATTGCTCTGGTGAGTAGAGTATATTTACAGTCACTTCATATATTAATAAAGGGAATAGACAGATAAAGCTTACTTGGCAGATGGTAAGCTGATAATAAAATTGGAATTTAGCTTTAACTTCTCTGAAACTGCACTAGACTGTTTGTTTTCTTTGATTCCATTCTACAGAAATCTGTTAAGCCATCTGGTGCTCCACCAGGAAATATTTTATTGCAGGAATTCAAGATTGAAATACATTTTTTTGCCTGCTCTCCTGAGACTACCTGAGACTTTGCTGTTTTTTAGACAATTCATTTTGATTTACAGTCGCTTTGCTACTAAAAAGAAATCCTTATTGGAGGGGAAAAACTTAAGCGCTCTTGCAACAAGCCCAGTGGGGAAGCAGTAGGAAGACTTTCCAGCACCGTAATGCTGACTTTCAACATCTGCACTTTCCCAAACATGAAACACTTCTGCCATAATGATTCACTTTTTCCAGGTGGACGGAAAATGAGCCAGCGCCCCAAGGGGAGGGGGGAATACAGACACCCTGCCAAACAAACTAAGAGGGTTACAAGAGCAGTAGCTGTGTCCTGCTGGTAAGCCAAGGACTCCAGGCAGCTGAGAATTCCAAAGAGAGTCTGGCCAGTGATTTGCTACAATGAAGCTGAACCAATAGGTTTCTAGAGTAGACTGCCAGCCTCAGTAACAGCTTAAGATTGATTACACAACAGATATGTTGAAAGCATGGTTTTGGCTGTTACTCAATTCATGGTTGAGGTTAGCATTGGGATGTATGACAAATCCCAGAGGCTTGAACACCCTCAGAGTTATGTCTTTGAAATCTGAGGTCTGCTATAAAGCTAAAATCTTTGGGGAAGGAAACAGAGGTAGGAAACAGACCAGTTGCAGCTCATTGGGTGAATTTTTTGATGATAAAAGGAAACAAGCTTTTAGCTGCATGGCGGCAGCATGAGGAGGTGCTGAGGGGCTAATATTTGGCCTATGGGAATGCTGCTAGGCATGGTGTAGATGTCTTCTCCTCCCTATAAAATAAATACTACGATAAGTAATAATGTCCTCAAATAGGTCTTGTTTTCCTTTCATCGTCTTAAGCATGCTTAATTCTTTTCTATAGCAATAATTTATTTAACATTAATTGACCTATTCTGAAATTTGCTATTAATATCAGACCTCTAAGTGGATCTGGACGACTAATTATTCCATTTATAAAACAAAAAAAGAAGAACGGAGATCTTTGTTCTCTTGGCTACATCTGCCGTTCCTCCCTATCCCTCCATCCCTCGCTACAAAAAACAAAACCATAAACACCCATCTATCCCCTGACTTTTCGATATTAATCGAGCTGGCTGAGATTGATGAGTTAAAACAAGTTGCCTGAGCGTAGTGTAAAAACAAATAGATCTGTGGATAGAGGAGGGGAGCGGTGAAAGGCGCACCTTTACTCCGATCGCCGGCTGCTTCATGTCTTCCACCAAGGCCAGGTGTCCGCCTTAATCTAACACAATCTTTATTACATTCTCCATGTCTCCTCTGCACTAATCAAACATCGGATTCATGTCGTTTGTTGCATGTGTTGCACTTAGTGGAGAATTAAACACATCAGGCTCTGGCAGCGGTTTAAGTGTTTCCTGAACGTTTACAGGAGAGGAGGACATGTCTCATTTTTGAATATATAGAGAGAAAAACAGATTTTCATTTTAATGTTCTTGACTTCATTACAAGCTTAATGGAGAACATATAACTTTTTATTCATTTAAGTCTCTTACATCTGTGTTTAATTGGTGCTTTCTAAGAAATAGGCCATGTATTTATGAGAGGAGGCGTCGAAAGCCCCTGTTTAGTTTTCACTTGTCAAACACAAAAAACTTGGATAATTTTTCAGCTCTTCATAAGAGTCTCATATTTCTGAGTTAGAGCAACTAAAACACTTTGCTATGGTTCTTTGTAAGCGGCGTTTAAGCACATAGCTAGTATTGATTTTTTACTCACGGTCTAATTGTAAAGGATGGGGCCAGCCATAAAGCTGATCCATTTTCTTTTAGAATATTTTTATGCATATGTTGTAGAACTTTATATTTAATGCCCATCCAGGTTGGACTGCATATTAATGTTGTGAATAACTGTTATATTTAATTCCCAGCCAGCTGGCAATTTATATTTTGTGATACTTTAAGATGCTTATTGCCCTCCCCAGTAGTTTAATCAGATATTATTTGGGCAGTTATATATTGTTTATGAACACACGCTCTACTAGCTGTGTGTTAGAACAATAAATGAAAGAGTGATTCACGCTCAAACCATGGTCAAACAGTTACTTCTGCACATACATGGAATAAATTCACCACAACTTCTCTTCAAAATATAAGAATTTATTAACAAAAAACATTCAGCTCCAAGTCAAACATATCTCAGTATAAAACTCTTAACTAAAACTAGTGAAACTCAACTAAACTATGTACAAAGAGGAAGGGGAAACATGATAAACCAAAGTTTATCTGGAAAAATCTGATATATTTCACTAATTTAGAGCAATTGAAATGTTTTCAATCCAATTCACAATGCAAACCCATGAGGTGAATAAAACATCACTTGGCCAAATGATGTTTTATTAAAGGATCTGCTTAATCAGGAACCAGTAACCTTAAGTTAAATGATTCCTTACCCTCTTTGAAATAGCTAGCAGCAAGTAGACATGAGGATTCTATTAGATGACTCTTGCAGAGGTCTCACAGCTGTTTATGAGCCAAAACTGCGCTCTCTTCTGCGGTCAACATGTCAAGATGAAACATGGACAGGGGTTCCCAATGTCCAAAACCATGATCATGGCACACCACATGTGTGCTTGGTCTTCATTATTGCTTTTTATTCTATCAAGGTTCATTATTTGTAACCAAGCACGTAAAGCTATATAAAATAGCTTTTTAAGAAGGCTGTGGGAAGTAAAGGAGCACATTTACAGGTGCTGGTCATAAAATTAGAATATCATGAAAAAGTAGATTGATTTCAGTAATTCCATTTAAAAAGTGAAACTTGTATATTATATTCATACATTACATACAAACTCATATATTTCAGATGTTTATTTTGTTTAATTTTGATGATTACAAATGACAACAAATGAAAATCTCAAATTCATCATATCAGAAAATTAGAATATTACTGAAGACCAATAAAAACAAAGGATTTATAGAAATGTTGGCCAACTGAAAAGTATGAACATGAAAAGTATGAGCATGTACAGCACTCAGTATTTAGTTGGGCCTCCTTTGGCCTGTATTACTGCAGCAATGCGGCGTGGCATGGAGTCGATCAGTCTGTGGCACTGCTCAGGTGTTATGATAGCCCAGGTTGCTCTAATAGTGGCTTTTAGCTCTTCTGAATTGTTGGGTCTGGTGTATTGCATCTTCTTCACAATACCCCATAGATTTTCTATGGGGTTAAGGTCAGGAGAGTTTGCTGGCCAATTAAGAACAGGGATACCATGGTCCTTCAACCAGGTACTGGTAGCTTTGGCACTGTGTGCAGGTGCCAAGTCCTGTTGGAAAATGAAATCTGCATCTCCAAAAAGTTGGTCAGCTGCAGGAAGCATGAAGTGCTCTAAAACTTCCTGGTATGTGGCTGCGTTGACCCTGGACCTCAGAAAACACAATGGACCAACACCAGCAGATGACATGGCACCCCAAACCATCACTGACTGTGGAAACTTTACACTGGACTTCAAGCAACGTGGATGAAGTGCCTCTCTTCTTTTCCTCCAGACTCTGGGACCTTGATTTCCAAAGGAAATGCAAAATTTACTTTCATCAGAGAACATGACTTTGGACCACTCACCAGCAGTCCAGTCCTGTTTCTCTTTAGCCCAGGCAAGACGCTTCTGACGCTGTCTGTGGTTCAAGAGTGGCTTGACACAAGGAATGCGACAGCAGAAACCCATGTCTTTCATACGTCTGTGTGTGGTGGTTCTTGAAGCACTCACTCCAGCTGCAGTCCACTCTTTGTGAATCTCCCCCACATTTTTGAATGGGTTTTGTTTCACAATCCTCTCCAGGGTGCGGTTATCTCTCTTGCTTGTACACTTTTTTCGACCACATCTTTTCCTTCCCTTCGCCTCTCTATTAATGTGCTTGGACACTGAGCTCTGTGAACAGCCAGCCTCTTTAGCGATGACCTTTTGTGTCTTGCCCTCCTTGTGCAAGGTGTCGATGGTCGTCTTTTGGACAACTGTCAAGTCAGCAGTCTTTCCCATGATTGTGTAGCCTATAGAACTAGACTGAAAGACCATTTAAAGGCTTTTGCAGGTGGTTTGAGTTAATTAGCTGATTAGAGTGTGGCACCAGGGGCCATCAATTTTGAACCTTTTCACAATATTCTAATTTTCTGATATGATGAATTTGAGATTTTCATTTGTCGTCATTTGTAATCATCAAAATTAAACAAAATAAACATCTGAAATATATGAGTTTGTATGTAATGTATGAGCATAATATACAAGTTTCACTTTTTAAATGGAATTACTGAAATCAATCTACTTTTTCATGATATTCTAATTTTATGACCAGCACCTGTAGATGGCTGATAATTAAACAATGCAACAAGGACGGGCACCGTTTGATCTTTCAACAGTATTCTTATAAGTATAGTAAATTCATTGCACATGGTTGAATTTTCATTAGGGATCACCAAATTAAACTAAATGGAATTGAATTCTACCTTTTTAAACATCTAAGCACCGATTGGAATAAATTGGAGGTATAATTGTAATGCTATAATAGTTTTGATCAGGGATCTCAACATTTACAATCCATAAGCCATTTTTGCCCTCATTGTTGCTCAAAAAATCCTTAAAGCCACAAAATGATGAATTAATGACCTTTTGAGAAAAGGCATACCATCATCTGCTTTATTTAAATGTCCACCATTTTATTTCTCTCAATAGGTTTTAAAATTAAGAAAAATGAAGCCTTTGCGAAACTACTGTATGTCATGATGGGTTATGGAGGCAAGCCCAAGACGCAGAACACACACGGAGGAGGCAGGGAAAAAGTTCAAATGTTTATTAAAAGTTCTGAAACACAAGGTTAAAGCACTGGAATTGGTCAGGGGCTGGTTCACTGGAGTCTTGACTGGGACTGGAGACTGTTGGTTAGCAGAGTTCATGTGAAGCTAAGCATCTAGCTTCAGGCTTAGCATAGCAGGCCTTTATCTGAGCTTCCAGCTCACTGCAGAGAACAACAGGGAACATCCACATATGATTCTTCAAGGTTGAGCTTCCAGCTCTTCACAGAGAACAACAGGGAACATCCACATAGGATTCTTCAGGTTGGCTCACCAGGGCAGATTAGCAGGTTAAGCTCTCCTAGAGCTTCTGGCTTGAGACAGGTTTCCTGTGATGCAGCTCCTCCAGAGCTTCAGACCAGAGACAGGGTTCCAGTGAGGCAGCTCTTCCTGAGCTTCAGACCAGAGACAGGTTTCCTGTGAGGCACAGACGAAGGAGAGATTAGAATCTGAATCTCACACTAGAGACAACCAAGATTCAATCAAGAACAGAGACTCTGGAAGCTAACCAACTAAGATCAACACTGCGGCATGGAAGCAAGGTCAGGCAGGAGCTTATAAAGGAGAGGTCTTCTAATGAGTGGATGGGAATCAGGTGTGCAGGAAGGTTCCAGCTCCAGAAGACCCACGGCGCACTCTGCTGGAGACAGAGGGTAATCTCCAGATCCCCACAGTAACTCCAGCCCTAAAAGACAATAACACAGAGCAGAAGAGGATCCTCGGCACCCTCTGGAGGGCAAGCCTGAGGATCCCAACACTGTAAATACCAAGGCTTTGAATCTAATGAAAAGAAAAAATTGATCTGAAAACATATTACTGATTATTTTAGGGGTTATTTTGCTCAAGAAGTTTAATGCATTTTTCCATGCGAAGAAATTTTTTTTTTTTTTCAGACCTCCATTTAACAGATTTTTGTTCATTAATAATTTTATCTTAAATTAATAGCCATCATGGGTCCAAGGAGCTACTCACATAGGTTCTAGACAGCTGTCAAGAATGGGGCAGGACAGATGGAGCCAGTATTCAAGGTGAGACAGACAGTGGGTAAGGTCAAAACATTTATTGATCACAAAGCATAACAGAAGCACCAAGCTGTGGATCTGCAGACCGCAGTGACTGCAAGAGGGCGGAGGGGCACTGCCCAACCACCGACTCTCTGGAGGGAGAAACACAGGTAAGTGACCATGATTATCTGACAGGAGATTATCAGAGTGAGTCACTTACCAGTTCAATCAAACCTCTCCGAGGAAGGCAGGATCCAGCCGATGGACTACCAAACGAGTTGTGAGAGTGTCCCAGTTGCAGCAACCTCAGTGAGCAGGCAGGGATCCAATCCAGGTCAGGGATACAGATCAGAAAAGAACATTTCTGGAATCCAGGAGTCCGCAGGCCAGTCAGGGGTTCTGATCCGCACAGGAACAGACAGATCCAGGGTTCCAGGAATCCAGAGCATGAAGTGCAGGTTCAGGCTTTCATGCGTCGAGCAACAAGCTCAGACAGACATGCACAGATCAAGACAGGCAGAATCCAGCAGGAGCCCAAAGACAGTTTAGGCAAATAGATCAGATGGAAACGGGCAGGCTCAGCTTTTAAAAGAAAGAATTGGATCAGAAAGACTAAGTCATGCTGAAACGCACTCACCACTGGCTAGTGAATAAACTCACCTGATGACACTGGCTCATGAATAATCTCCTCACTGACTCTGGGACATGAAATACACTAAATACTAACAAAATAAAAAAAGAAAAAGGCGTTAAACACACAATGATCTGGCTCCAAATAACTGTGCTGAACCGAATATACAGCAGAGGGAGCAGGTGAATAAGATGATTGATAATTAGGAACCGGGCAGAGTTAGGCAGGTGAGTGACACGAGCAATTAAGGTCAGCTATCAGGGCAGATCATGACAACAGCTGATTTAGATAAAGCCATGCATAAATGAGAACGGCACAGTCAAAACCTGGACCTTAATCAAGTTCAGAATTTTTAAGAGATACCATAGAGAAGTATTTTACTACAAGAGTTGGAGCTGTAACTGTGGCAAAATTATGCTCCTCTGAAATGTATTTAAACAGGGGAGGTGTATGAGCAACTGTATGATGCAAGGTGCACGATACACCTTCTTTACTGTGTTTTGTATAAAGGGAAAGCCGAGTGTAGTTCTCCCTCCATTCACCATTATACTTTAATTTATTTTGGTGTATCACAACGAATCTCAATAAATACAATGAAGCCTGTGGTTGTCGTGCAAACAATGTGAAAAGGTTCAATGGGCATGAGAGCCTTCAAGATATAGTTGCATTATCTGAAATCCCCAATTTGAAGTACGTACATCCATGAATGGAAAATTTTAAAAACCAAAGGTAAAATAGCTTACCTCAAAATAAAGAACACTGATCTCTCCCTCCTCACTTTATAAATCGGAGGATGAATGCATATTAATTAACATCAACCGCAAAACCTTTGAAGATCAGAGAAATGAAACTGTTACTGTGCTAAATATGCAAAGTAGGCTTCAGAGTGTGTTAGGAATAGAAATATTCCAATTTTCTATGATACATTAGCATTATAATAAGCAGCATCAAAGTAAGTAATTGTTACATCGGAACCGTTGGCTGTCTTTGGTGTTTCCAAACTGAAGGGTAGCTGTAGGGAGCTTTTGTTTGTGATCTTCAGGATTAAAAACAATGATTCAACATTATTAAAGTAGGCCACTGATGGTACAGTTCATCATCTTATTGAAGAAATCATTCAATATCTAATTTAAACTTTTCAAACTTTATTTTTATCATAGAAATTGGTGCTTTACCTCTAAGACATCTGTCTGACGGAGTAATGCCTTGTTGTCGGATTGTTTATGTGAGCTTTGTGGTCATCCTCCTCCACAGTGGTTCTTATATACATGCCCCCCTCCTAACATCACCAATCCCTACAATGAACCTTAATATGCAAAAAAAAAAAAAAAAAAAAAAATCAAATGGGGCAAAAAAATATTAATGTGTTTAGTCACAGTTATGATTTAAATAGTTTTTATTTAGATGCTTTGAATATATATTCATCTTCATTTTTTTCTCTCAGTCTAAGGGGCCCCAACCGTTTCTTGGAGTTTTCTAATAATCTATTTTTTTTTTTTCAATCCTTCCTAAACGATTAGCCATTGGCCCAAGTAGCTTTCTCCAACTTCCCATCAGCTCTGTTCAGCATCCATGTCCTTGTTGAAGAGACATGCCCCCACATCATGATGCTGCTTCCATCCTTTTTTACAGTAGGGATGTCCAGAAGGTTTTAGGGTGATCTGCCGTATCGGATTTCTGCTACACATAACCCAATGTTTTAAACTGTTTAACTTATAATAAAATAAAGTTAATGTTATAAAAACCTCTATTCGGTGCAACTGAGAGTTGGCTTTAAGACTACAGATCTTTTACTTCACAGAAGGTACTAAGTACTTTTCCTCCTCATTCCTACCCTGACTGATTCCGCTTGTATTTCTCTTTAACTCTCTTTCCTCTTGCATTTATTTTACCTCCTGTCTGTGGTTTATGAGATTTCAATCTATCATTTAATTGCACAATAACAACTAAAAGAATCTAAAATGGGTGACAGAGGAATAGAGCTCCCTGGGTACCAATGAGAGAAGATTTAAAATTTTGTTACAAGGGAAACACAGAGATAGAGATGAGTCCATTAAGAAGCAACAAACATTTCTTTGCAAATAGGTCACAAAAAAGATATATTTTTGGAAAATATGGACATAAATGAATCCTTAAATGCAACGACTGATGTCATTATTAAAATTAGTTCTTATAGAGCTGGAACAGTTTCTTAAGAAATTAAACCTCAGAAAGCTTCTGGTATAACCCAGGGATTTTTTTTGACATGCGATTCAGTTCTCTGTTCATAAACAGAGAAAAGTTGCTACAAGTTCTTTGATTTAAGATTATCAAAAGGTTTTTCCTTCCTGATTTTGTTCTCGTCTACCTGAAAGTGTCAGCCCAGCAAACACTAAGTGCTCACATCACCCTCCAGGCGATGACAAGTTCCTCAACCATCATGGAAAGAAAGGAAATAAAGGGATTTGACACCCCCCTTTGCTCTGAACATATTCCCCAGCAAAAACAACCTTTTAAATTACATTAAGTCAGCAGCAAAACAAGATTCAGCCCCAACAAAACCGGTTTTAGGACACGAGGCAATGCAATTTACCCAATTTGGTGCTAGAGTGCTTAAAGCCAAAAGGTACCTTGGGGATAAATGAATTACTGTGGAAAACAACTCCCACAGCAAACAGCCTGGGATCAGATTCAACATGAAACACTTCCTGAGTTGGAATGCACTGCGATGGATATAGCTTTATCTGCAGTTTCTCTCCATCAAAAAAAAGACCTCCTACTTAAGCTTATGTGCATAGAAAACAGCAACTTTGTGTGTTACAGAAAGTCACAAAGCATCTTGGCTCACAGTGAGCTTCATCTCATCCCAATAAACACCATATGACATGACTTCATCAGTTTAAAGGAAACCCTCCCGAGCAGACATTAATGACATTGACGTAACTTCAATAACAGATTGTGTGATGTCCCCTACGCAGAGCAAGACTGACAAGTTGGTGAACCTTCACTTTCATGGCCCTGGAGACAGATGGGAAGCAGCTGTGCTAAACATTTTGTTCTGCATTGACTGTTCTCATGTTACTGTAAAGATAAGCAGGTGGGATCAGCCCGTTTCTGGACGTCAACCTAAACTTACCTTTAAAAAAAAGATCTGATGATGGAAACCTTATGCTACCTGTTGATCGCTTTCACATGCAGGAAAACAAAACACATTAAACACTTCACCATGGCAACCAAGACGACTTTGTTTGAATTTCAAGATGTGTATCATCTTTTGGACAAACTCAGAGCACTTTCCAGATCCCATACTGTCCATGATCCCGTAAACTTTATAAGCAGCTCTGGAGAGGTTATAATGACATCAACGGAGGAATGTTGGCACTCATTGGTGTTTAGCTCAGTCTAAACATTTTGCATGAAAACATCTTTAGACTAAACTTTGAAGATAAAAGAAAAGACAAATATGTGGAACTGCTTAACTCTGCAGAGTTTGAGTTTTGTTTTAAACATACTGCATATCTGCAGGAGTGAAGCTCTGCAGGGAAGGTGAGTTGTAAGTTTGAAAAGCAGGCCTGCCATATGTGGAAGGGTTGTGAATGGATTTTCTAAGTTCACACCTACCTCCATATTGTCCTCCAATATACTGAACGTTTGGGTTAGTGAGACATAATACATTGAACTGTTCTTCCTTTTGTAATGTTGCAATTGCAAAGTTGAATTTATTAGCATTTGAATACAAGACAGATTTCTCCAGCAGTCCTCCCTTTAAAGGTTTTCTGGGAATATCCCACTGGAAGGAGAACCTGGAGCAGATTTTGAACTCACTGGAGGGGGCCTTGCTTACCTTTTAGGCTGGGAACGCCTTGGGATCTCCAAGACTGAGCTAGTGTTGCTGTGAAGTGTCTTAGTTTCTCTCCTGGAGTCGTTACCCTTGCAATGCAATATGATATAAGATCTTCACAGTGGATAGATCATTAGATTTATATGATAAAACTTTATCAATAAGTAAATAACTGTGAAGAGGAATAAAAATAAATCATAGTTTTCCTGTTTATTCTATATAAAGATCAGAAAGTGGCATGAATTTACCTTCAGACAAACCTAAACGGTAGTTTGAAGAATTTCTTTCCAATGGATGGAAAACTATCCTGAACAACAATTCACCTGCCTAGCTTAAAATATACAATTTGATTTAGAGCTAGACTTTGACAGGAAAATTTAAACAAATTATTCTGCTATGATCTGATCCATTCTGTTATATTTATCTCTGGCTGTACATACAGAGTAATTGTCCTGCAGGAAGATAAACATCTATTGCAGTCTTGATTGTTTTGCTTCTTCCAGCGGATTTTCTTTCCAGGTTACCAGAGTAATTTTTCTGAACCTCTAACTGGCTTTCCAGCCCCGTGAAGAGAAGCATCCATACATCATGATGCTACCACAACTATGCTGACAGATTGGTTCAAGTTATTTTCTTTTTTCCCCCAAATATTTTCCAATATGTTTAGAAAGAAAAAAAATCCTCGCTTTGCCTCTTAACATCATTGTGCCTGACCTGACTGCCTGCTCGCCTGACCTAAACCCCCCCACCCACACCATCAGATCCTTTCAGTACATCAGAAGAAAGAGCCTCAACATAACAACCTGTCAACCTCAGTCTCTTTGGATGTCTCCCTTGTCACAGAAATCTACCATCAAATGTAAGACAATACTCCTCTCGCCGCAAGATTCCTCCTTCATCCACTGTTCTACAGATAATCACTTACCTCTTTTCCTTGGGGACCAGACTTAACCCATCTATCCATTCGTCGATCATTTTCAATAAATCTGTTTTTCGGCAAAACAGATTTTTAATGTCTCTAATTCTTGCCTCATCCAAACTCAGTCAGCCTAACAAACAGCAGAGGTTAACCTAAAGATTATATCCAATCGACTCACCTTTTACTATCTCCAATTAAGAGATTAACAATAAGTATAGGTAAATGACTGAGTACTTCTGTATCTCGATTTAAGAACTGGGAACTCCCATCATTGTTGTGTTTTGGTTTAGGTTCAACCCAAATGCAGGAAGAACCAGAAGAGGGGTAAAAAAAGAAAATACAACTTCAATCCCAGGGAACAGGGCTTGAAACCAGCGCAGAGAAACAAACAGAGTAATGGAAGGATGCAGTGGAGAACAAGGTAGGTATGAAGACAAAGAGGCCCGGGCAAAGAATCACAGGTCAACCAGAGGAGCTAATCCTGGGGGATGAGTTACAGCTGAGGAAGAGAGCAGGTGAAGGGGAGAAAACGAATGAACCAGGAGCAAAAGAGAAGGCAGAAAACTGGTAGACATTGGAAAACACACAGCTAATAACATTATTATTATAGCAGCACATAATGAACTATTGAAGGAGAACAACCAAGGTTATCTTATCCAAGAAAAGAGCAGAACCATTCTACGGTACCTTACAGAGATCAAATACTTTATCACTAAGGGACAGCAAGTGATTTTTTAGAGACATTCTTATATCCAACACACTAAACTAATAAAACAAACCTTTTCTGAACAGATTAATCTTCTCAATCCCCCAAAGCAAAATATTTCTCTTATAAAAATGAATCTGTAGAAAGCTGCTTTTGTATTTCATTCCGTCTTTCCTATATTACTTCACTTCCATAGTCAGCTCCACAGCCTACTATTGATTCCTGCAGTGGTACAGTTTAGACTTAACCTCTCCCTAGACACATTTGTCTTCTGCTTGTCAGCAAAGTTGAAAATGAATAAATCAACCTAGCACCTGTCTGTACTTTAGAGCAAAAATAAACCATGGATGTCAGAAAAGAGCTGATTTATTTCAATTCAAAACAAATAAAAGTCATAGCTTTAGCATTGAAATGAATTCCATGCAAGAATATCAGACTCTGGATCACACTGGATGCATGATTGGAGCCCGGTTATATTATCAGACAGAACAGCTGAAATAAGAATAAAACCTGCACAGTTGATTTCTGCTGCCAAAATCTCAGAAAAACAATTTGCCAACATATGAAGCAAAGCACTGACTTAAATAATGCTCTATTAGGTTCCTTTACATGGATCTATCCTGACATGGTGTGTTTACAAAAGCGTCCACATTCAGATAAACCAGAAACATGTTTGATGATAACAAAAATGTAAACTTACAGCTTAAAACGGATATTCGCAACAACAAGAAAAAAACCAGCAGACAATGATAAGATCAGAAACTGAAGCGAAAGCCATGTGTGTAATTAGCATTCACAGGTGGACTGAGGTAGTTTAACAGAATGACTGAGGACGCATAGAGGCCACACAGGAAGAAAGTCATCCCATTCGGATTCTTCTGTGTGTTCCTTTTTAAGCCAGAGTCATTATTTGTGATTATTATTTACAGTGGTGGGCTGTGAGGGCCTTCAAAGCCTTCTCTGCTGGCCTTAAATCTATCAGAAACACTAACATATATTCTCAACCTAAACTTTAATTTTCTTCTTTCCAGCTCCATTAATTTATTCAAAACAATTAATTCTCTTAATGTTGTAACGTTTCTCTTGATTACTGAGCTGCTTCTTTTACATTTATGTGGTCTCTATATTTTTTGTCCAATCGGATTTCAGCCTTAGTGCATTGCTATGTCAATCAAATCTGCCCAGGGCCTTCAGAATCAGCAGTACTGGCTGATGTTACCTAACAATATTAGTGAGGAGCATTTTCTTCAACAGAAAACTGCACAGTGCTGCCTGCTGCATCCTGACACTAAGTATAAAAGGATCATTCAAAAGCTGATAGCCATCAGATTTTATTTTAAACCAGTTTACCTTAGCAGAGTGAAAACCACAATTACAGGAGACAGACCCTCTAAAAAGGGTGGTCTGACCTTATGCTTGCATGGGGCATTTTTCTATCTGAAATGGTACAGCATCATCCTATTAACGACAATCAATCATGTCCTTTCTTTTTTTTTTTCTTTTTTTTTAACAGTGGCTTTCCTGATAAAAATCATCCCATTTCTTCTGCCTGGTCTATTTCCAGCATCTGAATTTCAAACCCCACAGCTCCCATTTTGCTTTAAGAAATTCTAGGAACCACTGGAGAAGACAGTGTTTGGAACACCAGAAACAATCAGATCTCTAATATAAGTTGGAGCTTGGTTGTTTATGGCTTTATAGGTGAGAAGGGGGATTTTGAATTCTATTCTTGTAATGATTCCTGGCATGAGTGCTGGTTTGATTCAGGATTCAACACACCTGTCAGCTCTGCTCAGCCTCCATCAGATTTTCCCTCTTAACTAACTGTATAACCAGCTCTCAGACCAGTGACTAGTGCCAGATTATTACGAGTATTTCTGTAAACCTGCCTGCCTGCCTGACCCCCATCGGACCTGTCTTAGTGTCTTTTGGATCCCTGACCTGTATTCTGTGTTGCAATTGCTAATTCTGGTGAATCTCTCCCAACCAGTGCCAGTTTCATTCCAATAAACTGTTTAAATGGCTCTTGCTCCGGTTGAATCTGGGTCTTCCATTATCTGGTCATTGTAATTCTGGATTTAACAGGAAGCCATTAAAAGGAAGCTAAAAATGGAGGAATATGTACAAATTTTATCAGAACTATAGCTGCAAAAGGAACAAATATAAAAGACTTTGAATGCAAGTGAATTTTATTAAAGATTAAAATTAAGCTTTGGTCTCAGATAAGGAAAAGCATAACAGGAAGTGAAGCCTCCGCTATGGTAGGATTTTCTTCTCTTGTGTCAATTTCCAGATGATGTTGCACAGATTTCAATGGTCTGAGGCTTTTTCCACACCTCCTGCACATGTAGGGACTCTGGTGTGCATATGTAGATGACTTTTCAGAGAAGATCTACGACCAAAGCTTTTCCCACACTGATGGCAGACGAAAGGCTTTTCGTCGGTGTGAATGGGTAGATGGCGATTCAAATTTCCTTTCTGGCGGAATTGCTTCCCATACTGATGGCAGACGAAAGGCTTTCCGCCGGTGTGAATGAGTAGATGGTGATTCAAAGTTCCTTTCTGGCCGAATTGCTTCCCACACTGATGGCAGACGAAAGGCTTTTCGCCGGTGTGGGTTGACAGATGCTGATTCAAAATTCCTTTCAGGCGGAATTGCTTCCCACATGTATGGCAGATGAAAGGCTTTTCGCCAGTGTGGATAAGCAGGTGTCGTTTCAGATCATGAGATCTCTTGAAACCCTTTCCACAGTGGTCACAGCGATGTGATTTCTCAGAGATATTCCGCTGATCCAGGTCTATATTTTCCACATGCTGCTGACCTTCACAAAGTTGTTCATCCACATTACTGATCTCCATCTGTATGAGAACAAAAACGAAAAATCCATCAATTATTTGGCACCACTGAATATAGTGTAAACCCCTTTTGATGGCTAATGTGGACCAAAATTATGGTTCCTCATAAGAAAAGCTTCAACTCAGAATGACTTACTGGAGCTTGAGACATTGCTTGGATGTGTATGTCAATGTTGTCTCTTTGTTTTTTGACTATCCTGCTTAAAGAAGAACAGTTTAGTTATTGATTACCTTTTACATGATAAAGTCAACACATTATCCTCAAATTATAACTGTACCAATACACAAAAAACAGTCAAATAAGTTATTACACAAATAAACATATCATGAAAACCAACAGTTAGTTGCTCTTCATAATAAATGTTTTTAATTAGTTTCATTTCCTCTACCTTGTGGTTCCCTAATTAAATCTTTATAGCATCAGCCTCAAAAGAGAGAGTTTTCTTACCTTTAACGCTGTGAAGTTGACTGCTTGCCTGCTATCTGTCTTTCTACAAATCAGAGATCTACACTTTTAAAAAATGCTTATTTTTTTTAGTGTAAACAAGGGTTAAAAACAATCTGAAAAGTCCAGTATTTATTCAAAAGAAAATAAAAATAGATAGCATTGCGTGTCCTCATACATTCTGGATATCCCACCTCATGACAGTGCACTGCCATTACAGAAGAGATAAACAACTGCATAGTAACGACCAGTGGCGGGCTGCGAGGGCCTTCAAAGCCTTCTCTGCTGGCCTAAAATCAATCAGAAACACTAACATACATTCTCAACCTAAACTTTAATTTTCTTCTTTCCTGCTCTATCAATTTATTCGAAAAACAATTAATTATCTTAATTTTGTTGCGTTTCACTTGATGACTGAGCTGCTTCTTTTACATTTATGTGGTCTCTATATTTTTTGTCTAATCAGATTTCAGCCTTAGTGCATTGCTATGTCAATCAAATCTGCCCAGGGCCTTCAGAATCAGCAGTACTGGCTGATGTTACCTAACAATATTAGTGAGGAGCATTTTCTTCAACCAATAATATTTCCGATTTGGGGGCAGCTAGAGGGCCCACACA